>NW_027211801.1:0-318033 GCF_036971445.1 Narcine bancroftii
TGTGCCATTCCGGAAGCTGCTCAGCGTGCAGGAGGCTCTGCAGGGTCCGAAGGCCAAAAGTCGCCACCTTGGTACACACACACACACACACACCAGGGATTGACCACCTTCCTCAATGGGAAGACTCAGGATTGCAACAGTGTCTCATGTTACCCCAGAAGACGTCTATCAACTTCATCTGAATCCTCATATCAAAGATAGGGTGTGGGATCACAGTGACCAACCGGACTACAACATGGAGGTGACCAGTTGGTTGATAACCAGGACCCTGTCTGATAGGAAAGTGCTCTGACCAGCCAGACCAGCTTCCCAATATTTTCCCTCTTCCCCCTGACAAACGCAGGTCCGTCCTCATCACAGCCCCGGGCCTCTCCTACAACAGGTGCTCCCGCACCAAAGCCTCGACAGGGGCCAAAGGCTGGGGGTGCACATCCCCAACCAAAACTTTCCCCGTGCATTGACCCAGTTCCCCAAGGGCATCTCCCAGTTCAAATGAAGGATGTTGCCGGCGTGGGGGCGCGTGTAAGCTGAAAGACCTCCATGAGAGAGGTCGCCTCTGCCCCTGCTTCCTCATTCTACCACCAACTTCCATCTGTTATTGGGCAGACTGGCTCTCCCACCCGGGCCTCAGTGGCTGGTACAGGCGCTGGATCATCTGGGGGTCTTTCGAACACTACAGCACGGAAATAGACCCCTTCAACCCTTCTAGTCTGTTCCAAACCATGTTTTTGCCCAGTCCCATTGACCTGCACCCAGTCCGTAGCCCTTTATACCCCTCCCATCGAGGAACCTGTCCAAGTTCTTAAATGTTAAAATGAGCCCACATTCCACACCCCACCACTCTCTTTGTGAAGAAGATCCCTCTTGATTGTTGATGCATTGAATAGCCTCTGACAAATGCTATACTGTTAAATTCAACAATAACAGGAGCCCCTGGAAATGGCGTCTGCCACCAGCCAAGCTCCGTCTCCTTTTTTTTTAATTAGCGCGCTTTGCGGGGACTTGCATATGGACAATAGCATCGTGGCAAGAACAGTGGTTTCAGCACGTGCAGACAGCCAATAGAAGCAGCTGTCTACATCCCCATTCTTGGGCAACCCCCTTCACACCATCCATGTAGGTGTTGTACATGGCAATAATTATAGTTCAGCAGTGAACAGTCAGCCCAGTTTAATCCCGATATTTGGGGTTGGGCCTACAAGTGCGCCCAAAACGTGTTATGTGGTAGCCATTGGTGGAAGTGGATACTTGGGGTGCTTCAGCTCGAAAGGATTGGCCATTCGTGGTCTCAGGGTTGTGGCCATTTGATTCATGTGTTGTTACTGAGGGAGCTCCGCCTATCCCGGATTCATGTTCCAGATCCTAGTTTATAATTTCAGCAGGAATGGTTCGGGATGGGGGCGGCTCCCATCCGTTCTGATTTTACCAGGTATGACCTGGCCTTCTGGCAGCTCCTTTCGACTATGCCCACATGGTCGTAGCCCTGGGGACTCTGCATCCTGCTAATGGCACGAGAGGCCGGCTGTTTCTGTCACAGCCCCTTTTTCTGTATTAGCCTCCTGTTCAGCAGTTGGAATTTAATTTCTTGTGCGTTCTTTAGCTGAGGCTCCAAGAGTCTTCTTGCTGCAGGCGGAGTTGTCCGTGTCTGCCGGAGAACCCGATATGGCGTCGCCGGGGATGGTCCTCAGGTTCAGAAGGTTAAGGATCACATCCGTATTCTCCCTGTGGGACTTCTCCACCAGTTGCTTTGCACTCCTCACGGCTCTTTCAGCCAACCCGTTTGACTGGGTACTCTGGACTGCTAGTGACATGGTTCGATACCCATGTTGTTGCAAAGCGTCTGAATTTATCACTGGTGAACTGGGTGCCATTGTCCGACAGCAGAGTGTGGTGAGGGGGTGCACTGAAAAGTGGCTTTTTAACTTGATAATGACTGTCGACGAGGAGACGTCGGGTAAATGGTCTATCTCAAACCATCCAGAGTATGAATCGACAAGAACTGTTGACTGTGCCATTCAAAGATGTCTGCTGCCACGGTTGACCAAGGAGGTCCAGCACCATGTGGAGCTGCAGCGGCTCTTTCTGTTGGTGCTTGTACCTGGCCAAAAAACTACGCCTCTAGCTCTGCGTTTGGTTGCTGCCCTCTGTGCAGGATGTTGTCATAAATGTTTTGCGGTGAACTCGAAACGACAGCTCTCAGGCCTTCCATTATGATTCCATCATCGATGAGTAATTCGTCCCGGAACGGGAAGTAGGGTTGCCCTTCAGGTGGTTGGCTGCTCTGCTCGTCAGGCCAGCCACCCTTGAAAAAAGTGTTCCGGGTCCTTAAAGTTGTATCTTCAGCCGTGCGCTGTCTCAGTTCATCCGACCGGGAGGAGGAGATGTGCATTACTGTCATTATATCAAACGGGTCCTCTTCCTCAGCCTGCTGGATCATGCATTTTCTGGGAGCATGAGACAGTGCATCGGCCAAGTGGATTTCTTTTCTGCACTTGCAAACTGGAGTCGCATCGTATTTCTGAAGCCTGAGCTCATTCTCTGTCATTGTGCAGGGGCCGCATGAATTGGTTCTCTCAGAATTGTGACCAGAGGTAAGTGGTCAGTCTCGAGGGTCACTGGTTTGCCATAAATGTAGTCGTTGAATTTTGAGTAGGCGAAAACTACTGGCAACAACTCCTCTATTTGGGCGCATCTGGTCTCCGTGGTGGTGAGTGACCTGGATGCGTAGGCCACTGGTCTTCCATCCTGCAGGCATGCTGGACCCAGTCCATACTGTGATGCATGACTTTTTAATGCGTGGAAGGCGTTTGGTTGTTGCTCGTGCCAGGATCACTCCACATCTTTGCGCATTAGCTGGATCAGTGGAGCAGTAAGATCACTGGAGTTTGGGATGAACTTGCCCAGGTAGTTGGCCATGCCCAAGAAACGTAGCGCTGTCACATCTGTTGGTACCGGGCTTTCACTGATTGCCCTGGACTTTGAAGGGTCCACCTTCAGGCCTTCTCCTTTGAAAACATGGCCTACATAACTGACGTGGGTCAGCCGAAACCTGCACGTACAGGGGTTGAGCTTAAGATGAATCTTCTGGGCTTTATCAAGTATCTTTTTAATTTGTGTCATGTTCTTCTGAGTTTGTCATCAACAATGATGGCAATGGAACATTCAGAGGAATCTGTATCGGCTGAAACCCGTGCTGAATGTGGTCAGCAGTGAGGACTTGTAGTCAAGTTTGATTTGCCAGAAGGAATTCTTTGCGTCCAAGATCAAAAGAAAGGATGTGTCAGCCATCTGCGCGGCAACTTCCTCCGCTCTATGCATTGGACGGTGCAGTCATTTTAAAGCTGTATTGAGGTCTCTCGGGTCCTTGCAGATCCGGATCTCCTGCCTGTGGTTTTTTTTTTTTAGCAGCCACCATGAAGGACACCCACTCAGTGGGCTTGAAGGCTGGGGTAATCACGCCCAGGTCCTGCATCCTGTCCAGCTCGACCTTAACCCCACCCTTCATTGCTACCGGTATACAACATGTCGGACAGACCACAGGCCTCACTTCCGGTCGAGCCGCATGGAGTGTGCCACTGGCAGTTTCCCCAGTTCATTCATAAAAAGGTCACTACTCAGAAAAGATTCTGTACGTCAGATCATCTTCGCCGGACTTATCTGGTGGACCACTCTGCTGAATGAAAGAAGACCTCTGTTCATGTTTGCGCTCAGGCCCAGCAGAGGCAGGTTGTCTTCTTGGACTAAGAAAGTATGTGCAGCTGTCCTTGAACGTAGCACCACAGTTGCACTGTGCCATCGGTTCTGATTTTGCTGCCCCCGTATGCCACCAGACTTGTGGATGTGGAGCACGGTATGACCTGTTCTGACTTCATCAGTCGCTTAAACGTTTTTCGTGACATGACGTTGCACTTGGCTCCAGCGTCAACTTTCATGTCTATTGCTTTACCATTGATCTTCATTGTTAACAAATGCTTCGTTATTCCTTCTGATTCTTGTTGAGTCTGCATCTGCAGAGTCAAACCATCAGCATAATACTCGTTGTCCAAGTTGGATTGTCCTTGCTCGGGTTCCAACTGGTTAATCGTCCTTCTGCATCTGGGTCTCGGGGTAACTTGCTGCCTGGCTCTGCAGCATCTGCTGAAATGGTTCCATTTCTGGCTGAACGCCGGGCACATCTCTCATCTTGCCACACGGTCACCGCCGCAGTTGCCACACTCCGTCCTGGGTGAGAGCGTAGCAGGGCTTAGTTAGCTTTGTCGTCATCTGGCTTCCAGCCACTGCCTGTTCACAGCTCCCGCCTGGACTGTGTCTATGCTCGTGCCTTGCTGCTGCGGAGGGGATAGCTTTCTGCTGTTCTCCTCCGTGGTTACGTAGGCCAGACACGTGGAGATGGCCTTTGTGAGCATTGGTTGTCATGCAGCAGTGCATTTCTCATGCCTTCGTTGGAGATGCCGCAGACCATCCTGTCTTTAATCAACTCATCACAGAGCGCTCCAAAGTCACAGGTCCTTGCCCTGATTTTTAGGTCGCTGACATATGAGTGAATTGACTCACCAGGCCTCTGGTTTCTGCTATTAAATCTGTACCTGTGGAGGGAGCTTCACTCTGTGTCTGACCCCGGGAGTGTGTGATGGGATGGGGAGGGAGCTTCAGTGACCCCAGGAGTGTGTGATGGGTCGGGGAGAGAGCTTCACTGACCCCAGGGGTGTGTGATGGGACGGGGAGGGAGGTTTCCTAATCCAGGAGTGTGTGATTGAATGTTGCGGAGGGAGCTTCACTCTCCCTTCAGTTGGAGACTCACACTCTCTCTCCCTTTCCCCCACCCTCTGTCCACAGCACCCTTCACCATCATCACCTTCCCCTTCTTGTTCGCTGTGATGTTTGGGGATGTGGGGCATGGCCTCCTCATGTTCTTCTTTGCCCTCTGGATGATTCTGAATGAGAGAGATAGTCGTCTGAAACACTTGCAGAACGAGGTGAGTAGGGACAGAAGGTGGGTGGTGGGGGGTGGTACACAGCTGCCTAGTGACTCCTGTATGATTTTTGCCCTCTTTCCCCCAGATCTGGCAGATGTTCTTTCATGGACGATACCTGCTGCTATTGATGGGATTGTTCTCTATTTACACCGGCCTCATCTACAATGACTGTTTTAGCATACCTCTCACCATCTTCCCTTCCGCGTGGAGTGTCCGTTCCATGGTGAACCACACAGCGTGAGGCCACATCCCGTCTCGCTACCCCCCGCCTCGCACCCCTCCCTTCGCCCCCTCCCCCTCACTCCACCCATCACTCCCCTGATTTTTACATCTGTATTCTAGGTTTCTGCGGGACGTCCCATCTCTGAACCTTGATCCAGTTGTGGATGGTGTGTTCAATGGCGTCTACCCATTTGGCATTGATCCGGTAATATTCACGTTTCTATCAAGACGTGGTAACGCCACGTTGTTACCGGTCCCGTTACCCATTTACCCAGGGTGGGGAGAGTTTACCAACTCCCCAGGGTGGGGTTGATGACTCCCCAGGGCAGGCTTAATGACTCCCCAGGATGGGGACGGGCTTAATGATACCCCAGGGCGGGTTTACTGTCTCCCCCAGGGTGGGTACGGGGTTAATGATTCCCCACGGCAGGGTTACTGACTCCCCAGGGTGGGTACGGGGTTACTGACTCCCCAGAGCAGGATTAATGAGGCCCCAGGGTGGGGACAGGGTTAATGAGGCCCCAGGGTGGGGACAGGGTTAATGAGGCCCCAGGGTGGGGACAGGGTTATTGACAGCCCAGGGTGGGGGACAGGGTTATTGACAGCCCAGGGTGGGGAAGGGGTTAATGACTGCCCAAGGAATCCTCAGGGTGGGGACAGGGTTACTGACTCTCCATGGCGGGGATACTGACTCCTCAGGGTGGGGAAGGGGTTAATGATATCCCAGGGTGCGAATGGCATTACCAAAGTTATTTGCTCATTCGCGTGTTTTCAGATCTGGCATTTGGCCGTCAACCGGCTGAGTTTTCTGAACCCCTTCAAGATGAAGATGTCTGTCATCCTGGGGGTTGTTCACATGTCCTTTGGAGTTGTCCTGGGAATGTTCAATTATCTGTGAGTGTCTCCTTCCCCTTCACTCCTCTCCTTGCCACACTCCCCCCCCGCTCCCTCCCTCCCCCCGCTCCCTCCCTCCCCCCGCTCCCTCCCTCCCCCCGCTCCCTCCCTCCCCCCGCTCCCTCCCTCCCCCCGCTCCCTCCCTCCCCCCGCTCCCTCCCTCCCCCCGCTCCCTCCCTCCCCCCGCTCCCTCCCTCCCCCCGCTCCCTCCCTCCCCCGCTCCCTCCCTCCCCCCGCTCCCTCCCTCCCCCCGCTCCCTCCCTCCCCCCGCTCCCTCCCTCCCCCCGCTCCCTCCCTCCCCCCGCTCCCTCCTCCCCGCTCTCCCTCCCCCGCTCCTCCCTCCCCCCGCTCCCTCCCTCCCCCCGCTCCCTCCCTCCCCCCGCTCCCTCCCTCCCCCCGCTCCCTCCCTCCCCCGCTCCCTCCCTCCCCCGCTCCCTCCTCCCCCCGCTCCCTCCCTCCCCCGCTCCCTCCCTCCCCCCCTCCCCCCGCTCCCTCCCTCCCCCCGCTCCCTCCCTCCCCCCGCTCCCTCCCTCCCCCCGCTCCCTCCCTCCCCCCGCTCCCTCCCTCCCCCCGCTCCCTCCCTCCCCCCGCTCCCTCCCTCCCCCCGCTCCTCCCTCCCCCCGCTCCCTCCCTCCCCCCGCTCCCTCCCTCCCCCGCTCCCTCCCTCCCCCCGCTCCCTCCCTCCCCCCGCTCCCTCCCTCCCCCCGCTCCCTCCCTCCCCCCGCTCCCTCCCTCCCCCCGCTCCCTCCCTCCCCCGCTCCTCCCCCTCCCTCCCCCCGCTCCCTCCCTCCCCCCTCCCCCCGCTCCCTCCCTCCCCCCGCTCCCTCCCTCCCCCCGCTCCCTCCCTCCCCCCGCTCCCTCCCTCCCCCCGCTCCCTCCCTCCCCCCGCTCCCTCCCTCCCCCCGCTCCCTCCCTCCCCCCGCTCCCTCCCTCCCCCCGCTCCTCCCTCCCCCGCTCCCTCCCTCCCCCCGCTCCCTCCCTCCCCCCGCTCCTCCCTCCCCCCGCTCCTCCCTCCCCCCGCTCCCTCCCTCCCCCGCTCCCTCCCTCCCCCCGCTCCCTCCCTCCCCCCGCTCCCTCCCTCCCCCCGCTCCCTCCCTCCCCCCGCTCCCTCCCTCCCCCCGCTCCCTCCCTCCCCCCGCTCCCTCCCTCCCCCCGCTCCCTCCCTCCCCCCGATCCCTCCCTCCCTCCCTCCCCCCGATCCCTCCTCCCTCCCTCCCCCGATCCCTCCCTCCCCCCGCTCCCTCCCTCCCCCCGCTCCCTCCTCCCCCCTCGCTCCCTCCCCCCTCGCTCCCCCTCTCCCCCCTCGCTCCCTCCCCCCTCGCTCCCTCCCCCCTCGCTCCCTCCCCCCTCGCTCCCTCCCCCTCGCTCCCTCCCCCCTCGCTCCCTCCCCCCTCGCTCCCTCCCCCCTCGCTCCCTCCCCCCCTCGCTCCCTCCCCCCTCGCTCCCTCCCCCCTCGCTCCCTCCCCCCTCGCTCCCTCCCCCCTCGCTCCTCCCCCCTCGCTCCCTCCCCCCTCGCTCCCTCCCCCCCCTCGCTCCCTCCCCCCTCGCTCCCTCCCCCCTCGCTCCTCCCCCCTCGCTCCCTCCCCCCTCGCTCCCTCCCCCCTCGCTCCCTCCCCCCTCGCTCCCTCCCCCCTCGCTCCCTCCCCCCTCGCTCCCTCCCCCCTCGCTCCCTCCCCCCTCGCTCCCTCCCCCTCGCTCCCTCCCCCCTCGCTCCCTCCCCCCTCGCTCCCTCCCCCCTCGCTCCCTCCCTCCCCCCTCGCTCCCTCCCCCCTCGCTCCCTCCCCCCTCGCTCCCTCCCCCCTCGCTCCCTCCCCCCTCGCTCCCTCCCCCCTCGCTCCCTCCCCCCTCGCTCCCTCCCCCCTCGCTCCCTCCCCCCTCGCTCCCTCCCCCCTCGCTCCCTCCCCCCTCGCTCCCTCCCCCCTCGCTCCCTCCCCCCTCGCTCCCTCCCCCCCTCGCTCCCTCCCCCCTCGCTCCCTCCCCCCTCGCTCCCTCCCCCCTCGCTCCCTCCCCCCTCGCTCCCTCCCCCCTCGCTCCCTCCCCCCTCGCTCCCTCCCCCCTCGCTCCCTCCCCCCTCGCTCCCTCCCCCCTCGCTCCCTCCCCCCTCGCTCCCTCCCCCTCGCTCCCTCCCCCCTCGCTCCCTCCCCCCTCGCTCCCTCCCCCCTCGCTCCCTCCCCCCTCGCTCCCTCCCCCCTCGCTCCCTCCCCCTCGCTCCCTCCCCCCTCGCTCCCTCCCCCCTCGCTCCCTCCCCCCTCGCTCCCTCCCCCCCTCGCTCCCTCCCCCCTCGCTCCCTCCCCCCTCGCTCCCTCCCCCCTCGCTCCCTCCCCCCTCGCTCCCTCCCCCCTCGCTCCCTCGCTCCCCCCTCGCTCCCTCCCCCCTCGCTCCCTCCCCCCTCGCTCCCTCCCCCCTCGCTCCCTCCCCCCCTCGCTCCCTCCCCCCTCGCTCCCTCCCCCCCTCGCTCCCTCCCCCGCTCCCTCCCCCCCCGCTCCCTCCCCCCCCGCTCCCTCCCCCCCCGCTCCCTCCCCCCCCGCTCCCTCCCCCCCCCGCTCCCTCCCCCCCTCGCTCCCTCCCCCCCTCGCTCCCTCCCCCCTCGCTCCCTCCCCGCTCCTCCCCCCCCGCTCCCTCCCCCCCCGCTCCCTCCCCCCCCGCTCCCTCCCCCCCCCGCTCCCTCCCCCCCCGCTCCCTCCCCCCCCGCTCCCTCCCCCCGCTCCCTCCCCCCCCGCTCCCTCCCCCCCCCGCTCCCTCCCTCCCCCCGCTCCCTCCCTCCCCCGCTCCCTCCCTCCCCCCGCTCCCTCCCTCCCCCCGCTCCCTCCCTCCCCCCCTCCCCCCCGCTCCCTCCCTCCCCCCGCTCCCCTCCCTCCCCCCGCTCCCTCCCTCCCCCCGCTCCCTCCCTCCCCCCGCCTCCCTCCCCCCCGCTCCCTCCCTCCCCCCGCTCCCTCCCTCCCCCCGCTCCCTCCCTCCCCCCGCTCCCTCCCTCCCCCCGCTCCCTCCCTCCCCCCGCTCCCTCCCTCCCCCGCTCCCTCCCTCCCCCGCTCCCTCCCTCCCCCCGCTCCCTCCCTCCCCCCGCTCCCTCCCTCCCCCCGCTCCCTCCCTCCCCCCGCTCCCTCCCCTCCCCCCCGCTCCCTCCCTCCCCCCGCTCCCTCCCTCCCCCCCTCCCTCCCTCCTCCCTCCCCCCGCTCCCTCCCTCCCCCCGCTCCCTCCCTCCCCCCGCTCCCTCCCTCCCCCCGCTCCCTCCCTCCCCCCGCTCCCTCCCTCCCCCCGCTCCCTCCCTCCCCCGCTCCCTCCCTCCCCCCGCTCCCTCCCTCCCCCCGCTCCCTCCCTCCCCCCGCTCCCTCCCTCCCCCCGCTCCCTCCCTCCCCCCGCTCCCTCCCTCCCCCGCTCCCTCCCTCCCCCCCGCTCCCTCCCTCCCCCGCTCCCTCCCTCCCCCCGCTCCCTCCCCTCCCCCCGCTCCCTCCTCCCCCCGATCCTCCCTCCCCCCGATCCCTCCCTCCCTCCCTCCCCCCGATCCCTCCCTCCCTCCCTCCCCCCTCGCCTCCCTCCCCCCCTCGCTCCCTCCCCCCTCGCTCCCTCCCCCCTCGCTCCCTCCCCCCTCGCTCCCTCCCCCCTCGCTCCCTCCCCCCTCGCTCCCTCCCCCTCGCTCCCTCCCCCCTCGCTCCCTCCCCCTCGCTCCCTCCCCCCTCGCTCCCTCCCCCCTCGCTCCCTCCCCCCTCGCTCCCTCCCCCCTCGCTCCCTCCCCCCTCGCTCCCTCCCCCCTCGCTCCCTCCCCCCTCGCTCCCTCCCCCCTCGCTCCCTCCCCCCTCGCTCCCTCCCCCCTCGCTCCCTCCCCCCTCGCTCCCTCCCCCCTCGCTCCCTCCCCCCTCGCTCCCTCCCCCCTCGCTCCCTCCCCCCTCGCTCCCTCCCCCCTCGCTCCCTCCCCCCTCGCTCCCTCCCCCCTCGCTCCCTCCCCCCTCGCTCCCTCCCCCCTCGCTCCCTCCCCCCCTCGCTCCCTCCCCCCTCGCTCCCTCCCCCCTCGCTCCCTCCCCCTCGCTCCCTCCCCCCTCGCTCCCTCCCCCCTCGCTCCCTCCCCCCTCGCTCCCCTCCCCCCTCGCTCCCTCCCCCCTCGCTCCCTCCCCCCTCGCTCCCTCCCCCCTCGCTCCCTCCCCCCTCGCTCCCTCCCCCCTCGCTCCCTCCCCCCTCGCTCCCTCCCCCCCTCGCTCCCTCCCCCCTCGCTCCCTCCCCCCTCGCTCCCTCCCCCCTCGCTCCCTCCCCCCCTCGCTCCCTCCCCCCTCGCTCCCTCCCCCCTCGCTCCCTCCCCCTCGCTCCCTCCCCCCTCGCTCCCTCCCCCCTCGCTCCCTCCCCCCTCGCTCCCTCCCCCCTCGCTCCCTCCCCCCTCGCTCCCTCCCCCCTCGCTCCCTCCCCCCTCGCTCCCTCCCCCCTCGCTCCCTCCCCCCTCGCTCCCTCCCCCCTCGCTCCCTCCCCCCTCGCTCCTCCCCCCTCGCTCCCTCCCCCCTCGCTCCCTCCCCCCTCGCTCCCTCCCCCCTCGCTCCCTCCCCCCTCGCTCCCTCCCCCCTCGCTCCCTCCCCCCTCGCTCCCTCCCCCCTCGCTCCCTCCCCCCTCGCTCCCTCCCCCCTCGCTCCCTCCCCCCTCGCTCCCTCCCCCCTCGCTCCCTCCCCCCTCGCTCCCTCCCCCCTCGCTCCCTCCCCCCTCGCTCCCTCCCCCCTCGCTCCCTCCCCCCTCGCTCCCTCCCCCCTCGCTCCCTCCCCCCTCGCTCCTCCCCCCCTCGCTCCCTCCCCCCTCGCTCCCTCCCCCCTCGCTCCCTCCCCCCGCTCCCTCCCCCCCCCGCTCCCTCCCCCCCCGCTCCCTCCCCCCCCGCTCCCTCCCCCCCCGCTCCCTCCCCCCCCGCTCCCTCCCCCCCCGCTCCCTCCCCCCCCCGCTCCCTCCCCCCCCGCTCCCTCCCCCCCCGTTCCCTCCCCCCCCGCTCCCTCCCCCCCCGCTCCCTCCCCCCCCGCTCCCTCCCCCCCGCTCCCTCCCCCCCGCTCCCTCCCCCCCGCTCCCTCCCCCCCCGCTCCCTCCCCCCCCGCTCCCCTCCCCCCCCGCTCCCTCCCCCCCCCGCTCCCTCTCCCTCCCCCCCCGCTCCCTCCCCCCCCCGCTCCCTCCCTCCCCCCCCGCTCCCTCCCCCCCCGCTCCCTCCCCCCCCGCACCCTCCCCCCCCGCTCCCTCCCCCCCCCGCTCCCTCCCCCCCGCTCCCTCCCCCCCCGCTCCCTCCCTCCCCCCGCTCCCTCCCCCCCCCGCTCCCTCCCCCCCCGCACCCTCCCCCCCCGCACCCTCCCCCCCCGCTCCCTCCCCCCCCGCTCCCTCCCCCCCCGCTCCCTCCCCCCCCGCTCCCTCCCCCCCCGCTCCCTCCCCCCCCGCTCCCTCCCCCCCCGCTCCCTCCCCCCCCGCTCCCTCCCCCCCCGCTCCCTCCCCCCCCGCTCCCTCCCCCCCCGCTCCCTCCCCCCCCGCTCCCTCCCCCCCCGCTCCCTCCCCCCCCCCGCTCCCTCCCCCCCTCGCTCCCTCCCCCCTCGCTCCCTCCCCCCTCGCTCCCTCCCCCCTCGCTCCCTCCCCCCTCGCTCCCTCCCCCCTCGCTCCCTCCCCCTCGCTCCCTCCCCCCTCGCTCCCTCCCCCCCTCGCTCCCTCCCCCCTCGCTCCCTCCCCCCTCGCTCCCTCCCCCCTCGCTCCCTCCCCCTCGCTCCCTCCCCCTCGCTCCCTCCCCCCTCGCTCCCTCCCCCCTCGCTCCCTCCCCCCTCGCTCCCTCCCCCCTCGCTCCCTCCCCCCTCGCTCCCTCCCCCCTCGCTCCCTCCCCCCTCGCTCCCTCCCCCCTCGCTCCCTCCCCCCTCGCTCCCTCCCCCCTCGCTCCCTCCCCCCTCGCTCCCTCCCCTCCCCTCGCTCCCTCCCCCTCCCCCTCCCCCCCCTCCCCCCTCGCTCCCCCCTCCCCCCTCGCTCCCCCCTCGCTCCCTCCCTCCCCCCTCGCTCCCTCCCTCCCCCCCTCGCTCCCTCCCTCCCCCCTCGCTCCCTCCCTCCCCCCTCGCTCCCTCCCTCCCCCCTCGCTCCCTCCCTCCCCCCTCGCTCCCTCCCTCCCCCCTCGCTCCCTCCCTCCCCCCTCGCTCCCTCCCTCCCCCCTCGCTCCCTCCCTCCCCCCTCGCTCCCTCCCTCCCCCCTCGCTCCCTCCCTCCCCCCTCGCTCCCTCCCTCCCCCCTCGCTCCCTCCCTCCCCCCTCGCTCCCTCCCTCCCCCCTCGCTCCCTCCCTCCCCCCTCGCTCCCTCCCTCCCCCCTCGCTCCCTCCCTCCCCCCTCGCTCCCTCCCTCCCCCCTCGCTCCCTCCCTCCCCCCTCGCTCCCTCCCTCCCCCCTCGCTCCCTCCCTCCCCCCTCGCTCCCTCCCTCCCCCCTCGCTCCCTCCCTCCCCCCTCGCTCCCTCCCTCCCCCCTCGCTCCCTCCCTCCCCCCTCGCTCCCTCCTCCCCCCTCGCTCCCTCCCTCCCCCCTCGCTCCCTCCCTCCCCCCTCGCTCCCTCCCTCCCCCCTCGCTCCCTCCCTCCCCCCTCGCTCCCTCCCTCCCCCCTCGCTCCCTCCCTCCCCCCTCGCTCCCTCCCTCCCCCCTCGCTCCCTCCCTCCCCCTCGCTCCCTCCCTCCCCTCCCTCCCCCCCTCGCTCCCTCCCTCCCCCCTCGCTCCCTCCCTCCCCCCTCGCTCCCTCCCTCCCCCCTCGCTCCCTCCCTCCCCCCTCGCTCCCTCCCTCCCCCCTCGCTCCCTCCCTCCCCCCCTCGCTCCCTCCCTCCCCCCTCGCTCCCTCCCTCCCCCCTCGCTCCCTCCCTCCCCCCTCGCTCCCTCCCTCTGATAACTGTTTCCTCTCTACATACAGATACTTTGGGACATGGCCATACGTGCTTCTGGTTTTCCTGCCTGAACTGGTTTTCCTGCTTGCCCTCTTTGGCTACCTGGTGGTCCTCATTGTTTACAAGTGGATGGCGTTTGGCGCTTCAGCCTCTCGCTCTGCCCCTAGCATCCTCATTCACTTCATCGATATGTTCCTGTTCACCAGCTCCCCACGTAATGCCTGGCTGTACCATTGCCAGGTATGGAGGGGAGAAGGAGGTTGAGGGTGAGACAGGGTGGGGCAGGGAAGAGAGGGATGGGGGAAGGGGAAACAGCAAGAGGGGTTGCAGAGAGGAATGAAGGAGGAGTGAAGTGCAGAGGCTGGATGAGAGGGAGTGGGGAGGAGTGAGGGAGGGAGAGGAGTGTGGGGAGGGGGAGAAAGGAGAAAGGGGGCTGGGGAGAGAAGGGGGAGAGAGAGGGGACGAGGAAAGGAGAGGGGAGTGGAGAGGGAAAGAGACGGAGACCAAGGGAAGGGGGAGGGGCAGAGAGGGGGAAGGGGGGAAGGAGAGTCCCAAGGCTCACCCAAGTTCTGTCTGGTTTCAGAGGAATGTTCAGATGGTGCTGGTGATCATTGCCCTGCTCTGCATTCCAACACTTCTCCTTGGGAAACCTCTCTACCTCAGCTGGAAGGGCCGCAGAGTAATGAGGACCCGTCAGGTGGGTTGCATCATACCCTGACACCCTCTAGTCCCTGGCACCCCTTCTTCCCAGTCTCTATAAACCTCTACAGTCCCCTATACCCCTTCCTGTAATCCCTCCAGTCCACTACACCTCTCCCAGTCACTGTAAGTCCCTCTGGTCCCCTACATCCCTCCCTGTCTCTGTAAGCTTTCAAGAGATCACATGCAGTGATATCTATGTCTCTTGCAGGGCAGATACACATCTCTTGCTGAAAATGAAATTAACACAGATGTTGAAGATTTGGAGCAGGATTTAGAGGATTCTGTAAGTTTGGAAGCAGCTTCACTCTGTGTCCCCAACATGGTAGTGTGCGACGGGACAAGGGAGAGGGAGCTTCACTCTGTATCCCACCCCAGGAATGTGCGACAGGACGGGAGAGAGGGACCTTCACTCTGTGTCCCACCCCAGGAGTGTGCAATGTGTTGGGGAAAGAGGGAACTTCACTTTGTGTCCCACCATGGGAGTGTATGACAGGACAGGGGAGAGGAAACTTCGCTCTGTGTCCCAACTCAGGAGTGTGTGATGGGATGGGGAATAGGTGCTTCACTCTTTGTCCCCCCCCAGGAGAATGTGACGGGATGGGAAATGGGAGCTTCACTCTGTCCCAGCCCAGGAGTATGTGACGGGGTGGGGGAGAGGAGATTCACTCTGCATTCCACCCCAGGAATGTGTGACAGGATGGAGGAGAGAGAGCTTCGCTCTATGTTCCACCCTGGGTGTGTGCGATGGGATGGGAGAGAGGGAATTCTGTCAGCACTGAGCAGATGTAAGGAGTTTGAAGGTTCATTGTCTCAGTTTTTTCTCCAGCAGGTCAACCTTGGAGATGTTTTCATGATGCAGGCAATCCATACTATTGAATATTGCCTGAGTTGTATCTCCAACACCGCATCTTATCTGCGACTTTGGGCTCTCAGTTTGGCACATGCTCGTGAGTATATGCTGGTGTGGACTGATTCCAGGGAAAGATACAACTGGAACTATGAATAGTGCTGGTGTGGGATATAGAGACAGGGTAATTGATCATTCTCTCCGCAGAGCTATCAGAGGTTCTCTGGAACATGGTACTCCGTCAGTGTCTGAGGAGATCAGAACTCGGTTACTCAGTGCTGCTGTTTCCTGGCTTTGCATTCTTTGCTGTCCTGACCATCGCGATTCTCCTCATCATGGAAGGACTGTCTGCATTCTTGCATGCCCTCCGTCTCCACTGGTATGTGCGCTGATGTCCTATCAACAAAGGGGTTATTTGTCGAGAGGGAGCTTCACTCTGTGTCTGACCCCAGGAGTGTATGATGGAACGGTGCGGAGGGAGCTTCACTCTGTGTCTGACCCTGGGAGTGTATGATGGAACGGTGCGGAGGGAGCTTCACTCTGTGTCTGACCCCGGGAGTGTATGATGGGATGGTGCAGAGGGAGCTTCACTCTGTGTCTGACCCCAGGAGTGTATGATGGAATGGTGCGGAGGGAGCTTCACTCTGTGTCTGACCCTGGGAGTGTGTGATGGGACGGTGTGGAGGGAGCTTCACTCTGAGGGAGCAACGCCATGATTGTGTGATAGGACCGTCACCAGGCTCTCGCCTAAGACCTTTGTATAGTCACTCCCCAAGACATCCCAAAACTCCCAGAGGAACTCCATTGTGAGCCCATCCAGCTCCTCCAACGTCAGGGGAGCATCCGACACTCATCCACCTCTGGATGAATCCAAGTTAGATCCTCCCATAAGTCATCACTTGCCTCCTTACTGGTCGGATCTGGTGAGAACAGGGTTCCGTAGAAGGGTCGAACCAAGTCTCATATTTTCTCCGAGTCTGTGAGAGATGAACCGTGATCAGTGAACAACTCCACGAGCTGCAGGCGGACATTCCGCCATTTCTCCAGGGAGTGGAAGGGTGAGGCACGATTTAAATCCTGGAGCCGTGACCTCACGAACTCACCCTAAGATCACTCAAGCTGGAGGCTCCTCAGTGGTCCCTCCTCCTGATGCAAGGAACATAGCTGGTTCTCAGCAGATCTGAGAACGAGACTCCGTCGAGCAACTCTCCCTCACATTCTCAGAATTCTGGCTCTTAATCGAACCTCTGGGGTACCTTGGGCAGAAGGGTCGTGCGTGGGCCTTACACCCCACCCAAGAAGTGAAAAATCCCCTATTTCCTCCTTCGAGTGGCCCTGGACTCCCAGAAAGAGGCCTGGAAGTGATTATCCCTCCAGCAGCCGGTTATTGAAAGGCCAGTACGTGGATTGCCCCCTCATTCATGGTGGAGTGAGATCCACCCACACCAGGTGCTGGTCCGTTCATGACACGGCTTCATGGAAGCTGCAATGACACTGGAGATGTGGGCCAGGTGGTCTTTTTTTTCAAACTTTATTTAAAGGTAGAAAAAACATAACATAGAGTCCAATATCCTTTGAAGAAGACCGCAGAGCCCACCTCACTGACAAAAGGCAAAGGAGGAAAAACCCAACACCCAACCCCAACCAACCAATTTTCCCCTGCAACCGCTGCAATCGTGTCTGCCTGTCTCGCATCGGACTTGTCAGCCACAAACGAGCATGCAGCTGACGTGGACTTTTTACCTCCTCCATAAATCTTCATCCGCGAAGCCAAGCCAAAGAAAAAGAGTCCAATAATCGTCAAAAATTAATTTTATAAATATATATAAAAAAAATTTAAAAAAGACAGAAAAATACATTTAAAAAATTTTTTTAAAACAGACCCGCCCTCCCACCCCTTCAGCCAGCTCCCTTAAGGGGAGCCAAAAATATAAATTATATACAAAAAAATATTATAAATGTTAAGAACAATTCAAAGTATATCTAAATGCATATATTCCAAATATGGAGACCATTTGCTAACAGAAAAAGAATAATTATCATGTAAATTATGTTATTTTTTTCCCATAACAATACGTTTTCAATTCATTATGCCAACGTATTATAATGATCTCTGTATTGTCTTTCCAAGTACTCGCGACACATTTACACACTACTGAAAACACCAAACATACAAAAGCAATTTGAATTTTATCCAAATCTAATCCCCTCAATGAAATCAAATTACCCAGCAAGAAAATCGTTGGGTCTAATGGTAATGTAAAGTTATACAATTTTTCCAAAACCACTTTAATTCCTTGCCAGAATGGTTGAACTTTAACACAAGTCCAAACAGCATGTAAAAAAGTTCCAATACATGAATCACATCTAAAACATAAATCTGAATTACTAAATCCATATTTTTTATTAGTTACTCTGGAGTCAAATATAATTGATGTAAGAAAATTGTAATTAACCATTCCATATTTTACATTAGTCAATTTGATTACATTGTCCTGACACATATCCACCCAATCATCTTCATGAAAAATAAACACTAAATCACTCTCCCATTTGTTTAGATTTTTCCCAATTCAGTTTATCCATATTATCTTGTAACAAATTATACATAACTGAAATATAACCCTTCTTTGGTACAGAGGAAATCAAAGTCTCAAATCTCGACAAAGTAGGTAAATTCATCTCTCTACCATAATTATCCTTTACCAAGGCTCTAAGTTGGTAATACACAAACAAAGAATTTACAGATATATCAAATCTCTCTCTTAATTGATTAAAAGAAATAAATTGTCCTTCTTCAAAACAATCCTGTATTCTTTATACCCTTAAAATCCCAACTCATTAAGCATTGAAAAAGAAATAAGTTGGTTATTATACAATGGAGTTAAAATTGATAATTTATCTTTTGATCCCAAAACCCTATTTTTTAAAATCCAGATCTTTAACAAATGTTTCAATACTGGCATATTATATTCCTGTAAAAAAAATTCAAGTTCTAACGAAATATAAATTAATGTACCTCGACCTCAGAAATACACGCCATTTCCACCTTAGCCCAGCTAGGAGGTTGATCTAGATTCATCAATCTGCTAATAAACTTCAACTGGGCCGCTTCATAATAATTTTGAAAATGTGGTAACTGAAGTCCACCTAACGCATATTTCCATGTAAGTTTATACAATGCCACTCAAGCTAATTTACCTTTCCATAAAAACTCCTGTACTACCTTATTTAAATCCTGAAAAAAAACCTTTTGAAAGTAAACAAGGTATTGACTGAAATAAATATTGAATTTGGGGAAAAATATTCATTTTAATACAATTGACCCTATCAATTAAAGTCAATGGAAGATCTTTCCACTTAATCAAATCTGCTTAAATCCGTTTTAATATAGGCACATAATTTAACTGATACAATGACTGATAATTAACATCTACAAGCACTCCTAAATATTTAATTTTATTTGTCCACCTTAATTTTTATAATAATTTTAAATTCTGAATAATCTCCTACTCCAACTGGTAAAATTTCACTTTTATCTCAATTAACTTTATATTCCTGACAGTTCTCCAAATTTTGACAAGCACTCTTGTAACTGCTTCAACGACCGTTCTGGTTCCGTCAAATATATCAATACATCATCTGCAAATAAATTAATCTTATATTCTTCATTCATAGCCTTCATCCTGCTAATTTCATCATTTTCCCTAATAGTCTGACCTAATGATTCAATAGCCAGCGCAAATAAGGCTGGTGACAATGGACAGCCCTGCCGAGTTGAACAAGTCAACCTAAATGGTAAAGAGATCTGACCATTTATCACCACCCTAGCAATCGGGTTTCTTATATAAAGCTTTAACCCAACCAATAAAAAAAAAGGCCAAATTTAAACTTTTCTAACACCTTAAATAAAAAAATCCCACTCAACCCTATCAAAACCCTTTTCTGCATCTAGTGCAATCACCATAGGATGGTTAGGCTGCTTTCGGTTTGAATTGACCAAAGTAATTAATCGAAGAATATATGATCCATTTCTGTTCTTAATAAAACTGTATGTATCAACTTAGGTAAGTACATAACAAGTTTATTAGCTAATACCTTGGCTATAATTTTATAATCGACATTTAATAAAGAAATAGGTCTAAATGAAGACACTTAATGGATCTCTCTTTTTTATGGAATAACAGTTATTAAAGCACTTGAACAAGATTCCGGCAACTTCTATTCTTCAGTAATTTATTTTAACACATCTCCAAATACATTAGATAAATCATCATTAAAAAAAATTATAAAATTCCGCAGGAAATACATCATCCCCTGGGGACTTTCCATTTGGCATTTCCTGTATAGCTTCCTTAATTTCAGAATCTGTAAATGGAGATTCCAATTCCTGAATATCTTTCTCATCTAGTACCAGTAGCCTTAATTTAGATAAATAAGATCCAATAGAACCATTATCCCGCTTCCCCTCAGAAGTATATAATTTTTGATAGAATGAATAAAACTGATCATTAATTTCCTGAGGCTTATAGGTAATTATTGAATTATTTTTAACGGCATTAATAATCCGAGATGCTTGTTCAGCTTTTAGTTACCAAGCAAGTACCTTCTGAGCTCTTTCTTCCAACTCATAATAACGTTGTTTAGTTCGATTAATTAAATGCTCGAACTGATAAATCTGTAAAGTATTATAATGTAATTTCAATTTCGCTAACGCAATTTTTTTTATCTTCGGTCACATCCTTCTGAAAATCTTTCTCTAACTCAGCAATCTGGTTTTTCAACTTTAAACTTTCTGCCATATGTTGTTTCTTAACTTTTGTAGAATAACTAATAACTTGTCCCCTCAAATAAGCTTTTAACGCGTCCCACACTACAAAATAACTATCCACAGAATTAATATTCTCAGTCAAAAATAGAGAGATATGCTCTTTAACAAAAGTAACAAACTTTTTTTTCAATAACATTGCATTAAACCTCCATCAATACGACAAATGTACCACTTCTGAACTTTAACAGGAAAAAAGTATTAATGAATGGTCTGATAGAACCATTCAACTTGCAATACTCTAACCTGGAGGTGTGCTGATACCAAAAAAAAAATCAGTCTTAGAAAACGAATCATGATGTCGTGATGAATAAAAAGAAAAATCTTTGTAGGATTAACCTTCCTCCAAACATCTACCAGATTTAAATCTTTCATCAATGCTTTAATCAGTATTGCCATCTTTGATTTCCTTGTACTCTTTGGGTTTCTATCCAAAAAGGGTTCCAAAACACAGTTAAAATCTCCATCAACTAAAATATTTTCATTAGCTTGAGTTAACAATAAAAAAGCTTCTGAAATAAACCGTTCATCTCTATTAGATGCATAAAGATTAAGCAAAGTCCAAGATTCAGCAAAAGTTTTACAATTCACCCGTAAAACTCTACCTAGATTTCCCTCTGAAGATTCCAATTCAAATAATAAATTTTTATAAATCAAAATCGCCACCCCTCTTGCCTTAGAATTAAAAGAAGAAAAAAAAACACATGTTCAACCCAATCTCTTTTCCATTTCAAATGTTCCTTTTCAGTCAAATGTGTTTCTTGTAAAAAGGCAATATCAATTTTCACTTTTTTAATATAAGCCAATGCCCTCTTTCGCTTAATTGGATTATTTAATCCCTGAACATTAAAAGTTGCAAAATTCAAAGTAGACATTTTTACTAGCTATTAATATATTTACACTCTATAAAATAACGCTCCCCTTGATAATCCTTCAAGAGCACAAAAAAAACCCACCCCATAATTTAAAAAAAATTAGAAAAAAATCACCCAAAGGTAGTAACACCCTAAAAAACTGGGTGTGGAAAACCCACTAGTGGCAGATGACAGTCAAAGCTTTCAGTGTCATCCACCTCCCCCCCAGCCAGATACACATTCATTATGTAATTAAAAACAATCAAATATAGTAAATATATTCAACCCAATGATTCCACGCCCAATGATTGTTTTGGATCTTAAATGTCAAGAAGACCGTGTCAGCTCTTCTTTCTTTCCATTCTTACCATTCTTTCCATACCCATTCCCATTTCCGTTTACCCTCCTCTTAGGAGACGATGGTGAAGACTGCCCATTTCTTCGCAATTCTGGCAATGATTTAGCAAAAACCAAGGCATCGTGATCGTTCTCAAAAAATTGAGATTGAAAGTTTCCGTAATATACCTTTAAAATTGCAGGATAACGAAAAGCAAACTTGTAGCCTTTTCGCCATAAGACATCTTTAGCCGAATTAAATTTCCGCCATCTTCTAATAACCTCTTGACTCAAATCGGCATAAAAAAACACATTGTTTTGAATCATCAATGGGGATTGACTCTGCCGTGCTTTCTGTACCACCATTTGTAAAATTATTTCTCAATCTTGATATTTCAAACAACGAATCAATACTGCCCTCGGTGTTTGTCAAAGAAGTGTTTTTTTCCTCAACGCTCTATGGGCCTGATCCTGTTCCAAACCTTCAGGAAAAAGCTCTTTACCCGGTACCTCTGGGATCCAATGCTTAAAATGTTTTAATGGATCAAAGTCCTCTGGAAGACCAACTATTTTCACATTATTTCTCCAGCTTTGATTTTACAAAGAATTAATTTTCATCAATAAATCCCTTCTTTGAATCCCCCAATCTACAGAAGAACCTTCCACTTTTTCTTTATTGCATTCCACTTGATTTTGACATTCAGAAAAAGCTGTTTCAATTTTTAAAAAATGATCTTGTACAATATCAACAGATTTTATGCATCTGTTATTATCATTCTTAACTACAGTCATTTCTTGTTTCATAGTTGACATTTTTTCACACAAAGTATTTATTTTTGTTTTCACCTCCATAAATCCTTGGGTCATTTGAGTTGACATTTGTTTTGACATATTATCCATTTGAAAAGCAATCCTTTCCAAAACAGTAAATACTGAGTCCAATCCAGATTCCATGGCCACTTTTTGAGGTTTACCTTCTACTTATAGAAGTACAGGCTCCTCTTCCTGGGCAAATTCCAATAAGGTAAGTTCCTCTTCTCCTACAGTTACCATAGGTCCTTTGACTTTGCGGCTGTGGGTCTGGGCACCCGACACCACAGCCCACACTTTTTCCAGAAGATCATGGATCCGGGATGCTCCGTGCATGCCCAGCAGATCCACCGGACGTGCAGGAGCGTCCTCCGACACTACACTGCGTGCCCCCAAGCCTCCCAGCAATGTCACGGGCTCACAGGCCCCTTTGTCAGTTGGGTCGCCCGCATGCACATCTTCACGTGCACGCGGGTCGGCTACGACCGAACTCACCAAAGTGCCGGCGCCACCTTGCGACTGCAGGATCGGCACTGAGGTCAAGCTTGAACGGGCAAGAGTCCTCTGAGTATTGGAGAATCCGTGGATTCAGCTGTGCAGGTAGGCCTCAGATCGTCTATACTTTTATATGGTAATTTCTTCTGAAGTTGAGTTTTAGATTTCTTCACATTAGTATCCATGATGAATCACTGTTATTCAAAAAACTATAAATATTATTTTTAACCACTTTTATACTTTTTAAAGTCAGGTATTTAATAATCCAGCTGGGGAAAGGTGGAACACACGTCTTTCTTCTACACCATCTTGTCACGCCCCGTGGGCCTGGTGGTCAACGCATGAGCCACCTCCTGCACACCTCCGGGTGAAGGCATTGGAGTCAGGGTGGAGGGTCCACCAGGCATCTGCTGAGTGAAAGGAGCCGACCAGTTCCCTCAACGTGTTCACTGATGCCTGGTCTCACTATAACCCCCGAGCAACCCCCTTCTTCAAGGGGACAGTTAAAGTCCCCTCCAAGGGTAACACATTCACTCAAGTCCAGTGAATCCAACAGAACCAGCACCTGATGAAACATGCGCCTGCTGTACGCCGGGCCTGGGGCCTACACGTTAAACAGGCGTGCCTGCTGTACGCCGGGCCTGGGGCCTACACGTTAAACAGCCGAGCCTGCTGTACGCCGGGCCTGGGGCCTACAAGTTAAATAGGTGCGCCTGCTGTACGCCGGGCCTGGGGCCTACATGTTAAACAGGCGCATCTGCTGTACACTGAGCCTGGGGCCTACACGTTAAACAGGCGCGCCTACAGTATGCCAGGCCTGGGGCCTACATGTTAAACAGGAATGTCTGCTGTATGCTGGGCCTGGAGCCTACACGTTAAATAGGCATCTGCTGTACCCCAGGCCTGGGGCGTATACGTTAATATAGTGGAACGGTACGCCATCCAGGTGCACGGCGAGGTGGACCAGGTGTCCCAGCATCAGATTCTGGACCTTCACAATCTCCAGCTGGAAGTTCAGGGCCAATAAAATGGCTCCCCACTGGAATTGGCAGTGAGGAGACTCATAAACACCTCCTCGCCACCCAGGTTCTGGGTCGGTTCATCTGCTGGGATTGTGTGAGTTCCCTAAAGGAAGTTCACCCAATACTTCCCCTCTCTGGAGCCTGCCATGAGCTGCTCTGCTGCCGGTAAAGTTCACCCTTGCTACTGTTGCAGACAGAGCAAAAGCACGTTACTTGGTACTCGTGCCCAGCCTACCCCCTCGGGAGACGACAGTGCTACTCTGCACCTTACGGTGCCAAATCTGGAAAATCCTTCATCCTGTGCCGCTCATTCCCATGAATGTCTCCCCTTCTGGTTCAGGATGTCCCGCAGCAACGCCATGACCCCGTCCAAATCCAGCCAGTGGGCTGCAGCCAACTTAGTCTTATTGATGGCGCCAGTAAGGAAACCCTAAATCTCCTCTTCAGTCGTCCATCATCTCACTGTTAATGGAGGGCAGCTCATCTTCAACACCGAATGTTGAATCCCCACCCTCCTCAGGACACCTGCTACTAGTGACCAGCTCATTTGCTGGACATGGAGCAGTGGGCGGCTCGAACTCACCTGCTGGCATTACCTCCATCACTCCCACCCCCAGGAACAGTGGTGGAGGGGCCCTCTCCCGGACCATGCTGAGAGAATGGACCCATTGGGGGCTGCCCAGCAGAGAGATGTCCTTTGTCTGGGGCATTGGGCCCAATGACGGCTCCAGCAGGCCCCTGGCTTGTTCCCATGTTATTATGATCGACTGGGGTTGGGAGGGACAACTCCTGGGAATCCTCAGGGTCTGGCCTTGGGCCAGAATCTTCCCCCACTCCCCCTGACAAGCCCAGGTCCATTTTGATTACAGCCCCCGGTCTCTCTAACAAAGGGTGCTCCTGCACCAGGGTGCAAGGTGTCGACAGGGGACAAAGGCTGGGGGCGCACCTCCCCAACCAAAACCTTCCACTCACGTCATCCCAGTTCCCCAAGACCATCCCCCAGTTCCCCAAGACCATCCCCCGGTTCCCCAAGACCATCCCCCGGTTCCCCAAGGCCATCCCCCGGTTCCCCAAGGCCATCCCCCGGTTCCCCAAGGCCATCCCCCGGTTCCCCAAGGCCATCCCCCGGTTCCCCAAGGCCATCCCCCGGTTCCCCAAGGCCATCCCCCGGTTCCCCAAGGCCATCCCCCGGTTCCCCAAGGCCATCCCCCGGTTCCCCAAGGCCATCCCCCGGTTCCCCAAGGCCATCCCCCGGTTCCCCAAGGCCATCCCCCGGTTCCCCAAGGCCATCCCCCGGTTCCCCAAGGCCATCCCCCGGTTCCCCAAGGCCATCCCCCGGTTCCCCAAGGCCATCCCCCGGTTCCCCAAGGCCATCCCCCGGTTCCCCAAGGCCATCCCCCGGTTCCCCAAGGCCATCCCCCGGTTCCCCAAGGCCATCCCCCGGTTCCCCAAGGCCATCCCCCGGTTCCCCAAGGCCATCCCCCGGTTCCCCAAGGCCATCCCCCGGTTCCCCAAGGCCATCCCCCGGTTCCCCAAGGCCATCCCCCGGTTCCCCAAGGCCATCCCCCGGTTCCCCAAGGCCATCCCCCGGTTCCCCAAGGCCATCCCCCGGTTCCCCAAGGCCATCCCCCGGTTTAGAAGAGGGGATATTGTCGACGTTTTAGCGTGAGGCTCAGAGGCCTCCATGTCATACTCCCTCCCATTCTCCTCAGGGCAGACCACCTCTCCCACCCAGGATTCAGGGGTGGGTACAGGCATTGGATCATCTGGGGGGGGGGGTCTTACTCTCAGATGTTTCTTCACCTCCCCTTTGGACGATCCTCTCTTCCCCACCCTTGCTTTGCCACTGCATCTCCTGCCACATGAACTGGGGGATGGGGGGGTCAGCGCCAATGGTGGAACTCGCTTCTCGGAGCATGGTGCAGTCCTTCCGAGCATGTCCCAGCCCCTTACAGACATGGCACCGCAGATGGTCCACGGACCAGTAGATCCAGTGCACCTTCCCCTTGTACTGGACCTGGAACCACCCCTTAGTCTCATCCTCCTTCACCAGTAACACAAACGCCTGACATCGGAAAAAATAAACGTGCCTTAGTTCAGGTTTCTGAAAGCTGAACAGAAGTGGGGAGATCTCTGACTGGATGCAAATGGGGTATGTTATGAGCCCAGAGGACCCCCAAACCCAGCAGCAATAGATATTCACCAAGACAACTGGTTACTTAAACAAAAATTGCTTTCAATTATCTTTTAAACATGAAAACAGAATCACACTTTTACATAACACTTTTGACTTAACTAAACTAATTTAACCCCCTTCTAATTCTAAGCGCATATGTATGTAATGTGTGTGTAAATTCAGAAAAGTTCTTTGGCTCACAGTCCAATCTCACTTCTCATTCCTCCAAGTTCACTGGTTGCAGGCAATTCTTAAACTGTGGACAGAATTCAACATTTATAAAGTTCACCAGGTTTTGGTGCTTGAAAAGTAGATGGTTACCACTCAGGAAGGTTCTTGTCGATTTTTAGAGAGAGATTTGTTGTACATTTACTTCCATTAGCCACTTAAGTGTCTTTCCGAAGAAACTTGCCCCCTTCATGGTTCTCTTTCTTTCAGGTCACCACAGAGATCCTTTTTGTTTCACTTATTCCAAGTGAAACATTCGACAGTCAGTCCTCTCCTCTTGCATGAACCACAAGAGCTTTGACCAGGCTGAAATAAGAACCTGTCTTCCAAATGGGGTTTCCACAAGCTTGCCAACTTGTCCTGTTCCAGTCCCAGCTGCTTTTGCTGGCTGTAACACTGTAGAAGTGATCTCTCTCTGCCTGTCTTTGTCTCTCTCTCTCTGAGAAAAAAGCCTGTTTTACTCTCTCTGCTTGCAAAACCACATGACCCTCTTGGAACAGCTCCAGACAATATGTCTAGCATGGAGTAGAGCTCCAGTATTTCAAATAAGATCTGTTTTAAAATATTTGTATGTGACCTACTGTAACAAACCTTTCCCAATTTATCTCCCAAAAACTTTTTAAATACTCTTATCACAGGTAGAAGGAGATCATAAGGAATAGTGGGCAGGTTTTGGACAGACTCACCTGCTGCTTGGCAGACTCAAAAGGGTCCACTTGCAGGAACATCCCCACCCCCCCCCCCGCCTCAACCTGTGTACTGATGGCCAGGGCCACCGCCTTTGCAGTTTTTAAATAAATCACAGCCTTCCCGTCCATCTTCACAGTTGCTGTTATGGCTGAGGGGCCAAGGACCTTCCCCATCGCCTTTATGCAGTCTCCAGCTTTGAGAGTCGGGGGCAAGTAGATCTTCACCGCATGTCCATCATCCAGGGAACCAAAAGGATTGCAGTCACAGGAGCCACCGAAGCTGCAGCAGCGTAACTCCTGGAGGGCCCAGCTCTTTCAGGGGACCGGGAGGACATATTTGAGACAGCACCAAATCCAAGATGAGAGTTGGAGGGAAATCCTCTGACCACTGGCTACCTGGCAACCTTCCAACGCCTCCCAAAATCCTGAAGGTTAGGCCAAGGCTTTCAGGCCTTTGAAATACCTTTGTTAACCAACCATTAAGGTTAACAAACAAAGGAACAGGATGGGAGTCATTGACTTTGAGATGTTAACGAGCAAATTAAGCAAAAAGTTGGTGTTTTGTGGTGGAGGAGATCGACCCTGGCATGCTGGCAGCCAGTTACTCGATCCGCGTTATTGGAGAAGCAGGGTTAAACTCCCAAATTCACAAAAAGTCCTTCATAGCTCTCCCACACCACCAACACAAATCCCCCTTCAGTCTCAGAGCCTTTTGCAACAGGAGCTATTCTCGATCTTCCAAATTCCTTCCCAGCGATACAGACTGGCTTCACTCTGTCTGACCCCGGGAGTGTGAGATGGGACAGTGCGGGGGGAGCTTCACTCTGTGTCTGCCCCCCTGAGTGTGTAATGGAATGGTGTGGAGGGAGCTTCACTCTGGGTCTGACCCCAGGAGTGGGTGATGGGACGGTGTGGAGGGAGCTTCACTTTGTGTCTGACCCTGAGAATGTGTGATGGGACAGTGTGGAGGGAGCTTCACTCTGTATCTGACCCCGGGTGTGTGTGATGGGACGGTGCGGAAGGACCTTCACTCTGCGTCTGACCCCAGGAGTGTGTGATGGGACGGTGCTGAGGGAGCTTCACTCTGTCTGACCCCGGGAGTGTATGATGGGATGGTGCGGAGGGAGCTTCACTCTGTGTCTGATCCTGGGAGTGTGTGATGGGACAGTGTGGAGGGAGCTTCACTCTGCGTCTGTCCCCAGGAGTGTGTGATGGGACGGTGTGGAGGGAGCTTTGCTATTTTAACACACACTCTCTTTCTCTGTCCCTCAGGGTTGAGTTTCAGACAAAGTTTTACTCCGGAACCGGAGTTGTGTTTGTCCCTTTCTCTTTCCCACCCTTCGAAGACTCCACGATGTGACCAGGATTGTCTCGGTTTAAATTTCATGAAGATTCACACCTAGGATGACATTCTCTGATTCTCCATGCGACTGATTGGTAGATTTTAGCGCGATGTTTTGTCCTAATAAATCAGATTCAAATTTTGTAAACCTGGAGTGAGAGTTTTGAGTTTGGAAATCTGCACATCCCTCCATTCGCTTACACCCCTGCCCTGGTTCTGTAAGACCCCTCTAGTCCCCTAAACCCTTCCCTGTCTGGAACCTCCTCTGGTCCCCAACACCCCTCCATGTCTCTGTAACCCCACTTACAATCCCCTAACACCCCTCTCTTTGTAACATGATCTGATCCCTTACATTTCTCCCTGTCTTTGTAACATCCTGCAGTCTCTTACCCCCCTCCCTATCCCTCAACCCCTCACTGTCTCTAACTCCCTCCTGTCCCCAACACCTGTCTCTATCTCTGTAAACCCTCTAATCCCCCATAGCCCTCCCCTGTCTTTGTAACCCTCCCCAGACCCCTGTAACCTCCTCCTGTCTTCTTTCATGTCTCCTACACCCTTTCTATCTCTGTAACCCCTTCTGGTCTTTACATCCATTCCTGTTTCTGTACCTCCCTCTGGTCTCCTACACTCCTCCCTGTCTCTGTAACCCCCTCCAGTCCCCTACACCACTTTCCATCTCTGTAACCCCCTCTGGTCCCTACACCCTTCCCTTTCTCTGTAACCCCCTTAGGTCCCCTATGCCTGTATCCCTCTACACACTTCCCTATTTCTGAAACCCCTTATACCCTTCCCTGTCTTTAACACCCTGCAGTCTCTTATGCCCCTGCATGTCAAACCCCTGCCATACCTCACACTCAGCTCTGTCTCTGTAAATCCACCCCCCCACTCCATTCCTATACAACCCTCCCAAAATATATAATTTCCCTTCAATTCCCTGTACCCCTTCCTCTCTCTGTAGTCCCCCTCCAGTCTCCTACACCTTGTCTTTGCATCCCACAGCAGTCCAATACACTGCTCCCTGATGAAGTAACCCCTCTGGCATTCTGCACCCCTCCCTATCTTTGTAACATGATCTGGTCCCCTACAACCACCCTCCCATTAACCCCCTCCAGTACCCCACACCCCTTCCCATTAATGTAACCCCCTCCAGTCCCCTACACCCCTTCCCATCTCTGTAAATCACCCCCTGTGGTCCCCTACACCCTACCTGTCTCTGTAACCCCCTCTGGTCCCCTACACCCCTCTCTGTTTCTATAGCTCCTTTCACACTTGTGTCCCATTAAATTGGCCGTTCATTGTCCAGGGATAGGAATAGGGGTTTGGCTTTTCACACTTGACTACTCCTAACTGGGACACTGAATGCTTTCACACTTGCAAGGAGCCAATCCTTTGGTTTGGGACTGTTCTACCTTCTACTGGTGACATGAACATTGAGTGATGGTGGACCTGCCCTAAATCCTGATCAATGTATTATGATCTTGGATTTGAACAAAATTAATCATGCCTAATTATAACTAAGCTTTATGTACAGCACAATATAAGCCCTTCAGCTCCTGTTGTTTTACCAACCTATATAAACCTTTATAAGGGAATGTGGGAAAGTTCTAGCAATAAATAGCAGTAGCGGATACTTTTTAATCAGTATGGGAAAGTCAGTAGCGCTATCGTATACAAATTAAACATAACAACAACAATTACAGCACGGAAACAGGCCATTAGCCCCTTCTAGTCCGCACCGAACCAAACACCCCTTTCTAGTCCCACCTCCCTGCACAATGCCCATAACCCTCCATCTTCTTCTCATCCATATACCTGTCCAACCTTTTCTTAAATAATACAATTGACTCCGCCGCCACTATTTCTCCCGGAAGATCATTCCACACGGCTACCACTCTCTGAGTAAAGAAGTTCCCCCTCATGTTACCTCTAAACCTCTGCCCCTTAATTCTTAACTCATGTCCTCTTGTTTTAATCTTTCCTCCTCTTAACGGAAATAGTCTATCCACATCCACTCTGTCTATCCCTTTCATAATCTTAAATACTTCTATCAAATCCCCTCTCAACCTTCTATGCTCCAAAGAATAAAGACCTAATCTGTCCAATCTCTCCCTATACTCTAGATGCTTAAACCCAGGTAACATTCTGGTAAACCTTCTCTGCACTCTCTCCACTCTGTTTATATCCTTCCTATAATTAGGCGACCAGAACTGCACGCAGAACTCCAAATTAGGCCGCACCAACGTCTTATACAATCTCAACATCACCTCCCAACTCCTATATTCCATGCAATGATTGATAAAGGCCAGCATACTAAAAGCCTTCTTCACCACCCTATTCACGTGAGTTTCTACCTTCAGGGAACGATGTACCGTTACTCCTAAATCTTTCTGCTCTTCTGTATTCCTCAATGCTCTCTCATTTACCACGTATGTCCTATTCTGATTCTTCTTACCAAAATGAAGCACCTCACACTTATCAGCATTAAATTCCATCTGCCATTTTTCAGCCCACTTTTCTAAGCAGCCCAAATCCCTCTGCAATCCTTGAAAACCTTCTTCATTATCCACTATTCCACCTATCTTAGTATCGTCTGCATATTTACTAATCCAATTCACCACCCCATCATCTAGATCATTAATGTATATAACGAACAACAATGGGCCCAATACAGATCCTTGAGGCACACCACTGGTCACCGGCCTCCAACCTGACAGACAATTATCCACTACCACTCTCTGGCCTCTCCCTTTCAGCCAATGTTCAATTCATTTGACTCTCTTAAAATTTATACCTAAAGACTGCACCTTCCTAACTAACCTTCCATGTGGTACCTTATCGAAGGCCTTACTGAAGTCCATATAGACAACATCCACTGCGCTACCCTCATCCACATTCCTAGTCACCTCTTCAAAAAATTCAATCAGATTGGTCAAACAAATCCATGTTGAGTGCTCCTGATCAGACCCTGTCTATCCAGATGTTTATAAGTACTATCTCTAAGAATTTTCTCCATTAATTTACCTACCACAGATGTCAAACTTACAGGCCGATAGTTGCCAGGCTTTCTCCTTGAACCCTTTTTAAATAACGGAACCACATGCGCAATGCGCCAATCCTCCGGCACTATCCCCATATCTAATGACATTTGGAAAATTACCGCCAGAGCCTCTGCTATTTCCTCCTTCACTTCTCTCAATGTCCTGGGGAAGATCCCGTCTGGTCCCGGAGACTTATCCACCTTTATATTCTTCAAATGCCTTAAAACTACACCTTTTGTAATCTCTATATTCCCCATATTTACCCAATTTGCTTTTTTTGTCTCACATCTCCCAATATCCTTCTCCTTAGTGAATACCGAAGAAAAGAAACTGTTCAATATCTCCCCCATTTCTCTAGGCTCCACACACAGTTTTCCGCTCTGATTTTCTAAGGGGCCAATTTTGTCTCTAGCTTTCCTCTTACCATTAACATATTTGTAGAACTCTTTTGGATTAGTTTTCACCCTGCTTGCCATAGTTTTCTCGTACCTTCTTTTAGCTTTCCTAATTCCTCTCTTAAGATTCCTCTTACATTCAATGTATCTTTCAAACAGTGTGGGAAAATTGGTAACGCTATCACGTACAATTTATACAGCATGGGAAAGTTGGTAGTGCTATCGCGTACAATTTAAACACTGGACCGTTGACACCGCTATTGTGTACAATTTATAAGGCATGCGAAAGTTGGTAGCTCTACCGCATACAATTTATACAGCGTGGGGAATTCAGTCGCACTATCGTGTACAATTTTGACAGTGGGGGAAAGTTGGTTGCGTTATCACGAATAATTTATACATCGTGGGTAAGTTGGTAGCACTATTTTCTACAATATATATAGTTACCAACTCTCCCCGCTTTTTCCTATGGTCTTTATAAATTTTGCAGTATTGCGCTACCTACGTTCCCTTGCTGTTTAAAATTTGCCCACTATTGTTATTTATTTATTTTCTCTCCAGCTGCGACTTTCCCACGGCAAAGTTTAAACCTTAATTTTAATCTTTACTTCCATCACACTAGACACTTCAAAGGCCATTAATTCCTGGTACCACTTACAAGTGTGAAAGGGGCTAGTAAAGCCTTCCAATCTACTGCACCCCTCTTCTCTGTAATACGATCCAGTCCCCAACACCCATCCCTTTCTCTGTAAAACCTTTCTGGTTCCCAATACCCTTCCATTTCTCCGTGATTCCCCTCTGGTCCTTAACACTCCTCCCTCTCTCTCTAACCCCCTCCAGTTCTTTAGAGTCCTCCCTGTCTCTGTAATGTCCTCCAATCTTTCATCCCCTCTGTCTTGTAACTCAATCCCATCTCTTCCACCCCTGCCTGTATTTGTAACCTTTACTGGTCCCCTCACCCCTCCCTGTCTCTGCAACCCCCATGCAGTCCTCCACTCCACTCTCTGTCTCTGTAAACCCCCCTTTTGCCCCAACATCCCTCCCTCTCTAACCCCCTCTGGTTTGCGCAACATCCCTCCTATATCTGTCACCCCCTCCTGATCTACAGCACCCTTCCCTGTCTCTGGAACCACTCCAGTCCCCTACACCTCTTCCTGTTTCTGGCAGTCCCTCCGATCCCATACACCATTCCCTATGAAATAACCCTCTGGTCCACTACACCCCTCTCTGTCTCTGTAGCCCCTCCAGCCCCCTACACCCTTTCCTGTGTCTGTAATCCTCTCTGGTTCCCTACACCCCTTCCTATCAATGTTTTAAAAATATTTTATTTATTCAACATATATAATGTAAAAAATTAAGAATACTATAGCATAAATACATAGTATCCCCTCCCTAGCTCTGTAACCCAATCCCATCCCTTCCCGCATTTGTAATCCACCCGGTTCCTGACTTCCCTCTCTGTCACTAGAAACCCATCCTGTTCCCAACACCCTTCCCTACCTCTGTAAACCCTTCTAGTCCTCCACAGCCCTCAATGTCTCTGTAATTTTCTCCATTCCCAAACACCCCTCTCTCCCTCTGTAAACCCCTCTGGTGCCCTGCACTCCTTGCTGTCTCTGTAGCCTCTCCCGTTCCCTACACCCTGTCTCCTTCATATCTTCTGGACCCCAACACCCCTCCCTGTCTATGTCACTCCTCCAGTACTCTACACCCCTCCCTGTCTGTGAAATCCACTCTGGTCCCCGTATAACTCCATCCGTTCCCCTAATTCCCTCCCTGACTGTCACCCCCACTCTGGTCCCCTATTATCTACCCTATCTCTGTTATTGCCTCTGGTCCTCAACACCATCCCGTCTCTCCAACACCATTCTGCTTCAGAACAGTCCTCCCAGTATCTGTAATGTCCTCCCCCCCCCTCCCCTAGACTCCTACACCACTGTATTTATCCATCTGGGAACACCCATTGGCTGACTGTACCTGTGGCCCCACCCACAGGCTCCTGAATAAAGGTGACTGTCTCTCAGCCCCTCCCCAGTTCGGGACAGTCGACCACCAGGGATGTGCCTTCATTCTATTGCGAATAAAAGCCTATCAGTTTCGCTCAACTTCAATCTTTTGAGTCAGTGATGGTACATCAATTTTATTAGCAATAGTCTTGACAATGGAGTGAATCCTGAAACCATAGAAACTGGAGAAACTTTGATCTCTGGCTGTGCTGCTTTGAAGCGTTCCTGCAGGCACCATCAGCCCACGTTGGGCCTCTGAATACTTGATGATCCGGAGACTATGGGCATATTGAAAGGCCAGTACCTGAGAAAGGTCAATGAGGTCTACGCCAGACACCTCCTTGTGACCCAAAAGCAATGAACCAGGGAGTCGAACGGCGAGTACCTCTAGGCCCTGCGAACCCTCGGACAGGCGTGTGAATGCAAGGCTGTGACGGCCATGGAGGACCTAATTAGGCATCAGGTCCAATTATATCCGCCAGAGACTACTAGAGCAAGGTGAGCTCAGATTGCGGAGGGCGGTTGAATTGGCAGGCACACTGGAGGTGGTCCTTCAAAGCATGGAGGCTTACTCAACTGACAACGTGGCTGCCTCATGGTTGCCCCGGACTCCGCCATCTTGGGATGTGAACCACTATCACGTGTCATCAGCAATCTGACCATGGCAGCCATACTCCATGAGTGCCTAACATCAGTACCGCCATGTCCTGCCAGCGACCCGACCACGGCAGCTACACTCCACGACTACTCTACAGCCTGGGCAAACACCCGAAGAAAGCCGCAGTCCACTCCAGCTGCAGGAAGAAGGGGAACTATGCTAAAATGTGCAGATCCAAACCACCCCTCTCCAGCAGCGGGGCGTGCAAGCAGTGGGGGTCACCACCTTGGACACCACCATCCCTGGGAAATAGTGGCGCCACATCTGAGTCGTGGGGCTGCCATCTTTGGTGCCAACTTCAAGACCCAGCAGCACTGCACGCAGGCCATGGGGGTCGCCATCTGGGGCACCAGATTCGAGACCCAGCAGTGCCACATGTGGGCCATCCTCTTGGGCACCATATTCAAGACCCAGCAGCACTGCACCTGAGTTGTGGAGCTGCCATCTCCCACTTCAGCACTCTGCAGTGAACAGGAATTCACTGTCATGTGTTGTTCTGATGGCTGGCTCCTCCCTCACCTACCCCACTATAAACCCTGGTTTTCCCGCCTTACCTGAGGACCATTGTGCCTATTGGTTGTACTCCTCACCTGTCTCTGAGTGCATTCAGTTGTGTTACACACTCGAACTCTCCGACGTAGCACTGGCTTCTATCACACTTGACCAGGGCAGACCCCATCAACTCGCCAGATCGATGATGGACATTCAGGTAAATGGCCATGTGACAAGTTGCCTGCTTGCTAGTGGGAGCACAGAGAGCTTCATCCACCCTGATGTGGTGCAGCACCACTCCCTCATTGTATTTATTTATTAAGAATCCCACACCACTCCCAGTAAGCCAAAAGGTCTCCTTGGCCTCAAGTTCACATATGGTGGATGTCCGTGGCTACTGTGTAGTGACTCTAACCATGCGGGGAACAGACTATAAAAACTTTAAACTTCTAGTGATGTCACAGCTCTGTGCTACCGTGCTACTGGGACTGGACTTTCAATGTCACCTTAAAAGCGTGGTGATGGAGTACCATGGGCCCCATCCACCCCTTGTTGTCTGTAACCAGTAGTTTTTAAATCACCCACTGCATTCCATCAATCCGTCAGCCCCCACTGCACACAGCCAACAATCTGATCACCCATCGCACACGATCTGCGGACTCCCCATCCCTCCATCACTGTTCACCAATCTCACTCCTGACTGTAAACTTGTCACCACCAGAAGTAGGTGGTTCAGTGCTGGGGACAAGGCCTTTATTAGGGTGGAGGTGCAGCAGCTACTCAACAAGGGGATCATTGAAGCCAGCACCAGCTCTTGGAGAGCACAAATAGTGGTGGTGAGGAATGGGGAGAAAAGCAGAATGGTTGTCGATTGCAGTCAGACCATTAACAGGTAGACACAACTGGCCGCATACCCCCTTCCCTGTATATTCGATACGATGAGCCAAATCGCGCAATATTGGTCTTCTCCACCATCGACCTAAAATTGGCATACAATCAGCTCCCCATTCGCTCAGAGGACCACCAATATACTGGTTTCGAGGCAGACAGCCGCCTCTATCGTTTCCTGAGAGTCTCCTTTGGCATGACCAATAGGGTCTTGGTCTTCCAATGGGAAATAGACCACATCGTAGATCAGTACCAGCTGCAGGCCACATTCCCGTATCTCGACAACGTCACCATCTGCGGTCACGACCTACAGGACCATGACACCAATCTTCAAAAATTCCTCCACACTGCCAAGCTCCTTATCCTTTTTTTTTACTTCTATTTCATTTATCGAAGCCATAGAGTCAATTACATGTACTTCATTTACAATTTGTCATACATGGTTCTACAAATTGAAAATGAAAATAGGAAGAAAAAAATTAAGAAAAGAAGCCATCCAACCCATCCAATCTCCTGAAAGACCCTAAGATAAAAAGACTTAAACCCACTCTCTTAAAAAAAACTAGAAAAGGAAAAAGGAATGGATATTAAAGAAAAATTTATAAAGATTACATAAACCAACACGTTATAACATATCCAAATACGTAAATCTTATGTTTTAATTCTAAATATTAAATTTCAATCTATCTAATATTAATCCCAATTAATCAGATATTTATTAAGAATCTCACATTTCCTCCATCATCCAAATTAAATTCTGTGTTAAATCAACTCTCTAAAGTAAAATAAAACCTCAATATAACTCCATTCATAAAAATATATTTAATAATAGAACTCCCTCTATGCCTCTAAAGAATATAGCACCACCTCACCCCCCCACCCCCCAATCATACGAGATGTGGCTTCTTTGCCACAAACGAGCCCTTAAACAGACTCCAGCACCCTTCACCTCACAAATGTTTCAATAGAACAAAGTCTCTAATTTAGTAGTCCATTATCTCAATCCAAATAATTCCTTCTCATTTATTCAGCCTATTAAAGGGCAAAGTTTCCACAAAACCTGATGCCTGTTTGTAATCCAGAAAAAAATGATTTTTGCCATCCAGTTATACAATCTTCATCGTCGCTGGATAATGTAACGTAAACTTGTATCCCTTTTCCAAAAGACTTCTCTTGACTTCATTAAACTGTCTCCTCTTAGCCAACAGCTGTGCAGTTATATCCAGATAAAAGAAAACCTTTGAACCGTGATATTCAAGTGGACTTTTCTTTATTCTTACTTTTTTTTGCTGTGGAAGCTAAAATCTTTTCCTTGTCTCGATATTTTGAGCACTTAATTGCTATAGAGCGAGGTTTCTCATTTGATTGCGGCCATGGGCTGAGGGCTCTATGTGCTTTTTCAATTCCAATTGGACCCCCAGAACCTTAGGTCTCCATCCTTGGAGAAACTGAATCATGTTGTCCTCCAAACCAACAATCTTGCTTCTCCGACTAAAATTTTCCATCTTATTAATGTTTTTGCTGAATTTATCTTCCTCTCAACAATTTTGTCCTTAACTTCAGACTTAGCTTCTCCTTCACATTTTTAACCTCTGATAAACCTTCAGATCTTTCTGATTTTCCTCACCCTTTTGTTCTTGTACTTGCATTATAACTGCTTGCATTTTTCATTCATATCCTTAAGCTCAGATCTTAAATATTTCTTCATATGTTTCCACATTTCATATACCATTTCTTGCAATTTGCCATCAGTGTTCTCTTAATCATTTTGTGTAGCCTTAGTTTTATATTTAACTTGTTTAACATCTCCATACACTGAAGCAACCTCTCCAAATCCTCTCTGTCCTTGTTCCACAACACTTGCTAATTCACCATTGAAATCACTTGAATTCGACACTCTGATCTTGCTTAAAGAATCTGTTTTCCTTGGCCCGGCGCCACCTTCCCCAGCCGAGAGGCTACTCACACTTGCTGTTGTTTCCAGCAACTCAACTCTCTGACGGGCCCTGGTCACCTCACCAGATCCAGGATTTCTCTGCATCAAAGGCCTTTCTTCATCTTCAGAAACAACACTTTAATCTGCTCCAGCATCAACAATTCTTTTCTTCGAGGGCATTTTAAAAAGTAAATGGACTATTCTTATATTATTTTAATCTCTGTTTACTTCAATTGAATAATCATTTTCTTCTATTTTCCTGGGAATTTTAGGATCCTATGTTCTACGTCCTCCATGTCAGGTGACTGCCCACCCCCCACCCCCCCCCCCCCCAAGCTCCTTAACCTCTAAATGAGTATTTCGCACAATCCACCTTACCATCCTTGGCTGTGTCATTGAGAATTGAGTAATTGGCCCCGACCCTGATGGCATGCATTCACAACTGGAACCCCCCCTCTCCCCCCCCCCCCCCCCCCCTCAGCCTCAAGGCCCTGAAAAGGTGCCTGGGCTTTTTCTCTTACTATGCCCATTTGGTCCCCAACTACACAGACATGGCTCACCCCCTCGTTAAATCCACCTCTTTTCTCCTAACACCAGAGGCCCGTGCAGCCTTCAGCCACATCGAGGCAGACATTGCCAAAGCCATTATGCACCCTGTGGATGAATCCATTCCATTCCAGGGGGAGAATGATGCGTCAGACTTCGCTCTGGCTGCCACACTAAATCAGGCCGCAGACCCATCCCTTTCTTTTGCCGCACTCTCCAAGGCACTCCTCTGTCGAGAAGGAGGATCCAGCCATTGTTGAGGTGGTTACAGCACTGACAAATACAATAATTTACCTTGCTAGTGATCAACATGCAATTGTGTTCAATAACCAGCTGTGGGTGTGACATCACGCCGATGGAGTAGTGGTCGGAGAAGAATAACCCTCCGCAGAGAAAAGGAAAAAAGAAGAAGAAAAAACAAAGCTGGATAGAAAAAACATAGAAGGTAAACATAAAGAAACCAAGAAAACCCAAGAGATGGCACCAAAAAAGGAAAAGACCAGAGAGACAGATAAAGAAGAAGACAGGAAAAGAGCAGAAAGAAAAGAGGTAGGCCTTACCTTAAAAAAGAAGGTCTGATACACGAAGCCATTGGATGCCCAGCTGGGCAACAGGCCTCCTTGGAACGAACTACAAAAATGGCTCACTGAGACACAAAAAGATGGTCAACCACATGCACGAAGAGTCACGAATAACAAAAAAAGACACTGATGGGAGGGGAGTCCAGCAACGGGACAAAATTAAAGTGACAGAGAGAATCGGGCAGATGAAATCATGGTAAGAAGAGGTGAACAGAAGACAAGAGAAGGAGTTAGAGAGAGAAGAAAAAGAAGATAAAGACTTGCACGGAAAAGAGGAAGGTAAAAATGATAAACAGTTAATAGATAGAGAATATTTTGATGAACAAATGAAGACATTTTCACCACAGAATTTAATGCGATAAAAATAAAAATGGAAAAAGCAGAAGATAGAATGTAAAAACTAGAGCTGGCCATAGCAGATATAGGAAAAAGAACAGATGAAGTGGAAGTCAGACAGCTGTCGAATTAGAAATGAACAAACTAAAAGAAAAGCTGAAAGATAGAGACAAAGAAATTAAAGAGATACAAGATCTGTTAATTTAAAAAATTGACGTGTTAGAGAATTATAGCAAACAAAACAATATAAAAATAGTAGGCGTACAAGAAGCCGAAGAAGGATCAGACATAAAGGGATTCATAAAAACATGGATCCTACAAGTCTTGGAAGCAGAGGAACTACAAGACAAAATAGAAATCGAAAGAGCACATCGAATATCGGCACCAAAGCCTTTTTCAAACCAAAAACCACATTCCATATAATAAAGTTACTAAGACACATAATGAGAAAAAAAATATTAAAGCGGGCAAAGGATAAAGTAAAAGAAAATAAACAACCACTGGAATATAAAGGAGAAAAAATATTTTTCTATCCAGACATCAGCTTCGAGCTCTTAAAGAAACAGAAAGAATTTAACTTGACATTGTGGAAGAAAGGCTATAATTTTACACTACAACATCCAGGAATATTAAAAGTATTCATTCCAAATAAACTGTTCTCAGACCTGAAAGATGCCCAACACTTGGCAGAACAATTGCCGAACAGACAGTGAAATGAGAAGTATTAAAAAAAAGACTCTCAAAACAATGTATAGAAATAAATTGTAAAGATAATAATGTAAATGTAAAGTTTAAGCTTGAAAAAGATAAGGGGGGGAAGATAAGAAAAAAAGGGGTGAAAAAAAAGCTTTGTTACATTTTTGGAAAATATATGGTGTTTCTCTGGGGGGGCTAGAGAGAAGATTTTGCTACTGCAAAATCTGTTGACGCTTGCGGTTATTTCCGCAACCCAAATAGATAAGGGAGTTGTGGTTGTCTGGCAAGGAGTCAAAGACAACTCAATACAGGGGCGGACTATCATTATTTTGGGTAGGAATATTTTGTGTTAATTTTAGTAGGGGTTTCTAGGATAATTTGTTTTTTTTTGTCATCGTGTATTGAGATGTGCAAAAATAATTTTTTAAAAATTGGAAAAAAAATAACCAGCTGCGAGGTAAAATGAACAATGACAGGATATTGAGGTGGAGAAACGAACTTTCCACCTACAATTATGATATCTTGTACCAGTCCAGGAAATTCAATGAGCCCCCAGATGCTCTATCCCACAAAACCTGAGCCAACGTGCAAACTGACTGCTGACAAGTCCTTCGCAATGATCTCTGCCACCCCTAAGGCACCAGGTTCTTCCACTTCATCAAAGCCTGCAACCTCCATCGAAGAGATCAGATCGATGACCAAAAAAAACTGTCAGATCTGCGTATAGAGCAAACCACACCTACTGGCCAGACAGAGCACGGTTGATAAAGGCCATCTGCCCATTTGAATGCTTGAATGTCGACTTCAAAGGACCCATCTGCTCCTCAGACCACGTGATAAGTACTCAAGATTTCCATTCGCCATCCCTTGCCCTAACATGACAGCTGCCACAGTCACCAAGGCCCTACACAGTCTCTTCACTGCTATATACATAGTGACCGGGTGCCTTCATTGATGAATGATGAGTTGCTCCATTACCTGCTGGCCAGAGGCATTGCCATGAGCAGGACTACCAGCTACATCCCCTGGGGAACAGGCAGGTGGAAAGTGAGAATTCTATGGTTGGAAGGCTTTCCTCCTAGCCCTGCGGTTGAGGGGCCTCCCAGACTCCTGCTGGCAAGAGGTCTTTCCTAAGATGCTCTACTACATTAGGTCCCTTCTATGTATGGCCACCAATTCCACATTGCATGAACATATTTTTATCTTTCCCAGGAAACTGGTGACAGGGACCACACTGCTGGCGTGGCTGACACCCCCAGGGCTGGTCTTACTCTGGACACGTGAGGTGTCACAAGTCCAACCCACTGATCGAAAGGCTCCACCTCCTCCACGCCAACCCCAACACCCCTATGTGGCGTACCCCGATGGGCATGAAGACATTCTTTGTTATGGACCTGGCACCTTCAGGGATTCAGGAGACCACCACTGATCATCCCGCACTCCCCACCACTCACAATGCTCCAGGGCCATGGCACATTCCCTTGACCCCAACAAATGGCACACCAGACTGGTCACTGCACACCCACCAGTCCAACGCCGACGGCTACATACAGGCACCCCAGGCTGTCCAGAACCCCATCACTGTGCTGTGGTCACACCTGCTATTACAACAGTCACAGTGGGAGACCAGATCACCCGAAGTTCTTAATTTGTACATTCAACACTTCATCCCGCCGGACTCTTTTTAAAAACAAGGGGTGATTGTAGTAAACCACTGTATGTATATATTTATCTGTCTGGACACACCCATTGGCCGACAGTACCAATGGTCCCTCCCAAGACCAGCAGGAATGTGCCTTCATTCTATTTCAAATAAAAGTTTTGCTCAACTTCAGTCTTTTGAGTCATTGATGGTACATCAACCCACACCTATCCCCTCTGCCTTTCTCCATAACCCCCTCTGGTCCCCTATGCCCTTCTTTGTCTCTGTAGTGTCCCTCTGGTCCCCAACACCACTCCCTGTCTCTGCAATGCCCTTCAGGCCCCCAACACTTCTCCTGAATTTGTAACATCACCCCAGCCCTCTACACACCTCTCTGTCTCTACGAGCCCCAACACCCCTCCCTATCTGTGTAACCACCGCCGCCCCCCCACCAATCCCCTACACCCTTTCCTGCCTCTAACCCCCCCCACCAGTACAAGCACCCCCTTCCTGTCACTTCCTCCTCACCCCCCACCACTTACTGGTTCCCTATGATCCTCCCTGTATCTGTTATCCCCTTCACCCCTTCCAATCTCTGCAGACAAGTTATGACCTGAAGTGCATTGCCTGGAGGGGTAGAAACAGAATCAAACAAGAATTTCAAAAATAAAATAGGATTTGTACTTGAGAGTGAATCACTTTCAAAGTTGTACGAGAACACAGGGGACTGGAACTAACGGGAAGTTCTACAAATAATTGACTGGCCAAAAACCAGCTGTTTCCTGTGTTCAGAATCTCTGATTATAGGACTTCATCTGAACATCTCATTCTAACGACAGTTCCAGCAAAGCAAAGCAGGACGGTGTTATATATTGAGGAAACTTGGGACTATTTTATGCTGGAGCATGAACACTGCAAGAATGTAAGAGCCACATCACACTTGAGTGGTGAGTGTGCTCAGTGAGACACATTGTAGGAGTTGCATCACACTTGAGTGGTGAGCGTGCTCAGTGTGACATTGTATCAATGCATGACTAGTGACCTAAAGTGAGTAAAGAATTGTGCTGTTAAACTTATAAGCCTTCTTAGTGTTTATTAAGACCTCCGATGGTACATTGAGGACATATCAGGTTTGCAGGTTTGTCTTGCTCAAATTGTGAACTTCAACAGACGTATCATATCAGGTAACATTTAATCTAATTCAGATTACTTGTCTGTTCCCCGGGCCATCCACCAAAATTAAATACAAAGTACTCAGGTTCAAAGTTCAAAAATGTCATCTAAACAGAAAGTACAACACTGGGCAAGTTGTGATACATCAACTGGGGTTGGAAACCCAGCTGCAGACCTAACACTGAATTCCAATCACTGAAACAGTACATAGAGAAAGTAAACATCACAATATGGTTGATTGATGCCGTGTGTCCTGACCAATTTTGTCTATCATAATTTTTCTTCAAGAGCTGCCGAAATTTGGACAAATTCCCAGCAGAAGCAGTTTTCCCCAAGACACCAATAGAACAAAAAATATCCTTTTTTAATCCAAATCTTATTACCTTCCTTATTTTGAATGATGAAGTAATAAACCTATCCTATTATCATGAGTGGGTGGAACACTCATCTACATTTCCCCGAACCGACTTGATCAGTTATTTCCAAAAAGAAGAAGAAACCCAATTGACTGATTCAGCAGATATCCACAGAGCAGCAGGTGCTGCCAGGAATCACAGGAGAGCAGATTGGACAGTCTTCTCCCCTTTACCTGACTGGTGAGATGGCAAATGGCTCACAATTGTGGACGGATTACTCCACTGGCTATATCTAGCGATAACAATAAGAGACAGTTTTCTTGGTTTCGGGCCTAAAAGAATAACAAGCAGCTGTCAGTGAGTGTACATTCCAACGAGAATGAGTGAGAACAGGCCCGCCAGCACAGAGAGGGGCGTTCCACCACCACCACTCCGGTCTCATGCACACTGCTAGCCGGCGCACGCGCCACTCCTGCCTTCACCAAAAATTCCTCCCAACGGGCACTCGTTAAAAACACGCAGTTCCCTTCATGTGCACCTGCCTTGTGCTCAACGGCACACACCCCACTATGATGCAGTGATCCCATCTTGAGGAAGGGCAAAAGAGGGAGGTGCTTGAGGGGAAGCGAGTGGGAATCAAACCAGTCTGAGATGTGTGGTCATCTGTAGTCATATGTTATAACAGACATTGGTTTACCATTGGTTGAAAGATTTTAAAAATACGAGAATATTTTTCTGAGTGATAAATTCCTCGAAGCAAAGAGTGAAACACAAATGTGTTTTGGAGGAACTCAGCCGGCCTCACAATGTTCATAGGAGGTAAAGATTTTACTGATTTTTTTTTCAGGCCTGAGCCCTTTTTCAAGGTATAAGCAAAAAGTAGAAAAAATTTAAAGCCTGGAGATTAAGGGGGAGGAATGCGACGGGGAGGAGTTAAGAGAGCAGCCCCATCGAGTCTGTCCTGCTATTTAATGAGATGAAAACTGATTATGACTTTAACATTGCATTCCCAGGTTACTCCAATCTAATTCTGCCTTAAAAATGTTATTGTCTTTCTTTGCACCATCTCTTGAGGGAAGACAGTGCCGCAGAGGAAAATGTTCATTTCATTTCTGCTTTAAATGAGTGACCCCTCATTTGTAAACAGTAGATTCTAGTTCTAGATTCTTTCTTTGGAGGAAACAATCTAGATTTACCCTGTCAAACAACTCAACATGATTCAGTCAAGTCTGTGCAAATAAAGGGCTATCTGGGGCAGGCTATTCGCATAATTGGTGCAGTTCAGATTTTGGTTTAGTGAACCATACAGTCCATATGCAGTCTCATTTTTTTTTTTTTTAATTTTTTATTTTTCACACCATAAATCACATTAACCATGGTACACACTTTTTCCTTTTCACACATATACAGTGCCATTTTCTCCCACCCCCCCCTCCTCCCAACCTACCTTCCCCACCCCCCCTCCCGTCCATTTAAGGTATACAATCTAGGATACATTTAACCAGTCAGACAATGTTGTCACTCAACAAAAATACACCAGAAATTCTACTGAGTCCATTCTTTTCATTTCCTTCTCCTTCCATCAACTTAGGTAATGATTGTCCCCGGTAGGTTTTCGCTATTGTATTTAATGTAAGGCTCCCATATTTGTTCGAATATTTCAATATTATTTCTTAAACTAGATGTTATTTTTTCTAATGGAATACATTTATTCATTTCTATATACCATTGTTGTATTTTCAAATTATCTTCCGATTTCCAGGTTGACATAATAAATTTTTTTGCTATGGCTAGAGCTATCTTAACAAATCTTTTTTGTGCACCATCCAAATCAATTCCAAATTCTTTGTTTTTTATGTTACTTAGGAGGAAGAACTCTGGATTTTTTGGTATATTGATTTCTGTAATTTTATTTAATATCTGGTTTAGATCTTCCCAAAATTTTTCTACTTTCTCACATGTCCAGATTGCATGAATTGTTGTTCCCATTTCTTTTTTACATCGAAAACATCTATCAGATACTGTTGGGTCCCATTTATTTAACTTTTGAGGTGTAATGTATAGCCTGTGTATCCAGTTATATTGTATCATACGTAACCTCGTATTTATTGTATTTCTCATCGTTCCAGAACATAACTTCTCCCATGTTTCCTTTTTTATCTTTATATTTAAATCTTGTTCCCATTTTTGTTTAGTTTTACCATTTGTTTCCTCATTCTCCTTTTCTTGCAGTTTAATATACATATTTGTTATAAATCTTTTGATTATCATTGTATCTGTAATCACGTATTCAAAGTTACTTGCCTCTGGCAAACTCAAACTGCTTCCTAATTTATCCTTCAAGTAGGATCTCAATTGGTAATATGCCAGCGCTGTATTTTGAGTTATATTGTACTTATCTTTCATTTGTTCAAAGGATAAGAATCTATTTCCTGAAAAACAATTTTCTATTCTTTTAATCCCTTTTTTTCCCCATTCTCTAAAGGAAAGGTTATCTATTGTAAAAGGGAGTAACTTGTTTTGCGTCAATATTAGTTTTGGTAATTGATAATTTGTTTTATTTCTTTCTACATGAATCTTCTTCCAAATATTGAGGAGATGATGTAATACTGGAGAACTTCTATGTTGTACCAATTTTTCATCCCATTTATATAATATGTGTTCAGGTATCTTTTCCCCTATTTTATCTAATTCTAATCTCGTCCAATCTGGCTTTTCCCTTGTTTGATAAAAATCTGATAGGTATCTTAATTGTGCGGCTCTATAATAATTTTTAAAGTTTGGCAGTTGTAAGCCTCCTTGTTTATACCATTCTGTTAATTTATCTAGTGCTATCCTCGGTTTCCCCCCTCTCCATAAAAATTTCATTATTATTTTCTTTAACTCCTTGAAGAATTTCTCTGTCAGTTGTATTGGCAATGCCTGAAATAAGTATAATATCCTTGGAAAAATGTTCATTTTAATACAGTTTATCCTTCCTATTAGTGTTAGTGGTAAATCTTTCCAATGCTCTAAATCGTCCTGTAATTTTTTCATTAGTGGATAATAATTGAGTTTATATAGTTGGCCGATATTTTTGTTTATTTGTACACCTAGGTATTTTATTGCTTGCATTTGCCATCTAAATGGTGATACCTTCTTAAATTTTGAGAAATCCGCATTATTCATAGGCATTGCTTCACTTTTATTTACGTTTATCTTGTAACCCGACACTTCTCCATATTCCTTCAATTTCTTATATAATTCTTTTATTGATAGTTCTGGTTCTGTTAAGTACACTATAACATCATCCACAAATAAACTGATTTTATATTACTTGTCTTTTATTTTTATTCCTTTTATATTATTATCTATTCTTATCAGTTCTGCTAGTGGTTCTATAGCTAACGCAAACAATAAAGGTGATAGTGGGCATCCCTGCCGTGTTGACCTGCTTAAGTTAAATTGCTTTGATACATGTCCATTTACTGTCACTTTCGCTAACGGTCCCTTATATAATGCTTTAATCCAATTAATATACTTCTCCGGTAAACTGAATTTTTGCAATACTTTGAACAAATAATTCCATTCTACTCTGTCAAAGGCCTTCTCTGCGTCTAAAGCAACTGCTACTGTAGGTGCTTTATTTCCTTCTACTGCATGAATTAAGTTAATAAATTTACAAATATTGTCTGTTGTGCGTCTTTTTTTGATAAATCCAGTTTGGTCTAAATTTACCATTTTCGGTACATGCTCTGCTAATCTGTTTGCTAATAGTTTAGCTATTATCTTATAATCTGTGTTAAGTAAAGATATTGGTCTATATGACACTGGTGAGAGTGGATCTTTCCCTTGCTTCAGTATTACTGTAATTATTGCTGTTTTACATGAATCTGGTAAGCTTTGTGTTTCATCAATCTGGTTGATTACTTCCAGGAGGGGCGGAATTAATAAGTCATTAAATGTTTTGTAGAATTCTATTGGGAATCCATCCTCTCCTGGTGTCTTATTATTTGGTAATTTTTTAAATAATCTCTTGTATTTCTACTATTCCAAATGGCTCTGTTAATTTATTTTGTTCCTCTATTTGTAGTTTTGGTAGTTCAATTTTAGTCAGAAATTCATCTATTTTCCCTTCTTTCCCTTCGTTTTCAGTTCGGTATAATTGTTCATAAAATTCTCTAAAGTTTTCCTTAATTTCTTTTGGATTATATGTAACTTGTTTGTCTTTTTTCCTTGATGCCAATACCATTTTCTTAGCTTGTTCTGTCTTAAGCTGCCATGCTAGGATTTTGTGCGTTTTTTCACCTAGTTCATAATATTTCTGTTTTGTCTTCGTTATATTTTTCTCCACCTTATATGTTTGTAGTGTTTCATATTTTATTTTTTTATCAGCCAATTCTCTTCTTTTAGTAATATCTTCCTTTGTTACTAATTCTTTTTCTATATTTACTATTTCCCTTTCCAACTGCTCTGTTTCCTGATTATAGTCCTTCTTCATCTTGGTTACATAACTTATTATTTGCCCTCTAATGAATGCTTTCATTGCATCCCATAGTATAAACTTATCTTCCACTGATTCCGTATTTATTTCAATATGCATTTTAATTTGTTTTTCAATAAATTCTCTAAAATCCTGCCTTTTAAGCAACATGGGGTTTAATCTCCATCTATACATTCTTGGAGGGATGTCCTCTAACTTTACTGTCAATATTAAGGGTGAATGGTCCGATAGTATTCTAGCTTTATATTCTGTTTTTTTTACTCTATCTTGCATACGAGCTGATAACAAAAATAGGTCTATTCTTGAGTATGTTTTATGTCTAGCCGAATAATATGAATATTCCTTTTCCTTTGGGTGTTGTTTCCTCCATATATCCAAAAGTTGCATTTCTTCCATCGATTTAATTATAAATTTGGTTACTTTGTTCTTTCTGTTAATTTTTTTCTCAGTTTTGTCCATATTTGAATCCAAATTCAGGTTGAAATCCCCTCCTATTAATATGTTCCCTTGCGTATCTGCTATCTTCAAAAAGATATCTTGCATGAACTTTTGATCTTCTTCATTAGGTGAATATACATTGAGTAGATTCCAAAACTCCGAATATATCTGACATTTTATCATTACATATCTCCCTCTGGATCTATTATTTCCTCTTCTATTTTAAATGGCACATTTTTACTAATTAATATAGCTATTCCTCTTGCTTTTGAATTATACGATGCTGCTGTTACGTGTCCTACCCAATCTCTCTTTAATTTCTTGTGCTCCAATTCAATTAAATGTGTTTCTTGCACAAATGCTATATCAATTTTTTCTTTTTTCAGTAAATTTAGCAGTTTCTTCCTTTTAATTTGGTTATGTATTCCATTAATATTTAAAGTCATTTAGTTCAACGTAGCCATTTTATACTTTGTTTATCTTCCCTTTCCGTTTCTCCATCATTACTTTTCCTTCTTATCCATTTCTGTTTTCTTGTTTTGAATCCTTTATAAGACAACATTCCTAAAACATCAAACATTTTCCTTATTCTCTTATTTAAAACTTCTTTAGCCCCAATCCCCCTTCCCCTCCTGAGTTGTCCTTTATCCCTTGTCGGACAACCACATCTCCCCTCTCCATTTGGATTTGCGAATTCACTCGCAAGCGTCAGCTGATTTTGCAGTGACCGTAATACCCCCCCACCCAGCCCCCCCAGAAAAGATTTCGCTTTTCATATGTGACAAAGGTCACTCTTTTAATTCCCTCCTTATTCCCTCTATTCCTTTTCCTTCCCTTATTAATTCTTGTCTATACTATCTATATTTCCCTCTAAATACGGATACATTCATGTATGCACATTATACATATACACACATATACCTCTTCACCCACATACATATAAATTGTGGTCATTTTTACTCTTATTACATGTCTTCATCTCTCTGTTTGTTTTGTAGTTCTGCAAATTTCCTTGCTTCCTCTGGATCCGAGAATAGTTTTTTTTTCCATAAGATCGTTTTCGATGTTTTGAACTCTTTCCTCCTCTTCAGGAGCTCAAAACTTATGTCTTTTTAGTTTGCAGTCTTTTGTACTCTCGTTACACGTCTTCATCTCTCAGTCTATTTTGTAATTGTTCTGCAAATTTTCGTGCTTCCTCTGGATCCGAGAATAGTCTGTTTTGCTGTCCTGGAATAAATATTTTTAATACTGCTGGATGCTTTAGTATAAATTTATACCCTTTCTTCCATAAAATCGCCTTTGCTGTATTGAACTCCTTTCTCTTCTTCAGGAGTTCAAAACTTATATCTGGATAAATGAAGATTTTTTGCCCTTTATACTCCAGTGGCTTGTTGCCCTCTCTTACTTTTTCCATTGTTTTCTCCAGTACCTTTTCTCTTGTAGTATATCTTAGGAATTTTACTAAAACAGATCTTGGCTTTTGTTGTGATTGTGGTTTAAAGGCCAATGCTCTATGTGCCCTTTCTATTTCCATTTCTTGCTGTAGTTCTGGACATCCTAGGATCCTGGGGATCCAATCTTTTATAAACTCTCTCATATTCTTGCCTTCTTCATCTTCCTTAAGGCCCACTATCTTTATGTTATTTCTTCTGTTATAATTTTCCATTATATCTATTTTCTGAGCTAACAGTTCTTGTGTCTCTATAACTTTTTTATTAGATTCCTCTAATTTCTTTTTTAAGTCCTCTACCTCCATTTCTACTGCTGCTTCCCGCTCTTCCATCTTGTCCATTCTCTTTCCCATTTCTGTTAAGGTCATATCTATTTTATTCATTTTCTCTTCTGTATTGTTTATTCTTCTTCTTTAATCATTAAATACTTGCGCTTGCCATTCTTTAAATGACTCCATGTATTCTTTAATAAGAGAAAGTATATCCTTTATCTTGCCTTTCCCTTCTTCTTCTATTTCACTGTACTCTTCCTCTTCCTCTTCTTCTTCCTCTGGGTTGGCCATCTGTTGTTTCTTTGTTGCCCTTTTCTTCTCTTCTTTCTTGTTTTCGTTGTCTTCTGTGTTCTCCTCTTGCTGCAGGTGTTCTGCAGCTGTCGTTGCCGGCTGTGGAGATCGACTCCCCAGCTGGTCACCCCTCCCGTCGGTGTGTTTTTTTTCATGCGCATCGCGCATGCACAACTCCTCGCGCATGCGCGGTTGCGCACTTTTACTCGGCTCAGCGAGCCATTTTTGTAGTCCATATTCTACCGACCTGAGGGAGCGGGTTTCTTTCTCCACCGCGGGCCTCTTCGAACAGGTAAGGCCTTTTCCTTCATCTTCCGTTGTCTTCTCTTCCTCTCTTCTTACTGTTGGTTTCGACTTTTCTTTTTTCGTCGCCATCTTCTTTCCACCTTTATATTCACTTTACTTTGATTTTTATTTCTGTGCCTTTGTGTTTTGCTTTGTTTTTTATGACTTTTCTGGAGAGGGCTGGAGTTCACCGTCCAGCCACTACTCCATCACGTGACTCCTCCCCATATGGAGTCTAATTAATGGCGCATTAAAAACTTTCCATACTTTTGTTTTCAAGTTCAAAGTTATTGTCAGATTACATATGTCACATCACATACAACCCTTAGATTCTTTTCCTGTGGGCCAGGGAGAATTTCTACTTATCAGTCAGATAAAGCGAACTCAAGAAAAAGCTACGTAAACAAAAGGGATGAATGTAAATACAGAGAAAACAAATATTCAGTGATTCAGGGGCAACGCCTTTACAGCATCGTGACTGGGGTTCGAATCCCGCGCTGTCTGTAAGGAGTTTGTATGTTCTCCCCATGTCTGCATGGGTTTTCCCCGGGGACTCTGGTTTCCTCCCACTGTTGAAAACGTACCGGGGGTGTAGGTTAAATTTGGATGTAAATTATGTAGCACAGACAAAATGGCTTGTTACCCTGCTGTATGTCTAAATTTAAATGCCAAGTAAGTCCTCAGGTGAGTCTCTGGTCGAGTCTGTTGAATTGGAGTCTGAACTGTTATGAGCCTAGAGGACCCCAAAACCTAGCAGCAATAGATTTTTACCCAAACAAATGGTTACTTCAACAAAAGTTGCTTTAAACATGAAAACAGAATCACACTTTAACTTATCACTATTACGTTATTAAATTATCTCTATTAACTCATCTAACATAACCCACTTCTAATTCTAAGCACCCGTGTATGTAATGTGTGTGTAAGTTCTTTGATTCACAGTCCAATCTCACTTCTCATTCCTCCAAGTTCACTGGTTGCAAACAAGTCTTATACTGTGCACAAAATTTAACATTCATGAAAGGTAAATGGTTACCACTCAGGAAGGTTTTCGGAGAGAGATTTGTTGATCCTGGACACAAACTGATTCCTTCTGATCAGCCACTTTAGTGTCTTGCCGAAGAAACTTGTCCCATCAGGGTTCTCCAGATGATAACTTCTTTCTTTCAGGTCACCACGAATTCCTTTTTGTTTCTCTGATTTCAAGTGAAACATTAGGCAGTCAGTCCTCTCCTCTTGTATGAACCACAAGGGTTTTGACCAGGCTGAACTAAGCACTCACAACCAGTCTTCCAAATGGGGTTTTCCCACAAGCTTTCTGGCTTGTCCTGTTCCAATACCAGCTGCTGCTGTTGACTGTAACACTGCAGAACTGATATCTCTCTCCCTGTGAGAAAAAGCCTGTTTGACTCTCTCTGCTTGCATAACCACATGACCCTCCTAGAACAAGCTCCACTCCAGACAGCCTGCAGCTCCAAACTACTCCACCAATCTCTCTCATCTGTTGCTCTTCAAAACAACAATCCATTAGAGAAGTCCCTTGGGCACTCCCCAAAGCTTTTGCAAAGGCCCCCAGAAGCCAGCCTGTCTGGGTTGAGCAGAGCTCTAGTATTTTAAATGCAATCTGTTTTGGTGTTTGTTTGTGACCCGCACTAAAAAGCCTGCCACAATGTATCTCCCAAAATCCTACCTACATACAATAAAAACACAACATAATCTGTCACAGAAGGTGGATATGTTAGCTTGTTTTAAATAAAACAGCTATAACTGCAAAACGAGCGATTTGCAAATCCTGCCCAATCCACATCTCAGAGCTCTGCACATTTTCCCAATTTACTCTCTCTCTCCACCCCCCCCCATCCCACATTGTCCATTTGCCAATCTTTGCTCACTCACGTCCTTATTCTGCTTCACAACTCACTTTTCCTGCCCATCTTGTTGTTAACAGGCAGTTCAGCAACCGAAACTTTACTTACTATAAATGCCAGAGTATAGGACGACCCTGATTTTCCACCTAAAATTAAAAAAAACACCAAGCTGGTGAAACTCAGCAGGCCAAGCAGTGTCCTTTAGAGCAACAGAAAAAAACCTAACCGACGTTTCAGACTTGAGAAATGCAGTAGTTATTGGGGACTCCATTGTCAGGGGTACAGACAGGAGGTTCTGTGAGCCAGATAAGTATACCCACATGGTGTGCTGCCTCCCTGGTGCAAGGGTTGGTTGGTTGGGGTTGGGTATTGGGTTTTTAGTGGGCAGAAAAATCAAAAGAAAAGGTTACAGAAGTCACTAGATATTAAAAGGACAAAGAGCATAAGGGCACTTTATCTGAATGCCCGAGTATTAGAAACAAGGTTAGTGAACTTGAGGCGCAAATCGGTACCCATGCCTATGATTTGGTAGCCATCACAGAAACATGGTTACAAGGTGACCCTAAATGGGAATTAAACTTTCAAGGGTATCAGGTGGTGCAAAGAGATAAACAGGATGGTAAGGGAGGTGGAGTTGCACTCTTAATCAAAGATGAGCTCCAGGCAGTAGTGAGGGATGATATAAGATCTAAAGAGCATAATGTTAGTCCATTTTGGTAGAGATAAAGAATAACAAAGGGAAAAAATTATTGGTGGGTGTAGAGCTCGTCGAAAGAACCAAAGACTTGTTGATCCAAACCAAGGCTTTTATTAACAAAAGACAGGAGCTCTTCACAGGTGGCTGACCAGTCCGGAATGATCCGACCTGGCTAGGGACACAACCCTTTGAGGCCCAGACAGTAGGCGTGGCTAAGCTCTCAGCCAATCGCTGTAAGCACAGTCATTACATACTCTAGATACTGTAACTATATACATTGGTGATAGGTCTGTATTATCACAGTGGGTGTTATCTATCGCCCACCAAATAACAATAGTTTAGTGGCACAGGAAACAAATAGAGAGATAAGTGAGGCATGTAATAATGATACGGCAGTAGTCATGGGGGACTTTAACTTCCACATAGATTGGGAAAATCAAGTTGGTTGTGGGAGTCTGGAATGCATCCACGATAGCAGCATGTTAAGGAACCAACAAGAGAAAATGCTCTCCTGGATCTAGTGTTGTGCAATGAGAAAGGTAGAGTAAATGATGTAATAGTCAGAGACCATCTGGGAAATAGCGATCATAGTATGATTGAATTTCTCATTCAGATGGAAGGGAAATAGTTAGATCTAAAACTAATATATTATGCTTAAACAGGGGTGACTACCATAGGATGAGGGAGGAATTGGGCAGAGTGGACTGGGAGCACAGGCTAATTGATGAAACAGTTGAGGAACAGTGGAAGATTTTCAAAGAAATATTTTGTAATGCTCAACAAAAATATATTCCGGTCAGGAAAAAGGGCAGCAAGGGAGGGGAAAATCAACCGTGGTTAACAAAGGAAATAAAGGAGAGTATAAAATTGGTGCAGGTGTACAAAGCTGCAAAGAGTAGTGGGAAACTGGAAGATTGGAAAAACTTTAAGAGACAATAAGGGTTTACAAAGTGGGTAATAAGAAATGGGAAAAAGGATTATGAAAGTAAATTGGCACAAAATATAAAAACAGAAAGCAAAAAATTTTATAAATATATAAAACGGAAGAGGGTGGCCAGAGTTAACATAGGACCCTTGGAGAATGAGAAAGGTAAACTGGTAGCAAAAAATGAGGAAATGGCCGAGGCATTGAACAAATATTTTGTGTCAGTCTTCATGGTGGAAGACACGTCCAGCGTGCCCAAGTGCGGAGTTAAGGATGTGAATGTTGGGGAGGGCCTTGATAAAATAGTTGTTACAAAGGAAGTAGTGATAGAGAAACTAATGGGACTAAAGCCAGATAAATCACCTGGTCCTGATGATATGCATCCAAGGGTTCTGAAGGAAATGGCAAAAGTTATAGTTGATGCATTGGTGGTCATATACCAAAATTCCTTGGATTCTGGGCAGGTCCCGGCAGACTGGAAGACAGCAAATGTCACCCCACTTTTTAAGAAGGGATGTAGGCAGAAGACTGGAAATTATCGGCCAATTAGCTTGACGTCTGTAGTTGGAAAAATGCTTGTAGCCGTCATTAAAGATGAAATAGTGAAACTTTTGGAACGTAAGGGTTAAATCAGGCAGACGCAGCATGGTTTTAGAAAGGGAAGATCTTGTTTGACAAACTTGTTAGGATTCTTTGAGGATATAATGGGTGCGTTGGATAGAGGGGAACAGGTTGATGTTGTATATTTGGATTTCCAGAAAGCGTTTGATAAGGTGTCGCACAAGAGACTTATCAGTAAGTTACAGCAAAGTGGAGTCCGGGGAAGTATATTGGCCTGGATTGAAAATTGGTTGTCTGACAGGAGGCAGAGAGTCGGGATAAATGGGAGTTTTTAAGGTTGGCAGAGTGGTAAGAGGGGTGCCGCAGGGGTCGGTGTTAGGCCCACAACTGTTCATCATTTACATTGATGACTTGGAGGAGGGGACAAAATGTGGTGTAGCCAAGTTTGCGGATGACACCAAATTGAGTGGAAGAGCAAATTGTAATGAGGATGTGGAGAGTCTGCAGAAGGCTATAGTTAAGCTGGATGAGTGGGCAAAGGTCTTGCAGATGGAGTACAATGTTAGTAAGTGTGAGGTTATCCACTTTGGCAAGAAAAATAAAAGAGCTGAATATTATTTAAAGGGTGAAAAACTACAGCATGCTGTTGTGCAGAGGGACTTGGGAGTGCTTGTGCATGAATCGCAAAAAGTTAGGTTGCAGGTGCAGCAGGTTATGAAGAAGGCAAATGGAATGCTGTCCTTCATCTCTAGAGGAATTGAATTCAGGAGTAGGGAGGTAATGTTGCAACTGTATAAGGTACTGGTGAGACCGCACCTGGAGTACTGTGTCCAGTTCTGGTCTCCATATTTGAGGAAGGATATACTGGCTTTGGAGACGGTCTAGAGGAGGTTTACTAGGTTGATCCCTGGGATGAAGTGGTTGACTTATGATGAAAGATTAAATCGCCTAGGATTGTATTTGCTCGAGTTCAGAAGAATGAGAGGAGATCTTATAGAAACATATAGGATTATGAAGGGTATGGATAGGATAGATGTAGGAAGGTTTTTTGAGCTGGCCGGGGAAACTAAAACGAGAGGACACAGTCTCAAGATTCGGGGGAGTAGATTTAGGACAGAGATGAGGAAAAATAGTATTTCCCAGAGAGTAGTGAATGTTTGGAATTCTCTAACCAGGGAAGTGGTTGAGGCTGCCTCATTAAACATATTTAAAATTCGGTTAGATAAATTTTTACATGATAGAGGAATTAGGGGATATGGGGAGAAGGCAGGTAGGTGGAGTTAGGTCATAAATTAGATCAGCCATGATCGTATTGAATGGCGGAGCAGGCTCGATGGGCCATTTTTGGCCTACTCCTGTTACTACTTCCTATGTTCCTATGAGCCTGTTTGAAACAGAATTACCTTTAAAGAAATTGCTCGAGACAAAAATTGAGAACAAAGAACATTTATTATACAACAATGCAAAGTTGGGTGCTTCCCCTCACCCTGGGAATACACACATACACTGGGGCTCACCCAACTTTTATACAGTTTATCTCAGTATAGGAATAACCCCCCCTTACATTCTTCTGCCTCCTGCTGGAGAGGTTTGGCATTAGGCAATCCTGCCTGCCTACGTGCTGTTTTTGTGCACTTGGAGGACCAGGGCGTATCCTGTCGGTGTCTTCTCATGTCATTATCCCCATTGTCCTTATTCATAACCTTGCCCTTGTCCCCATTCACACCTTTCCAACTCTCAGAGCTAAAGTCCCTTCATATGCAGAGTTCGCTAATCCTGTCTAGAGTTTACTAATTAAATATGCATAACTTGATAAATCTGTGTATGGCTTACTAATTATATATGTAGAACTGGCTAATACTGTCTAAGGTTTTCTAATTATTTATGCAAACCTTGCTAATTCTATCTGGGGCTTGGAGACCCTTATCTCGTTCAGACTAACTCTACTTCTATCATCAATTGTCTGTCCTTATCTCCTTCAATCAGTGAACTTGGTGTGGAGATTTGTACTGGCTTCATTCATTTACTTATGTATCAATTTTATTTTCTTCATTTCTTCATGTTCATATTGCAATATCAGTTTTTCTCATCTCTCACAAGCCCTTCATCAGAAAACCAAGAATGTTGGTTTTGAACAATACCCTTTGTATAGGACAACCCCAAATCGGGTATTTACTGTCGACCAGTGGAGTGATGCTACCTGTCGCAATATTTTATTACCAATTTACCCTGGAACGGTCATTTCATTTTATTATCACATGTTAAACGCCACCAGGAGCAGGCTGTGTAAAGCCTGGAAAGAGCATAATGCGGTCTCCTGGCGGATGGCGGGTGGACGCGCACAGGTTTTTTGCCCCACTGAACGGACATTACCTCGCATGTGTTAGAAATTGAAGTACCTTTAAAGAAATTGCTCGTGACAAAAATTGAGAACAAAGAACATTTATTTTACAACAATGCAAAGTTGGGTGCTTCCCCTTACCCTGGGAATACACACACATACTGGGGCTCACCCAACTTTTATACAGTCAATTTCAGTATCAAAGTGCCCTCCCCCTTACATTCTTCTGCCCCCTGGATGGGTTTGGCATAGGCAATCCTTCCTGCCTACGTGCAGTTTCAGTACACTTGGAGGACCAGGGGGTATCCTGTGGGTGTCCCATCATGTCATTGTCCTTATTCACACCTTCCTGATTCTCGGGGCTACAGTCTCTTGGTATGCAGAGTTGACTCATCCTATCTAGGGTTGGCTAATTTAATATGTATAAATCTGTGTAAGGTTAGCTAATTAGATATGTAGGACTTGGTACTTCTATCCAGGGCTAGGAGACCTTTATCTGATCCAGACTACCTCAACTTCCTACATTCTATTGTACCTTACCATTCCTTTTCTTAGTCTTATGGTGGCTCTTGTCACAAAGAAGATTCTTATGTTAATCGTGCTGACTCTGCTTTTCTGCATCCTAATCCCCAAGCTCATCCTGTTTGTACTGGTTACAGCCATTAACTGATGAATTTTAGTTTCTTCCATGTTCATAATTTTAGATCAATTTTCCCATCTCTCACACATGCATGCGCTGGTTGTTGGAACGAGGTGGGGGTAAGGTGTTTGTGATGCATGCGTAGAGGAGAGCTAGGTTGACATTGCGAGGTGGGGGTAAGGTGTCTGTGACACTGATGTGGAGGTGAGCTGGGGTGATGGGCTGTCAGGACACAAGTGTGGAGGTGAGAGACTGATCAATACTGTGAGGGGTTGACCGGATGCTGGTGTGGAGGTGCGACAGGGTGAGAGGCTGATCAGACACTGGTGTGGAGGTGAGCTGGGGTGAGGAGATGACTTGACACTGATGTGTTGAGCTTGTTTGAGGGGATGACCAGACACTGGTGTGGAAGTGAGTCGGGGTGAGGGACTGATCGGACTCTGGTGTGGAGGTGAGCCGCGTTCAGGGGTTTACCAGACTCTGGTGTGGAAGTAAGCTGGGGTGAGGGGCTGACCGGTCTCTGGTGTGGATGTGAGCCGGAGTGAGGGGCTGAACCGACACTGGTGTGGAGGTGAGCTGCATTCAGGGGTTCACCAGACTCTGATGTGGAAGTAAGCTGGGGTGAGGGGCTGACTGGTCTCCGGTGTGGATGTGAACCGGAGTGAGCGGCTGAATGGACACTGGTGTGGAGATGAGCTGGGGTGAGAGACTGACTGGACACTGGTGTGGAGGTGAGCTGGGTTGAGGGGGTGACCGGACACTGGTGTGGAGGTGAGCTGGGTTGAGGGGGTGACCGGACACTGGTGTGGTGGTGAGCCTGGGTGAGGGGCTGACTGGCTGGGTGAGTGCCAGACTGGACTCTGGTGTGGAGGTGAGCTGGGGTGAGGGGCTTACTTGACACTGGTGTGGAGTTGAGCTTGTTTGAGCGGATGACTGGATACTGATGTGGAAGTGAGTCGGGGTGAGGGGCTGACCGGACCTGGTGGGAAGATGAGCTGGATTGAGGATCTGAATGGACACTGGTGTGGAGGTGAGCCGGGGTGAGGGGCTGATCGTACACTGGTGTGGAGGTGAGCCGGAGTGAGGGGCTGATTGGACACTGGTGTGGAGGTGAGCCGGAGTGAGGGGTTGACTGGCTGGGTGAGGGCCCGACAGGATTCTCGTGTGGTTGTGAGCAGGGGTGAGGGACTGTTCGGACACTGGTGTGGCTATGAAGCAGCGTGAGGGGCTGACCGGAATCTGGTGTGGAGGTAAGCCGGGGTGAGGGACTGACCAGACTCTGGTGTGCAGGTGAGCTGGAATGAGGGGCTGAACCGACACTGGTGTGGAGGTGAGCCGGGTTCAGGGGTTCACCGGACTCTGGTGTGGAGGTGAGCCAGAGTGAGGGGCTGAATGAACACTGGTGTGGAGGTGAGCTGGGGTGAGAGACTGACTGGACATTGGTGTGGAGGTAAGCCTGGGTGAGGGGCTGATTGGACACTGTTGTGGAGGTGAGCCAGGATGAGGGGCTGATCGTACACTGGTGTGGAGGTGAGCCAGGGTGATACTGGTGTGGAGGTAAGCCAGGTTGACCAGACACTGGTGTGGAGGTGAGCTGGCGTGATGGGCTGATGGACTGTGGTATGGAGGTGAGCTGGGATGAGGGGATGACCGGCTGATTGAGGGCCCGACCGGACTCTAGTGTGGAATTGAGCCAGGGTGAGGGGCTGACTGGCTGAGTGAGAGCCTGACCAGACTCTTGTATGGAGGTGAGCTGGAGTGAGGGGCTGACTGGACACTGGAGTACAGTTGAGCTTGCTTGAGGGGCTGACCGTAAACTGGTGTGGCGGTGTGTCAGGGTGAGGTGCTACCGAACACTGGGGCGGAGGTGAACCGGGGTGAAGGGGCTGACTGGATGGGTGAGGGCCCAACCGGACTCTCTTGTGGAGATGAGCCAGTATGAGGGGCTGACTGGACACTGGTGTGGAGGTAAGCTGCGGTGAGGGGTTGACCAGATACTGGTGTGCAGGTCAGCCGGGGTGAGGAGCTGAACGGATACTGGTGTGGAGGTGAGCCTGGGTGAGCGGCCCGACCAGTCTCTGGTGTGGAGGTGAGCAAGGGTGAGAGACTGAATGGACTCTGGTGTGGTGGTGAGCTGGAGTGAGAGGCTGAATGGACACTGGTGTGGAGGTGAATTGGGTTCAGGGGTTCACCGGACTGGTTTGGAAGTGAGCCAGCGTGAGGGGCTGACCGTGCTCTGACTGGACACTTGTGTGGAGGTGAGCTGGTTTCAAGGGTGACTAAACACTGGTTTGGTAGTGAGCCTGGGTGAAGGGCTGATTGGACACTGGTGTGGAGATGAACCAGGGTGAGGGGCATGACCAGTCTCTGGTGTGGAGGTGAGCCGGGGTGAGGGGCTGACTGTCTGGATGAGGGTCCGACTGGACGCTGGTGAGGAGGTGAGCTGGGTGATAGGCTGACCAAAAACTGGTGTGGAGGTGAGCTTGCGTCATGGGCTGACCGGACACTGGTGTGGAGTTGAGCCGGGATGAGGTGATGACTGGCTGGGTGAGTGCCCGACCTGACTCTAGTGTGGAGGTGAGCCAGGGTGAGGGGCTAACTTGACAATGATGTGGAGGTGAGCTTGCTTGAGGGGCTGACCGGACACTGGTGTGGATGTGAGTCGGGGTTTGGGGCTGACTGCACAGTGGTGTGGAGGAGAGCCAGGGCGAGGTCCCGACTGGATACTGGTGTGGCTGTGAGCGGCGTAAGAGGCTGATCGGACTCTGGTGTTGTGAGCTGGGGTGTGGAGCTGACCGGCTGAGTCAGGGCCCGACTGGACTCTGGTGTAGAGGTGAGCTGGGGTGAGAGACTAACTGGATTCTGGTGTGGAGGTGAGCTGGGTTGAGGGGGTGACCAGACACAGGTCTGGTGGTGAGCCTGGGTGAGCTGGCGTGAGGCATTGACTGGGTCTCTGGTGTTGAGATGAGCCAGGATAAGGGCCCGACCAAAGACTGGTGTGGCTGTGAGCCGGCATGAGGGGCTGATCAGACTCTGGTGTGGAGGTGAGCTGTGGTGTGGGGCTGACCGGCTGAGTGAGGGCCCGACCGGACACTGGTGTGGTGGTGGGTCTAGGTGAGGTGCTGATTGGAAACTGGTGTGGAGGTGAGTCAGGGTGAGGGGCTGACCACACAGTGGTGTGGAGGAGAGCCAGGGTGAGGTCCCGACTGGAGACTGGTGTGGCTGTGAGCGGGCGTAAGGGGCTGATCGAACTCTGGTGTTGAGCTGGGGTGTGGGGCTGACTGACTGAGTCAGGGCCCGACCGGACTCTGGTGTGGTGGTGAGCTGAATTGAGGGACTGACCAGACTCTCGTGTGGAGGTGAGCTGGGGTGAGGGTCTGACTGGTATAATGGTATGGAGGTGAACTGGGGTGAGGAGCTGACGGACTCTGGTGTGGAGGTGAGCCAGGGTGAGGGACTGTCCAATCACTGGTGTGGAGGTGAGTGGGGTTGAGGGGTTCACTGGACTCTGGCATAGAGGTGATCTGGAGTCGGGGGCTGACTGGACACTGGTCTGGAGAGGAGCTTGTGTGAGGGGCTGACCAGATATTGGTGTGGAGGTGAGCCGGGATGAGGGGCAGATCGGATACTGGTGTGGAGGTCAGCTGGGGTGAGGGGGCTGACCAGACACTGGTGTTGCTGTATGCCAGTGTGAGGGATTGACTGGACTGTGAGGGGCTGACCGGGCACTGGTGTGGAGATGAGCTCGGGTAAGGGCCCGACCGGACACTAGTGTGGAGGAGAGCCAGGGTGAGGTGCTGACCGGATTCTGGTGAGGAGGTAAGCCGGGATGATGGGCTGACTGGACCCTGGGTGTGGAGTTGAGCTATGTTGAGGGACCGACCGAACACTGGTGTGGAGGTGAGCCGGGGTGAGTGGTTGACCAGACACTGGTGTGGAGGTGAACCGTGTTGAGGTGGTGATCGGACACTGGTGTGGAGTTGAGCCGGGGTGAGGGGTTTGACCGATCTCTGGTGTGGAGGCGAGCTGATGTGAGGGTCTGACTGGCTGGGTGAGGGCCTGACCGGACTCCGGTTTGGAGGTGAGCCAGGATGAGTGCCCTAACGGACAGTGGAGTGGTGGTGAGCCAGTGTGAGGTGCTGTCCGGGGCTCTGGTGTTGTGGTGAGCCTGAATGAGGGTCTGACTGGGACGGTGGTATGGAGTGAGCTGGGGCGAGGGGCTGACTGGACACTGGTGTGGAGGTGAGCCAGGGTGAAGGCTGACCGGGCACTGGTGTGGAGGTGACCTGGGATGACGCGACGACCAGACACTCGTGTGTAGATGAGCAAGGTTAAGGCCTCGACCGGACACTGGTGTGGAGGTGAGCCGGATGTGGGCCCAACTGGACACTGGTGTGGAAGTGAGACAGGGTGAGTGCACGAGCGGACACTAGTGGGGTGTTGAGCCGGGGTGAAGGCCTGACTGGACACTGGTGTGGAGTTGAGCTGGAATGATGGGCTGACCTGACACTGGTGTGGAGATAAGCCAGCGTGAGGACATGACCAGACACTGGAGTGGAGACGAGACAGTGTGATGTCCCGACCGGACTCTAGTGTGGAGGTGAGCCGGGGTGAGGGGCTGAACAGACACTGGTGTGGAGGTGAGCTATGGTGAGGGCCCGACTGGACTCTTGTGTGGAGGTGTGCTGGGGTGTGGGGCTGACCGGCTGAGTGAGGACCCCACCGGACTCTGGTGTGGAGGTGAGCTGGGGTGAGACACTAACTGGGATAATGGTATGGAGGTGAGCCAGGGTGAGGGGCTGGCTGGACACTGGTGTGGAGAGAGCTGGGTTGAGGTGCTGATCGGACAATGGTGTGGAGTTGAGCCGGGGTGAGGGGCATGACCGAACTCTGGTGTGGAGATGAGCTGGGGTTTGGGGCTGACCGGCTGGGTGAGGGCCTGACCGGACTCCGGTGTGGATGTGAGCCAGGATGAGGGCCTGGTCGTACACTGGTGTGGTGTTGAGCCGGCGTGAGGCATTGACCGGGTCTCTGGTGTTGAGGTGAGCCAGGATAAGGGCCTGATCAAAGACTGGTGTGGCTGTGAGCCGGCATGAGGGGCTGATCAGAATCTGGTGTGGAGGTGAGCTGTGGTGTGGTGCTGACCGGCTGAGTGAGGGCCCGACTGAACTCTGCTGTGGAGGTGACCTGGGGTGAGGTACTGACCAGACTCGTGTGGAGGTGTGCTGGGGTGTGGGGCTGACTGGCTGAGTGAGGGCCCGACCGGACTCTGGTGTGGAGGTGAGCCAGGGTGAGGGCCTGACCGACACTGGTGTGGCTGTGAGCCGGTGTGAGGGGCTGACCGGACTCTGGTGTGGATATGAGCCAAGGTGAGGGACTGACCGGACACTGGTGTGGCGGTGATGCTGGTTCAGGGGCTCACCAGACTCTCGTGTGAAGGTGAACCGGGGTGTGTGGCTAGCCAGATGCACACGTGGAAGTGAGCCGGGGTGAGGGCCCAACAGGAGACTGGTATAGCTGTGAGCCGGCTCAAGGGTCTGACCGGACTGTGGAGATGAGCCGGGATGAGGGGCTGCCCAGCTGAGTGAGGACCTGAAGAGAAGGCCGAACTCTGGTGTGGAGGTGAGTTGGGATGAGGTGCTGACTGGCTGGGTGAGGGCCCGACTGTTGGTGTGGAGATGAGCCGGTGTGATAGGATGACAGTGTTATGAAGGTGAGCCGGGTTCAGGGGTTCACCGGACTCTGGTGTGCAAGTGGGCCAGAGTCAGGGGCTGACTGTGCTCTGGTGTGGTGGAGCGCCATGAATGAGGGGCTGAACGGACACTGGTGTGGTGGTGAGTAAGGGTGAGGGCCCAACCGGACACTCGTGTGGAGGTGCAGTTGCGTGAGGGGCTGACCGGCTGGGTGACGGACCGACCTGACTCTGGTGTGGAGGCGAGCCAGTGAGAGGTGCTGACCAGACTCTGGTGTGGAGGAAAGCCAGGATGATGGGCTGACTGGATAATGGTGTGGAGTTGAGCTGGGTTGAAGGACCGACTGAACTCTGGTGTGGAGGTGAGCTGGGGTTAGGGGCTGACCAACTGGGTGAGGGCTCGACTGGACTCCGGTGTGTATGTGAGCCGGGGTGAGGGGCTGAACGTACACTGGTGTGGCGTTGAGCCAGCGTGAGGTACTGACCGGTGTGGAGGTGAGACGGAGTGAGGGGCTGAACGGACACTGTTGTGAAGGTGAGCCGGGTTCAGGGGTTCACCGGACTCTGGTGTTGAAGTGGGCCAGAGTTAGGGGCTGACCGTGCTCTGGTGTGGTGGAGTGCCAGAGTGAGGGGCTGAACGGACACTGGTGTTGAGGTGAGCCAGAGTGAGGAGCTGACCGGACTCTGGTGTGGAGGTAAGCTGGGGTGAAGGGAAGGCTGAACTCTGGTGTGGAGGTGAGTTGGGATGAGGTGCTGACTGGCTGGGTGAGGGCCCGACTGTTGGTGTGGAGATGAGCCGGTGTGATAGGATGACGAAACTTTGGTGTGGAGGTTAGCCAGGGTTAGGGTCTGACCAGACTCTGGTGTGGAGGTAAGCCTGGATGACGGGCTGATTGGAAACTGGTGTGGATTTGAGTTAGGGTGAAGGACTGACCGAAGACTGGTGTGGCTGTGAGCCGGCTTGAGGGGCTGACCGGACTGTGGAGGTGAGCGGGGGTGAGGGGCTGACCAGCCGGTCAGTGAAGTCCCAACCGGACTCTGGTGTGGAGGTGAGCTGGGGTGAAGGGAAGGCTGAACTCTGGTGTGGAGGTGAGTTGGGATGAGGTGCTGACTGGCTGGGTGAGGGCCCGACTGTTGGTGTGGAGATGAGCCGGTGTGATAGGATGATGAAACATTGGTGTGGAGGTGAGCCAGGGTTAGGGCCTGACCGGTCACTGGTGTGGAGGTAAGCCTGGATGACGGGCTGATTGGAAACTGGTGTGGATTTGAATTGGGGTGAGGGACTGACCGAACACTGGTGTGGCTGTGAGCCGGCTTGAGGGGCTGACCGGACTGTGGAGGTGAGCCAGGGTGAGGGGCTGACCAGCCGGTCAGTGAAGTCCCAACCGGACTCTGGTGTGGAGGTGAGCTGGGGTGAAGGGAAGGCTGAACTCTGGTGTGGAGGTGAGTTGGGATGAGGTGCTGACTGGCTGGGTGAGGGCCCGACTGTTGGTGTGGAGATGAGCCGGTGTGATAGGATGATGAAACATTGGTGTGGAGGTGAGCCAGGGTTAGGTCCTGACCGGTCACTGGTGTGGCTGTGAGCCAGTGTGAGGGTCTGAGCGAACTCTGGTGTGGAGGTAAGTTGGATGACGGGCTGAATGGAAATTGGTGTGGAGTTGTATTGGGGTGCGGGACTGACTGAACACTGGCGTGGAGGTGAGCAGGTGTGAGGGGTTGACCGGACACTGGAGTGGCTGTGAGCCGGCGTGAGGACCCGACCAAACTTTGGAGTGGAGATGAGCCAGGTTGAGTGGCAGATCGAACTCTGGTGTGGAAGTGAGTTGGGGTGAGAGGCTGACTGGCTGGGTGAGGGTCCGACCGGACTCTGGTGTGGAAGTGAGCTGGGGTGTCGGGCTGACCGGACACTGGTGTTGAGGTGAGGCAGGGTGAAGGAGCGACCGGACACTGGTGTTGAGGTGAGCCGGCGTGAGGAGCTGACCAGACTCTGGTGTGGATGTAAGCCGGGATGACGGGCTGACTGGAAACAGGTGTGGATTTGAATTGGGGTGAGGGACTGACCGGTGTGGAGGTGAGCCGGAGTGAGGGGCTGAACAGACACTGTTGTGAAGGTGAGCTGGGTTCAGGGGTTCACCGAACTCTGGTGTGTGAGATGGCCAGAGTCAGGGGCTGACTGTGCTCTGGTGTGGTGGAGTGACAGAGTGAGGGGCTGAACAGACACTGGAGTGGAGGTGAGTAAGGGTGAGGGTCCGACCGGACACTCTTGTGGAGGTGAGGTTGCGTGAGTGGCTGACCGGCTGGGTGACGGACCGACCTGACTCTGGTGTGGAGTTGAGCCATGGTGAGGTGCTGACCGGACTCTGGTGTGGAGGAAAGCCAGGATGATGGACTGACTGGATAATGGTGTGGAATTGAGCTGGGTTGAAGGACCGACCGAACTCTGGTGTGGAGGTGAGCTGGGGTTAGGGGATGACCGGCTGGAAGAGGGCCCGACCAGACTCTGGTGTGGAAGTGAGCTGGGGTGAAGGACTGACCGGACTCTTGTGTGAAGGTGTGCTGGGGTGAGGGGCTGACCGGCTGAGTGAGGACCCAACCGGACACTAGTGTGGAGGTGAGCTGGGATGAGGCATTGACCGGGATAATGGTATGGAGGTGAGCCGGGTGAGGGGCTGGCCGGACTCTCGTGTGGAGGTGAGCCAGGTTGAGGGGCTCACTGGACTCTGGTATAGAGATGATCTGGAGAGGGGGGCTGACTGGACAGTGGTGTGGAGAGGAGCTTGGGTGAGGGGCTGTTCAGATACTGTTGTAGAGGTTAGCCGAGGTGAGGGGCCCGACCCGTGTGTTGTTTGGAGGTGAGCTTGTGAGAGGGGCCCGACCATTCTCTGGTGTGGAGGTTAGCCAGGGTGAGGGGCTGCCGGAGACGGGTATGGAAGTGAGCTTGCGTGAGGGGCTGACCGGACACTGGTTTGGAGGTGAACCAGTGTGAGGGCCTGACCGGACACTGGTGTGGAGGTGAGCTGAGGTGAGGGACTGACTGGCTGGGTGAGGGCCCGACTGGACTCCGGTGTGGATGTGAGCCAGGCTGAGGTCCTGAATGGTCAATGGTGTGGCGGTGAGCCGGTGTGAGGCACTGACTCTGGTTCTGGTGTGGAGATGAGCCTGTGTTAGTGGATGACCAAGACAGTGGTATGGAGGTGAGCCGGGGTGGCGGGCTGATCGGACACTGGTGTGGCGGTGAGCCAGGATGAGGGGCCGACTGGACACTGTTGTGGAGTTTGCTGGGATGTGGGACTGACCAGGCACTGGTGTGTAGATGAGCAAAGGGGAGGGCCCGACCAGACACTGGTGTGGAGGTGAGTTAAGGTGAGGGGCTCACCGGACATTGGTGTGGAGGTAAACCCAGGGGAGGACCCGACCGGACACTGGTGTTCCTGTGTGCTGATGTGAGGGTCTGACCGGACTGGTGTGGAGGTAAGTAGGGGTGAAGGCCCGACCGGACACTGGTTTGGAGGTGAGTCAGGTGAGGACCTGACCGGATACTGGTGTGGAGGTGAGTAGGGGTGAGGGCCCGACTGGACACTGGTGTGGAGGTGAGTCAGGGTGAGGGGCTCACCGGACGCTGGTGTTGAGGTAAGCTCAGTTGAGGACCCGACCGGACACTGGTGTTGCTGTGTGCTGATGTGAGGGTCTGACCAGACTGTGGTTTGGAGGTGAGCCAGGGTGAGGGGCTGACTGGCTGGGTGTGGGCCCGACCGGACTCTGGCGTGGAGGTGAGCTGAGTTGAGGGGGTGATCAGACACTGATGTGGCTGTGAGCTGGGGTGAGGGGCTGACTGGGTTGGTGAGGGCCTGACCGGACTCTGGTTTGGATGTGAGCCGGGGTGAGGGGCTGACCAGCCAATGGGGTGGAGGTGAGCTTGCTTGAGGTGCTGACTGGACACTGGTGTGGAGGTGTGCTGGGGTGAGGGGCTGACCGGTGTAATGGTGTGGTGGTGAGTTGGACTGAGGGGCTGGCTGGACTCTGGGTTGGAGGTGAGCAGGGGTGAGGGACTGACCGGACACTGGTGTGGAGGTGTGCCGGGTTGAAGGGCTCACCGGTCTCTGGTGTGGAAGTGAGCCGGGGTGAGGTGATGACTGGACTCTGGCGTGGAGGTAAGCCGAGGTGAGGGGCTGACTAGACTCTGCTGTGGAGGTGAGCAGGAGTAAGGGACTGACCAGACACTGCCAGGGTGAGTGGCTGACCATACTTTGGTGTGGTGTTAAGTCAGGGTGAGGGCCTGACAGTACTCTAGTGTGGAGGTGAGATGGGATGATGGGCTGACCGGGACTCTTGTTGAGCCGGAGCCTATGGGATGGAGATTGCCCATGAAGGAGAGGGGGATGAGACCACTGACACGGTTCAGATTTTAGATCTGGCGTATAAGACAACCTGATTTTGCGGTGTAATTTTAAGGTCAGGTTGTTCTTTACATCTGCTTTATATGGTACATAAATTTGTCATTTGAGGCTTTGCACACTGCCCATTACTTCATGTCAGGATAAAGGCCGATCAATTATTTGCAATTCATGAACTCCTAGACCACGAGATTTGATTTTCCTAAGTAAGTTTGATCCAAAAGCAGAACAAATGCTTTCTGAAAATCCCCAAGTTCCTTGTTAACCTCGACATCTTGAAAAACTTCCAATAAATTCCAGAAATGGAATATCAGTTTGTAAAACCATGTCTCCACTTCAACTTTTCGATAATAGTTTAATGTGGTTTAATGAGGTTTAACCTGCAGATTCTTTCCTTCCTTCACTCTCTCTTTATGAATAAATAAAAATCACACTTGGTATTTTCCAATCTACTGGAATTTACATTGGATGTCAAAATTTTTAAATAAGTAAGCATTTAACTCCCTCGTTGTTTCTTTTTAGTGCTGACAATCTCAACTTTTTTTTGACTATGTCCTCAGTGAACTCTGCTCAATGTTTATGCCCCCACGAAACAGTGAGGTTATGGTCCCCCCTTCCGTATGAACAGTTAGTTTATGGGTCCTCCTACTCTCTGAAACAGTCAGATTAGGGGCCCCCTTCTCTCTGAAACTATCAGGTAATAGCCCAACCCACATTACTTCTGAAACAGTCAGGTTGGGGGCGTGGCAAGATGGCGTATGGATCAGACATGTAATCCCTGCCCTCTCTAGTCAGACTTTTAAATGCCCGTTTTTTAATCCTTTGTTTTTAATTTTAAAATTTAATTTTTAGTTTGATATTTTGGTGAGCCATTATGGTTACTAATGTAAAAAAAACTAAGTCTCAGTTACAAAAGAAAATACAATTTCGAATTGCAGAAGAATTGGGGCCTAAACAACCTGGAACGTCCTCAGATCCGTTTTCAGCGATCCCCAAGCTTCAACGATCGCCGGTGGGGACAAAAGCTAAAGTAACAGTTACTCACCAGTCTCAAGATGGCGCTGGTTTGACCCATTCTGCGGAGGAAGGAGCGCGCTCCCAATAAGTTGGGTACAAGCCTGGAGGCTTGCTACAAATAACTCTCCTGTTGGAAGAGACGGGAGCGAGGAGGAAGAGGATTCTGACGGCAGACACCGTAGTCTGCAGCGATTATGGGCTTGGGTAGCGCTGTAAATTATGGAGAACTCCGTAATTTTATAAAAAAATTGTCTGCGGAGGGACAGCAGTCGGGGGGGGTCATCGTTGTGTGTCCAAACTCGCAGCAAAATGACTAGAATGCTACCTTTTGAAGAGCAACAAGAAGAGGACTTACCTTACTCTACCACTGCACAGGAAATGGAAGAAGAGCTGGAAGAAAGTGATTTACAACTTATGGAACCGGATCCTGCATTTCAAATTGCCCTTCAGCCTGTTTACATGATGTTTGAGGGTATTGCTTCTTATTTGGATGTTATTACTGGTCAATTGAACCAGGTGGTTCAAATGAATACTGATATAATTTCAGACCTAACTGTGGTTAAGGCAGAAGTTAAAGAAAATCGGGAAAACTTCAAAAAATTTGAAGCTTCTTTTTATGAATGTAAACAACAGGTACAATCCAATACAGAAACAATAGTAAAGGTGGAAAAATCAGTTAAAGATTTAGGAGCCTGGGAAAAAGAGTTAACAAAAAAAATAGACTATTTGGAAAATCAAAGCAGAAGAAAAAATGTGAAAATTGTGGGTTTGTCAGAAGGTATAGGTCAAGATCCCGTCAAATTTTTAAAAAATTGGATTCCCCAGATGTTGGGGGAAGCGTCCTTTCCTGATGGATTGGTATTGGAAAGAGCGCATAGAGCTTTAAGAAGACCACCCTTATCTGGTCAGCCGCCAAGAGCTGTGATAGTTCGTTGTTTGAACTGTTTGGATAGAGAGACAATTCTTTGACTTGCAGTTCAAAATGCAAGACAAAGGCAAGCTCCAATGATGGTTCAGAATAGCAGAGTTTTCTTCTATCCTGATTTGAGTCAAGATATCATCAAACGCCGTTACAAATTTGCTTTTCGTTATCCTGCTGTCTTGAAAGTGTTTTATGGAAACTATCAGTTTCAATTCTTTGAGAATGAGCATGAAGCAATGGTTTTTGCTAATTCGTTACCGGATGTCAGAGGACAAAGAAGAAGTCCACCATTATCTCCTAAAAGAAAATCTGATGGACTTGGAAATGGACAAAATGGCAGAAATGGAAAGAACGGGGTGGAAAGAGTTTACCTACTCTTGAAATGAGTTCACCATCTGGACTGGAATCTCAAGGCTGATTTTTTTGTAAAATATTAATATTCCTGACTGGCTGGCTGGGGAAGAGGGGAATGCACTAATTTTGTTAGTCATCAGTCACTAGTGGGTAATCCACACCCAGTTTTTTTAGGGAGTTACGATTTTTTCTGTTGTTTTTTTTTATCTCTTATTAACGAATATTATTTTTATTTGGAGGGCCTATATATTTTAATTTGAGGGTTTTATATATAAAATTTTTTTTTCTTTGTTATTATTTATTTTCTGATTATTTTTGGTATCTAGCAATTGTATTCAGCATGTTGAATTTGAAATTGCTACCTTTAATGTTCAGGGATTAAACAACCCGATCAAGGGTAAGTGAGTTTTGGCTTACATTAAAAAGATGAAGATTGACATTCCTTTTTTACAGGAATGAAAAAGAAAGTTTGAAATTGAAGAGGGATTGGGTTTGACATGTTTTTCTTCTTCATATAATTCCAAAGCTAAGGGAGTAGCAATTTTGATACATAAAAATTTATCTTTTGAATTACAATAAATGGAAATAAATGCAGGACGTATTTTTAAGTTGAATTGTAAGATTTTTAATGAATTTTAGACTTTACTTAACATTTATGCACCGAATGTGGATGATGAAGCATTTATTTCGGATGCATTTCTGCTTTTGGGGCAAGCTAATGAAAATGTTTCTGGTTGGAGGAGATTTTAATTGTGTTTTGGAACTTTTATTAGATAAATCTCCAAAAAATGTAAAAAAAATCTAAAATGGCAATTCAAATTCGAGCTTTGATGAAAGATTTTAATTTAATGGACATTTGGCGACGTCTTAACCCAACAGAGAAGGATTTTTCTTTTTATTCGTTTAGACATGAATCTTTTTTCTAGAATTGATTTTTTTTAAATATTGGCACATTTACAGGGGAAAATACTGCAAGCAGAATATAAAAGTAGGGTAATTTCTGGTAATTCTTTGTTGTATTTTACTTATGAGAGTTCTAAAAAAGTTCATGTAGCTTATCGTTGGAGATTTAATACGATGTTGTTTAAAAAAAGTGGAATTTATTGAATTAAAAAAATAAATTAATCTTTTTCTGGAAGAAAATGCTAACTCTGTTCAGAATAAATTTATATTGTGGGATGCTATGAAAGCTTACTTGAGAGGTCAAATAATTAGTTATACCTCTAAGGTTAAAAAGAATTATTTGACCGAGAGTCTTGAATTAGAGAAACAGATTGATGAATTAGAAAAGGAATTTCAGAGAGATGTGACAGAAAATCAGAAGATGGAGTTGTCTAGATTGAAATTGAAATACAATACATTGCAATCTTATCAATTTGAATGCTTGATTAATAGATCTAAACAACGGTATTATGAATGGGGTGAGAAAGCACATAAGGTACTTGCATGGCAGTTAAAGAAAGAACAGGTATCAAGGGTTATTAATGCAGTCAGACAAAATTTGACTATTACTTACAAACCTCATGAGATTAATGATGAGTTTTATTCATTTTATAAGAAATTGTATACTTCTGAGGAAAAACAGGAGAGCGGATCGATTGACTCCTTTTTATCGGTGTTGAAATTACTGGTACTAGGAGAAGAAGACCTATTGGAGCTGGAGGCTCCTCTTACTGATTTAGAAATTAAACCGGCTATGTTGGAAATACCAAATGGAAAATCACCTGGTGATGATGGGTTTTCGGTTGAATTTTAAAAGATAATTTATGATGATTTATCAACAGTGTTTGGAGATGTGATATGACAGATTAAGGAACGTTATGATTTACCTGAATCATGCTCTAGTGCCTTAATTACTGTAATTCCTAAGAAAGATAGAGATCCATTAAAGGTATTTTCATATAGACCAATTTCTTTGTTGAATGTAGACTATAAAATAATAGCTAAAGTATTAGCGAATCGATTGGCTAGATTTTTACTTAAGTTGATACATGTTGATCAAACAGGTTTCATAAAGAACAGATATGCTTCAAATAATATTCTTCGAGTGATTAGTTTGATTAATAAATATCGACAATTCCCTGACCATCCGATGGTGATATCTCTTGATGCAGAAAAGGCTTTTGATAGAGTTGAGTGGAACTTTTTATTTAAAGGTTGAGAGAAATTTAAATTTGGTCCTTCTTTTATTGGTTGGATTAAAGCTTTATATAATAAACCAATAGCCAGGGTATTGACAAATGGTCAGATCTCAGAACCTTTTCAATTAACTCGTTCAACTCGACAAGATTGTCCTTTGTCTCCAGCTTTGTTTGCGTTAGTAATTGAACCTTTAGCACAGTTTTTTTTAACATTTTTTATTTTTCACACTATAAACCATATTGACCAAGATACATACAGACATTTTTTCTCTTGAATATATACAGTGTCATTTTCTCCCCCTTTTTCCCCCTCCCTTCCCTCCCTCCCTCACCCCCTTTCCCATTTATTTGAAGTTCAATCTATAAGATACATTAAACCCGTTAAACAATGTTGTCACTTAATAAAAATAAACAAGAAATTTTACTGAGTCCGTTCTTTTCGTTGTCTTCTCCTTCTGTCATTTTAGGTGGTGGAAGTCCACGGTAGGATTTCTCTATTGTATTTCATGTATGGCTCCCATATTTGTTCGAATGTTGTGATGTTATTTCTTAAATTATATGTTATTTTTTTCTAATGGAATACATTTATTCATTTCTATGTACCATTGTTGTATTCTCAAGTTGTCTTCTAATTTCTAGATTGACATAATACATTTTTTTGCTACAGCTAGGGCTATCCTAACAAATCTTTTTTGTGCTCCATCCAAATCGAGTCCAAATTCTTTATTTCTTATATTACTTGGGAGGAAGATCTCTGGGTTTTTTGGTATATTGCTTTTTGTGATTTTATTTAATATCTGGTTTAGATCTTCCCAAAATTTTTTCACTTTCTCACATGTCCAAATTGCATGAATTGTTGTTCCCATTTCCTTTTTACAGTGAAAACATCTGTCTGATACTGTTGGGTCCCATTTATTTAACTTTTGAGGTGTGATGTATAGCCTGCGTATTCAGTTATATTGTATCATACGTAACCTTGTGTTTATTGTATTTCTCATAGTTCCGGAGCATAACTTTTCCCATGTTTCATTCTTTATCTTTATGTTTAGATCTTGTTCCCATTTGTGTTATGTGATTACAGACACAATGATAATTTAAAAATTTATTACAAACAAGTACATCAAACTGCAAGAAAAGGAGAACGAGGAAACAAACGGTAAACCTAAACCTTTAGCACAGTTGATACGACAAAATACACAGATACAAGGTATAAGAGTTTTAGATGAGGAGTATTTGCTGATGATGTACTGGTGTATTTAACAAACCCTGTTCAGTCACTTTTATACTTGAAGGAATGTTTAACACAATATGGATCTTTGTCTGAAATAAAGTTAACTGGGAAAAAAGTGAAATTTTACCGATAGGTGAAGGAGATTATTCAATTTATAAGAATATTATTAATTTGAAGTGGACTGATCGAATTAAATATTTGGGTATAAATGTGGATGTTGATTATCAATCTTTATATAAATTAAATTATGTACCGTTAATGAAAAAAATCAAAGCTGATTTGATTAAATCCTATAAATTTAATTGGAAGAATAAATACAATCAAAATGAATATTTTTCCACATGTACAATATTTGTTTCAGTCAATTCCGTGTTTACTTAACAAGAATTTTTTTTTGAGATTTAAATAAAATGGTTAGGGAATTTTTATGGAAGGGTACATTTCCGAGAGTGGCTTTGAATAAGCTAACCTGGAAATGTGCATTAGGGGGATTATGTTTTCCACATTTTTAAAATTATTATGAGGCAGCTCAATTTAAATTTATTAGTTCATTAATGGATTTGGAATGACCCCCTAGTTGGGCTAAAATTGAGATGGCGAATATTTCTGAATTTGAAATACATCAATTTTTGTTTTGGTGGAATTTAAATTTATTACAACAATATAATGTGCCTATATTAAAACATTTAATGAAGTTATGGATGAAGAAAAATAGAACGATAGGTTCTAAGGGTAAATTACTGACTTTAACACCATTATATAATAACCAACTTATTCCTTTTTCAATGTATAATCAATATTTATTACATTGGAAATCTAAAGGTATAAAAAACTTGGGGGATTGTTTTGAAGAAGGTCAGTTTTTATCCTTTAATCAAATGAGGGAAGATTTTGGTATTAATGAGAATTCTTTATTTATTATCAACTTCAATCCCTAGTAAAACAAATATTTGGTAGAGATACGATTTTACCTGAATTGACTAAATTTGAATCTTTTCTTGTGACTGCACCAAAAAAGGGATATATTTCATTGATGTACCAAATATTACAGGAAAGTATGGAAAAAAAGGGATGGAATAGATCTAAGATTAAATAGGAAAAGGATATTAACTTTATTTTTTCTGAGGATGACTGGTTAGATATTTGTTATGTTAGTGTTATTAGATTGATAAATGTTCATTATGCAATGGTTAATTATAATTTTTTACATCAAATGTATTTAACATCTGAAAAGTTAAAAAAAATGGTTTTAGTGAATCAGACTCTTGCTTGAGATGTGGTAATTCGGTTGGAACTTTTTTTCATGCAGTTTGGTTATGTGTACATATACAATCTTTTTGGAAAGCAATTCAAACAATTCCAAAATTGTTTTTGGAACATTTGTATAAGATCAAAATACCTCTGGATCTGACAATATTTTTGTTGGGTGAGTTGAATCCTTTAAATGATTTGGGATTAGACAAATTTCAGATTGCTTTTGTATATTTAGCTTTATCTGTTGCAAAATAATGTATAGCAAGAACATGGAAAAATGCTAATGTGATTGATATTAATAGATGGCATAATGAGATGAAAACTTGTTTGGTAATGGAAAAAAATCACGTATGTTTTACATGATAATTATTTTTTTTAATAAGTGGTCTTAATATTTAGAATATTTACATTCAGATTTACCTTGATTAGATTTTAGTAAATATATTTCAGTTTTTTTTTCCTCTTTCTTTTGCTCTCCTAAAGAGAGTTGGCTGAGAGGGGGAGGGGGGGGAATTCTTTTTCTTTATAAAAAAAAATCATCGTACATAATATGTACTTTTTTTAATTGTATGTAATAACTTTGTTGAACGAATAAATAAAGTTATGAAAAAAAAGAGACATCCAACAAATCCAACTTAGTAAGAAATTTAGCTTTCCCATTTTTATCAATAAAAATCATCTATTCTCGGAATAGGAGAAGCATCTTTTTTAGTTACTGAATTAACCTTCCTGTAATCTGTACAAAACTTAACAGTTCCATCAGTTAAGATGGTACCAGAATACAAGGAGAACTCCAATCTAAGTTTGAAGGTCTAATATAATTTCTCACATATATTCCAACTCCTGATCCATGATTTTACTTTTCTGAATGTTTATTCTATGTGGGTGTTATTTCATGGGACTTGCTTCTCCGACATCCACATCCTGATAAATCACTGGTGTCCTTTTTGGAATGTCAGGAAACAGATTTGTGTATTTTAAAATTAATTCCTTCAACTGCATCTGTTCTTGTGACTTAAGATGACCTAACCTTTCCTCCAAATCTTCCAAAATTTTTGAGTTAGACACAGGAATCATGGTTTCTTTAAGGTTACTACCCTCACAGGATTTTATTTCCATAATCCCATGATCCACCACCTCCTCCACTCTGTCAACAGCCAACACCTCTGATACAGATTCACCATTTATAAGTAATAACCACAAGCCACTTCTTTAATCTCCTGTTCAATTACTGCTTTGTCTGTTAAGTCAACAAGACTTGTATCTGCTCCCTGTTGCCAAATTATCTCTTTCCTTGACAAAGAGAAATCCTTACTCTCACAATCACCCTGCTCTTTCAAAACCATTTCAGAAGCACCTGGCAAATCTCTGTCAATTGGATCTTCTCATCTCTCAATAATTTCTTAGACATTGACCTTGTTACTCCACATGCAGGATATATCTCACATTTCTCTTCCACCTCATCTTTCCTAGGCCTACTTGTTAATCTCAAAACTGACCCAACTCTGCCAAATCATTCCTTAATAACATTGGAACCCCCTGCATGGGTAACTTTGGATGCAATTTGTGCTTTTCCCTTCAATACACTTTGGAGCTTTAAGGACCATTTTTTTCTTTCGACCATCTTGAGCTGTCGGCAACCTTTAAAAAAGCTGAAAATAAGTATCTATATCTCCCTCATCAAAAGGAGGCACTAGATTGACCTCTCTTCTCACCAAAAACCTCTCCCCAGGAGTTACAGCTTCAGCTTTCTCACATTTAATCCTCTCTACTTTAACCTGTCTTTCAGCTAATTCTAACTCATATATCCTCTGTGACTGGGTCGCCCAACTTCCGCCCCCAGCTCCCCCAAACCTTCCACCCCGCAGGAGACGGAATCCCTATTCCCAGCTTCCGGTGTGTGTCCCACTTAAATGTGACCGGGTCGCCCAACTTCCACCCCCAGCTCCCCCAAACCTTGCACCCCACAGGAGACGGAATCCGTATTCCCAGCTTCCGGTGTGTGTCCCACTTAAATGTGACCGGGTCGCCCAACTTCCACCCCCAGCTCCCCCAAAACTTCCGCCCCACAGGAGATGGGATCCATATTTAGTAGAGCTGCAACATTTACCCCATGGCTTTTGAACTCAGTCCTTAGAGATTTGTGTTCAGTTTTGGTTGCCTCATTACGGGAAGGATGTGGAAGCTTTGGAGAAGATGCAGAGTAGATTTATCTGGATGTCTTGTAAGGCAAGATTAGCAGAGATAGGGCTTTTCTCTTTTGAGTGGTTACATGGGAGAATCCAGGGAATAGTGGTGAATGATGGCTTCACATACTGTGACTAGTGGTGTGTCCCAAGGATCAATAATATGGATGATAATGTGGTAAATTGGATCAGCAAATCTGCAGATAACACTAAGATTGGAGGTGTTGTGAAGAAGGTTTTCAAAGTTGGCAGAGGAATCTGGACCAGCTGGAAAAATGGGCGATGGAATTTAATGGAGAGAAGTGTGAGGTGCTGCATTGAGACGGATAATCCAAGAAAGGGCATACATGGTAAATGGTAGAATAGGGGGATTTGGGAGTACAGATACATAAATGGCATTCCTGGTGGATAGGGTTGTAGGGTTGAGCACATTGGCCTTCATAAATCAAAATATTGAGTTTAGGTATTAGGATGTTATGGTAAGATTGTATAAGACCCTGATGAAGGCACATTTAGAGGAATATGGGCAGTTTTGTCCACCTAACTACAGGAAAATATAAATAAGATTGAAAGAGACGATTTTCAAAGATGTTTCCCAGTCCACAAATAGACATATAAGGAAATGCTAAACAGGTTAGGACTTTATTCACTGGAGAGTAGAAGATTGTGGAGATTTGATGGAGGTTTTTAAAATTATGAAGGGGATAGATAGAGTAAATGTAGGCTTTTTCCACTGAGGTAGGTGAAATACAAACCAGAAAACATGGATTAAGGGATAAAAGGAAAAGGCTTAGAGAGAAAATTGTGGGGTGGGGGGGGGTAACATCCTCAAACTGAGAGTGGTGGAGGTCTGGAATGAGCTGCCAGCTGAAGTGGTGAATGTGGAGTCAATTTTAACATTGACGGGTACATGGATGGGAGAGGTATGGAGGGTTATGTACTGGGTGCAGGTCAGTGGAACTATGGAGAATAATAGTTCGGCCCGGACTAGAGGGGCTGAAGGCCTGTTTCTGTGCTGTAATGCTCTATGGTTCTAGGCCTACAAGATTATGGGAGGCACAGTTAGGGTGGACAGCCAGCACCTTTTCCCCAAACACCAGAGGACATCTGTACAAGGTAAGGGGAGGAACATTTAGGGGAGATGTCAGGGGTAAGTGCATTTTTTTTCTAGATTTAGATTTATTGTCAGAGTACATACATGACATCGTATACAACCCTGAGATTTATTTTCCTATGGGTACGGCAGAACAACCATTAATTGGTAGTGCAAAAAATAAACAGTTCACAATGTGTACAGATAAAGAACTGTAAACAGATAAGGAATGTAAACGGGGGACGTGGCAAGATGGCGTAAGGAATAGACGTGCCTTCCAGTCCTCTCCTGACTCTTTGTTATTGTTTTGTCTATAAGTGCCCGTTAAAACTTTCTAAAAAATTTATAAATAGTTAGAGGTGTTGAACTAGCTTCTAATGGTACAATTGTTGAAAAAAAGTAAAAGAAAATGGCAAGAGATCGCTAAGAAATTACATTTTCCGAAGTTATCTGAGCCTGGAATGGATCCAAGAGGAGAAGTGCAGGATTCGGCAAAGGAGCTCTGCTCTGTACCGGTAGAGCTCTTTAAAAATGGCGCCCGGCAGCCTTTGGAACAAAGGGCTAGCCAGACACGTGTATTTCAATCAACGGCCGCTATGAGCGCTGTCACTGAACTTTTGGCACTTGAAACAGCTGGGACGCCACCAGCTGAAGACCCGACTTTAAAGAGACGCCCATCGATTGAAGTAGCGGTGGCGCTGCGAAATGCACCACCAGTTATGAAAACTTCAACAGATCTTGATGTAATGAAGGCTTTTGATGTAATATGGGTTACGGATAACCCTGACTATCAGTCTTCTGATACTGCTGAGGAGGTTGTGGCAGGGGTTTCTACACGGAGTCATACTGCAAGAAAAGCAGTTAAACTAAGGGAAGGAAAAGAAGATCCTTTTAGTTTCTCAGAAACAGCAGGATCCTATTTTGTCTGAATCTATTCCAGTTGATATGCTTATCAAGAAACTTGAATTTAAGTTATCTTCTTCAATCAAAGAGATAGGTAAATTTTTGGTTCAAGTTAATACTAAGCTTAATACCTTGGTGGATATTAATATTCAACAGATGGTTGATTATGGAGCTTTTAAGCTTGAAATGAATGAAAGACTTGATGTTTGTGACCAAGGTATAGTTGAGGTACAAGATCAAATACAAGACGTAAATAAAAATTTAGCGAAAAAGGTTGACTATTTGGAGAATCAGTCTAGACGGAACAACGTAAAAATTGTTGGTTTGCCAGAAGATATAGAAGGACCAGTTCCAAGAAAATTTTTTACCGAATGGATTCCACAAGTGTTAGGACAAGATAAGTTCCCGGAGGGCTTAATATTGGAACGTGCTCATAGAGCTTTGAGAAGAAAGCCTTTTTCAGGACAGAATCCAAGACCTGTTCTGGTTCGTTGTTTAAACTATTATGATAGAGAGACAATTTTACATGTGGCTATTAGAAATGCGCAACAAAGTAGATCTCCTTTGATGGTCCAGAACAATCGTGTTTTTTTTAATCCGGATTTGAGTCAAGAAGTTATGTCTCAACGACGTGAATTTAATCTTGTGAAAGAAGTGTTATGGAAAAAAGGATATAAAGCAACATTTAGATACCCTGCAGTATTGAAGATTTTCCAGGATGGATGTCAGCCAAAATTTTTTGATAACCCTAAAGAAGCTATGGAGTTTGCTCAATTGTTACCAATCACGCAATTCCAGGAACGACGTAGTCCTCCACGGTCTTCAAAGAGAGTAGAGACACAAGATGGGAATCGAATTTCAAGAAGAAATGGAAGCAATGGTGGTCGGAGTGACAAAGCTGATTAAAAAAAAAGAATTTTTTTTTTTCTCGAGAAGATTTAAATAATGATGATAGTTTAATGTGAAATGGGAGTTAGGAGAGGGAACTGAGTGGGCATTATTTTCCAGAAGTCGTCAGCTACGTGTGAGTTATCTCACACCCAATATTTTGTGGGAGTTACCGCATTGTGCGGTTTAGACAGGAGGAGGTAGCTGTAACCTCTTACCTGTTTTTTTAAAATTAATTTTTGGATTAAGGAGTGAAGTTTCTTTTTATTATTTTTAAAAAAAATAATTTCCTTTTTTTTGTTGTAGTTTTAAGAGGGGATAAGGGAAGGGGGTCTTTTTTTTTCTTTTCTTGGTGTTTTTTTTCTTTTTTTTTTCTTGTTGTGTTGTTGTAAGAAAGGTCTAAACTAAAGTTTTTTTTTATTAATGTCCAGGATTTAAATAATCTGATTAAGTGTAAGAAAATACTTGTTTACTTAAAAAAAATTAAAAATTGATGTGGCTTTTTTTTCCAGGAAACTTAATTAACAGATAAGGAACATGTGAAACTTAAACGTGAATGGATTGGATAAGTTTTTTTTAAATTATTCTTCATTTAATTCAAAGTCAAAAGGAGTGGCAATTTTGATGTACAAGAATCTACTATTTCAGTTACAGAATGAAGAGAAAGATGGTGGAAGATTATTAAAACTGAACTGTACAATCTTTAACGAGGCTTGGACTTTGCTTGATGTTTATGCTCCAAATGTTGAGGATACAGCTTTTGTTGTGGATATGTCTTTATTACTTGGACAAGTAAACTCTAATGTGATGATTGGGGGAGATTTAAATGTGGTATTGGAGCCTCTATTGGACAAGTATTCAAGAGTAATTAAGCCATTATATAATAATCAACTTGCTTTTTTTACACATACTGTTTGGATTTATGATTGATTGCAACAGTTTTGGAAAGGTATTCAATCTATTTTTAATAGTTTATATAATATCTATGTTGTATTAGATCCTGATATATTTTTATTAGGGAATATGCAATTATTAATTGATTTAGGCTTAATTGATTATTAGATTTCTTGTATTTATTTAGCCTTAGTGGTGGCCAAGAAATGTATAGTGCTTATTTGGAAAGATAGAAATATACTAATCTTAGATAGGTGGTATTTAGAGATGAAGTTTTGTTTAATTATGGAAAAGATATTCTTTTCAATTTAAGATAGGATGTCTTTTAGCTGAAGTGGACTCCATTTGTTAAGTACATGTAATTAAGTTTGACTTAAATATGATTTATGTGTGATATTTTAGATTTGATAACTTTTTTTTATTAGTATTTTTACTTGTTATTTTTCTTTTTGTTTGTGAGTTTTTTTATATATATAATATTATTAACTTTATTAATTCTTCACTCTTTATTTTGGGGAGAGCGGTGTTTTTTTAAAATATATATATAATTTTTTTTTTAGTGGCCGTATATATGGGGGGGGGGGGGGGTTAGACTAATCTAAGTTAGGTCATTAATGTTGTGTTGTAATAATTACTTTATTTTTCATTTTTCTTTAAATGTAATTTTTTTCTGTTTTATTCATGTGATAAAATCTTTAAATAAAGTTTAAAAAAAAAGAATGTAAACAAACTGAAAAAGAAAATTAATAAAGTGCGCAAGTAAGAGTCCTTAAATGAGTCTCAGAGTTTGTTGTTGAGGAGTCTGATGGTGGAGGGGGAGCAGCTGTTCCTGAACCTGGTGGGTGCGAGTCTTGTACAGGGATACCTCTTTCCTGATGGCAGCAGCGAGAACAGAGTAATGTGGGTCCTTGATGAATGCTGCTGCTCTCTGATGGCAATGTTCCCTGTAGATGTACTCAATAGTGGGGAGGGTTTTGCCTGTGATGCCCTGGGCTGTGCCCACTACCTTTTGGAGGGCTTTACGCTCAGAGGTATTGGTGTTCCCATTCCAGACCATGATGCAATGGTCAGCACTCTTCCACCACACCTCTGTTGAAATTTGCCAGGGTTTCTGATGTCATACCAAACCTCTGCAAACTCCTGAGGAAGTAGAGGCACTGACGTGCTATCTTCCAGATGCCATTGGTGTGTTCGGTCCAAGAAAGATCCTCCACAATAGTTACTCACAAGACCCTAAATGTGCTCAGCCTCTCTACCTCTGATCCCCCAATGATCACTGGATCGTACACCTCTGGCTTTCCTTTCCTGAAGTCAACAATCAGCTCCTTAGTTTTGGTGACATTGAGTGCATGGTTGTTGTTGGTGCACCATTCATCCAAGTTCTCAATCTCCATCTAGTACGCTGACTCATCCCCTTCCTTTCTTCTTTTCTTCTTTGGCTTGGCTTCGCGGACGAAGATTTATGGAGGGGGTAAAAGTCCACGTCAGCTGCAGGCTCGTTTGTGGCTGACAAGTCCGATGCGGGACAGGCAGACACGGTTGCAGCGGCTGCAGGGGAAAATTGGTTGGTTGGGGTTGGGTGTTGGGTTTTTCCTCCTTTGCCTTTTGTCAGTGAGGTGGGCTCTGCGATCTTCTTCAAAGGAGGTTGCTGCCCGCCAAACTGTGAGGCGCCAAGATGCACGGTTTGAGGCGATATCAGCCCACTGGCGGTGGTCAATGTGGCAGGCACCAAGAGATTTCTTTAGGCAGTCCTTGTACCTTTTCTTTGGTGCACCTCTGTCACGGTGGCCAGTGGAGAGCTCGCCATATAACACGATCTTGGGAAGGCGATGGTCCTCCATTCTGGAGACGTGACCCATCCAGCGCAGCTGGATCTTCAGCTGCGTGGACTCGATGCTGTCCTTTATACAACCCACTACCATGGTATCAACGGCAAATTTGTAGATGGTGTTGTACATCTATGCAGTCGTAGATGTAAAATGAGTAGAGCAGGGGGCTAAGAACGCAGCCCTGTGTTGCTTCAGTACTGATGGAGATTGTGGAGGAGAAATTCTCACCCATCCTCACTGATTGTGGTCTGGAGGTGAGAAAATCCATGATCCAATTACAGAGTGTGGTGTTGAGTCCCAGGTCTTGGAGTTTGCGGATCAATTTGGAGGTTATGATAGTGTTAAATGCTGAGCTGTAGTCAATAAAGAGTGTGAGAGATAAGTAAAACTGATATAAAAATATGAAGATGAGGTAACTAGTATAGATATATGTGTAATGAATAAAGCCAGTATGAATAAGATAAGGATAGATAATAGGTAATAGAATGTAGGAGTAAAGTTAGTTTGGATAAGATAAGGGTCTTCTAGCCTTAGACAGAATTAGCAAGTTCTGCATATAAGAAGGTTGTAGCCCTGAGAGTCGGGAAGGTGTGAATTAGAACAAAGGCAGGTTTGTGAATAAGGACAATGACATGATGGGACACAGACAGGATACCCTCTGGTCCTCCAAGTTCACAGAAACAGCACGTAGGCAGATAGGATTGCCTAATGCCAAACTCATCCAGGAGGCAGAAGAATGTAAGGGGGAGGTTATTTCCATACTGAAATCAACTGTATAAAAGTTGGGTGAGCCCTAGTGTATGTGTGTATTCCCAGGGTAAGGGGAAGCACCCAACTTTGCATTGTTGTATAATAAATGTTCTTTGTTCTCAATTTTTGTCTCGAGCAAATTCTGTGAAGGTACTTCTGTTTCTCACAAGAGCATCCTGATGTATGCATCTTTGCTGTCCAGATATTCCAGGGCTTTGTGTAGGGCCAGTAAGATGGTATCTGTCGCAGATCTGTTGCTAGGCGAACTGAAACGTATCCATGACACCATTCAGACAGGAACTGATCTGCTCCACCACCAGCCTTTCAAAATAGTTCATCACTGTTGATGCAAGTGCTACTGCGGTTACTGCACTCCTCTTGGAACCTGTTTGAGTGAAGCCTGTTTGAAACAGGTGGGTACACGCCCTGCGGGAGTGAGATATTGAAGAATCCATGAGCACAGATCTTTAATTCTCGGCCAGGAACTCCATCTAGGGCTGGATGCTTTCCTCGGATTCACTCTCCTGAATGCAGCACACGCGTCATCCTCATATATGGACAGCATGGGATCATCAGGGGACGTGGGGGAACGGAGGGGTGGTTCTTCGCTGTTACTGTCGTTAAATCATGTGTAGAAGGCATTGAGTTCCTCAGGGAGAGAGGTTGTTTCACACAGAAAGTGGTGGGTACCTGGAATGCATTGACAGGGATGGCGGTGGAGGCTGGATCATTTATAAGATTCTTAGAAAGACACATGGATAAAGGGAAAAAGAGGGTTATGTATGAGGGAGAGGGAAGGGAGAGATTGTTGAGTGTGTCTATTTGGGTCGGCAAACATCGTGGGCCGAGGAGCCTGTACTGTGCTGGAATGTTCTATAATGAATGCCAGCACACCATAACAATCCTTTTAGTTTGTACCTTGTGGTATCTATGAAATTGGGCACTGAGATCTTTTTGCCCCTCCACGCCGTTAAGAATCTGGCCTCTGACCATGTCACTCCGCCCTCAGCTTTGACCTTTCCACTTCACCGGATCAAACTCCAAAAGTGTTGCCAGAGGTTCCTGCAGGAGGGAGGTCCAAAAGGGGACAGGACGGTGGCCCCTGCTTGCCAATTCCAGGCCAGCCTCAGTTGCCTGCATTCGACCCATATATCCCTCCAATAGCAGGGACCTCCCAGTGTCCACCCCTCACTGAAAGTCATTAACCACTCCCCGCCTCAGCCTCTTCTTCTGGCACCTTGTCCCACAGGCCCACCACCAGGATGTAGAAAAGGTTGATGTTGCCAGGACACATGAATTATTGATAGGTACGAAAGTTAAATTATCGGTCCAGGCTCCAATTTATCAAAATAAATTGATTCCTTTTTCGCTGAATGATAGATTTTTAAAAGATTGGCAGAATCAGGGAATAAAATTATTGCGAGATTGTTTTGAAGAAGTTAAATTGTTATCATTTAATCAACTTAGAGAGAAATTTAGAATTTCAGTGAATTCTTTATTTGTGTATTATCAGCTTAGATAATAAGCTGCGCGGACTGCTGGCTTTTAGGTAATGCATCAGCATTAGTGAAGGATAATTTCAGAAAAGAGATGAAAATTCTTAAGTTAATGAAATTTGAGTTCTTGATTTATCATTCATTAAATAAGGGGTTTTATTTCTGAGATGTACACATTGTTGCAAGACACAATGGATAAAATAAATTTAGATAAATCGAGGATCAAATGGGAAAGTGATTTAATTTGTCATATTGATCAGGCCATGTGCCAAGATGGGGTGACTAAATTGCTTAATGTAAGATATAGTACGGTTAATTATAATTTTTTGCATCAGTTGTATCTGACCCCTGAGAAATTGAAAAAATATGGATTTAGTAATTCAGAAGTGTGTTTTAGATGTGGAGTATGTGTAGGAACATTTTTACATTCAGTTTGGTTTTGTGATAAGGTTCAACTATTTTGGCGAAGAATTAGGTAATTTTAAAAAAAATTGTTTGATTAAATTTCTATTCGAGCCAAAAAATTTTCTGCTGGGTTGTACTGCCCTACTTACTGACTTGGGGTTGGACAAGTTTCAGACAGCCTTTCTTCATCTAGCATTGGCGGTAGCATGTAAATACGTGGCTATTTCATGGAAAGATGAGGTTGAGGTTGTCGGACTCTGGCTTTACCCTCCCCTCAATTTGGTCTATGTGTCATCTGAGTCCAGTGTGCTCGTTGAATGAAGTGATAGAAGGTATTCGGTTCAACAATCAGTTTATTACACAGCACAAGAATAAAACTTACCAGAGCTCTGGGTCAGTCGTTAGTTCATAGGTCACCTGCTCGGTGAGCTATTCCCCAAGACTGATTCCTACTGTCCAGTCTCTTCTGTTTATATAGATCAACATTGTTACATTGACCACGAGTTGGCTTTCTTTGATAAACTCCTTGCATAAAATTTATCTCAAGCAATTTCCTGCTCTGTACATCGATGGTGTAGACCTCCTATCTTAATCCCCAAGGTCAGAACATCCTGTTTTGATCAGAAGTCAATTCTTACCCCAGATATTTCTAATTATTTCTTTGTTTTCGTCTGGCCATAGTCTTCTGTTCTAATCAACACCTCCCGTGTACCCTTATGACTTAATTATTTCTACTAAATTGGTTTATCCATTTTGTTTGTCTCTGACATTCTCAGTCATGGTACTCTTTGTTCTCGTTTGGCCATAGTCTTCTGTTCTACTCAACACCTCCTCATGTCTTAGCATTCCTCCTAGATTTTGTGCTTGGAGACAGCAAATTCTGCACATACTATACTCAGCCAACTTTGCTACATACTGTGGCTGTTACTTAATTGCATTAATATTTCCCTTAAACAGTATAATTGAAGTAAATAGTAAATTGTTACATAATACTGGATTAATGAATACATAATGAATAGTACATAGGCATATTTTCCATGATTACTTAACCCTTTGGTTCCAACAAGGTGAATATAATTCATTGGCATAATGAGTTGAAATCTTGTATTTATATGGAGAAAATAACATACACTTTGTGTGATAATTATGATTTTTTTATTAAGATGTGGTTGCCTTATTTGAATTGTATGGGTTTAGTAATATCTTAAAGTGTTGTTTAAGTTTTTTTTATTGCTCTTTGATTGCTCCCCTTGCCGGGTAAGCTGAGGGTGGGTGGGGAGGGGTAGTGGTAGTTTGTTTTTGTTTTTTATATTATATTTTTTGTATAAGTTTTTTTTGAAAATTTTAGATAAAGTTGGGAAAAAAAAGAAACAGGCCCTTTTATTCTGCCTCTGACTTGCACCGAGTCCATGTCCCTCCAATCCTTGTAGAACATTGTGATACAGTACAGGCCCTGTGGCCCTTGATCTTGTGCTAACCTATGCATTCCTCCCAAAAAATAAACCCTCCCTTCCTCATAACCCTCTTTCATCGATGTGCCTGTCTAAGAGTCTCTTAAATGGCCCCTTTTGTATCTCCAGCTCCACCCCTGGCAATGCATTCCAGGCACTCACCACTCTGCATTAAAAATATAAACATCCCTGATGTCCTCCCTACACTTTCCTCCCTTCACTTTGTACACATGTTCCCTGGTGTTTGCTACTCCCACCCCAGGAAAAAGGTGTGGACTGTCTACTTTATCTGTTCCTCTCAGAACCTTGTAGATCTCTTTTTAAGTCCCCTCTCATCCTTCTTCGCTCTGCTAACCTTGACTCATGACATAGGCCACTCTGCGGTTCATTGACTTCAGCTTGGCGTTTAACACGATCATTCCCCAGAGGTTGGTGGAGAAGCTCTCCTCACTGGGACTGAACACCCACCTCTGTAACTGGATCCTGCACTTACTCACGGAAAGACGACAGTAGCAGAATGTCAAGCACCGACATGCTGAAGACTGCCATGCCTCAGGGCTGTGTGCTCAGCCCATAGAACAATGCAGCACAAAATACAGGCCATTCAGCCTTTCCAGACTGAGCTGACCATCATCTTGCTAGTCCCATATAGTTTCTTCGATGTTAAAATGGAGCCTGCATTCACCACTTCACCCGGTAGCTCGTTTCACATTTCCACCACTCTCTGTGTGAAGAACTTCTCCCTCACATTCCCCCAGCATGGTTGGCGTAGCGGTTAGCAGAACGCCTTGAGTGTACCAGCGATCGGGACCGGACCTTGGTTCGAATCCCTTTGTGTTTGCAAGGAGTTTGTATGTTCTCTCTGTGTCTGTGTGGGTTTTCTCCAGTTTTCATTCACCCTTCAAAATGAACTGGAGGTGTAGGTTAATGTGGTGTAAATTGGGCAACACAGACACGTAGAGTCGAATTGGCCTGTTACAGTGCAGTCTGTCTAAAGTTAAAATTTCAATATATTTTTCCCCTTTCATCCATAACCCATGTCCTCTGGTTTGCATCTGACTTTCCCACAGTGCAAAAAGCCTATCTCCATTTACAATGTCAAGACCCATCACAATTGTAAATGCCTTGATCAAACCTCCTTTTACTCCAGGCAACAAAGTCCAAACCTGCTTAACACTTCTCTGTAACTCAGACCTGGCCACATCCTTGTAAATCTCTCATGCACTCTATCAACCTTACTGATTTCCTTCCAGTAGTGAGTTGGGGAGCCGGTAACCAGAGAACAGGTTTCGGGCTGACAGACTGAGAGGGAATGGTTGAGTAGGCTGAGGCATATGGGGAGAAGGCCAGGTAGTGGGGCTGAGTGGGAAAATGGATCTGCTTGTGATGAAATGGTGGGACAATGCAATGAGCTGAATAGTCTATGCCTTATGGTCTAATTGGAGTACTTGGGTAGCACGGGCTGGTGGGCTGGAAGTGCCCTTCTGTAGGTCCAAATTTGTTTTTACACTGGAGACACAGGGCAGAACTGACTGCGTTTGGTCATGTCAAAACATTGAGCGGTTGCAGGTGAACAATCAGGCATGCATGAATTGACACTGATTTTAACTCTGCCTCTACTTTCCCGTCCAACTCCCCCATCTACCCGTCCCTCTCTCCCCCCCCTCTACCCCTCTCTCCTCCCCCTCTTTTCCCTTTCCCCCTCTCTCCCCCTCTCCCCTTTCTCCTCTCCCTCTATCCCTCTCTCCTCCCCTCTCTCCCTCTCTCCCCCTTTTCTCTTCCCCTTCCCCCTCTCTCACTCACCCTCTCTCTCCCCTTTCCCTTCCTCTCCCTCTCCCCCTCCCCCTTCCTGTCTACCTCTCTCTCCCTCTCCCTATCTCTTTCCCTTCCCCCCTTCCCCTCTCTCCCCTATCTTCCCCCTCCCCTTCACTTCCCCTCCCCTTCTCTCCCTACCCCCTCTCCCTTCCCCTCTCTCTTCCCCATTTCCTTCCCCCTCTCCCCCTCTCCCCCTCTCTCCCCTCCCTCCCCCTCCCTCCCCTCTCCCCCCCTCACTCTCACCCCTTCCCCCTCCCCCTCCACTCTCTCTCTCTCCACCCCTTTCTTTCTCTGCCTCTCTTGTCTCCACCCATCCCTCATCACCCTTACCAGTATGTCGAGAGTAACAAGCTTACGGACAATGACTGTTTTCGTTTGGAATCAAACAAGGTTGGGACAAGGTGAGCCGATGTCAGTGTGGGACTCACTCTGGCCCCCTTTGATCCTGAACCGTGCTGCATCCTCCTCAACCTGGGCTTGGTTATTCAATGTCTTTTTTGAAATTTATTTATAGTATCTCCATACATTCATTTCAAATTGACTTAGTATAATAAAAGATCGACAATGAGATAGACAACAGACTCGCCAAGGCAAATAGCGCCTTTGGAAGACTACACAAAAGAGTCTGGAAAAACAACCAACTGAAAAACCTCACAAAGATAAGCGTATACAGAGCCGTTGTCATACCCACACTCCTGTTCGGCTCTGAATCATGGGTCCTCTACCGGCACCACCTACGGCTCCTAGAACGCTTCCACCAGCGTTGTCTCCGCTCCATCCTCAACATCCATTGGAGCGCTCACACCCCTAACGTCGAGGTACTCGAGATGGCAGAGGTCGACAGCATCGAGTCCACGCTGCTGAAGATCCAGCTGCGCTGGATGGGTCACGTCTCCAGAATGGAGGACCATCGCCTTCCCAAGATCGTATTATATGGCGAGCTCTCCACTGGCCACCGTGACAGAGGTGCACCAAAGAAAAGGTACAAGGACTGCCTAAAGAAATCTCTTGGTGCCTGCCACATTGACCACTGCCAGTGGGCTGATAACGCCTCAAACCGTGCATCTTGGCGCCTCACAGTTTGGCGGGCAGCAGCCTCCTTTGAAGAAGACCGCAGAGCCCACCTCACTGACAAAAGGCAAAGGAGGAAAAACCCAACACCCAACCCCAACCAACCAATTTTCCCTTGCAACCGCTGCAATCGTGTCTGCCTGTCCCGCATCGGACTGGTCAGCCACAAACGAGCCTGCAGCTGACGTGGACTTTTTACCCCCTCCATAAATCTTCGTCCGCGAAGCCAAGCCAAAGACAAGAAAGAAAGACAAGTATAATATTACATAATAGATACTAAATAATTTTCAAATTTTCACCCCCCCCCCCACCTCCCCTAACCCCTTAGGAAACCACCTTGTGGTGGTTAATTCCCAAAAACCCAAATGGGTGTGGTATAAACCACAAGTGGCATATGACTTTCGAGAGCAGAAGTACCACTCCCTCCCTCCCCCCCCCCCCCCAAGGCAGACAAAATACACGTATAACCGAAAAATCATCATTTCTTATATCCATAAAACCCCGGTCCATCAATTTAACCAATCTTATTCATAAACTCTTTTTTTTGAAAATCCAAACTTGATATTAAATTTTGCACCCTTTCCACCCACCCAACACTGAGTTAAACATTGTTTCCAATCAATAAAAGTTTAAAAAAAAATTTTTTTTTTCAAGTCTTCCTGAATTTCATCCACTGAATTAAAACACCTCTGAACATCCCAGGTCAACCCCGAATCTTCCATTCTTCTCAGTCTCAAGTTGAATTTGTAGCTTACTTTCAAAAAAAGTTTTTTCAAATCTTTTAAAATTTTCTTGAACATAATTCCTTCGGTCTTGATCTTCTAAAGCATCAATGTTATTCATAAGTTCTTTCTTCTGTGTTTCCCAATTTAATATCAAATTTTCCACTTTGTCAATCTTCTCAATGTTAAGTTGAAATTATTGTTTATTTTCAAGAAAAACTTATTCAAAATTTTTAACTCTTCTTGGACATTGCTCCTTCGACTTTAATTTTATAAATCATCAATCTTGTTCATAGTTTCTTTCTACTGAGTTTCCAAATTTAATAAAGTTTCCGTTTTTTCCAATTTTCTCAATATTAAACTGATCTTGTTGTTTAGTTTAAAAAAAAACCTTTTCAAAACTATTAAAATCTGTTTGCAATGTATGCATACTCACAGATAATAAATTCACTCTTCCAATATTCCATCCAAAAAAAAATCACTGATAAACCTTATTGCAGGTCAAGGAGTTCCATATATATGTTTATCTTCAGAAAATATTTCAAATATTTCAAATCAACATTCGTCGCCTTCTTTCAAAAAGGAGTCCGAAATCAACTTTAATAAGTTCTGTTCTTGAGAAAATTTCAGCACCAACTCCGACTCTGTCTGGGCAAATAGGTCAAATTTCTTCCAAAGTCAAAGAATGTAATTTTGTTCTGTATTTATAGATAATAAGTTCATCCTTCCGATATTCCATCCAAAAAAAATCACTAATAAACTTTAATGTTATCTGGATTTTTAAAACTCACGGGCAACCAATGCCAATTACTGCAATTTATCTTCATAAAACATTTCAAATCAATATTCATCACCATCTTTCAGAGGGGTGTCCAAGACCAGCTTATCCGACAGTCCAATTAATGAGCTCCGTTCTTAAGAAGATTCCAGCTTTGACTCCGTGGTTCTGTCTGGGCAAGTAGGCCGAGTTTATTCCAAAGTCGGAGAGTGTAGTTTTGTTCTGTATTTGAACTCTATTTTCCTTAATCTTTGTTGCCATTTTAAACATCTTTCAGAGGGGTGTCAAAGGCCAGCTTATCTGACAGTCCAATTAATGAGCTCCGTTCTTAAGAAAATTCCAGCTTTGACTCCGTGGTTCTGTCTGGGCAAGTAGGCCGAGTTTCTTCCAAAGTCGGAGAGTGTAGTTTTGTTCTGTATTTGAACTCTATTTTCCTTAATCTTTGTTGCCATTTTAAACTAAAAACAATTGATAAACAAAACAAAGACTTTTAACAGAAAAGAAATATTCTTAAAACGGGTATTTATATAACTGCCTGGGGGAGACCGGAAAGCACGTCCGCTCCCTACGCCATCTTGCCACGCCCCCCGTTATTCAATGTCTTTGAGAGGATGGAGGTACATTCATTGTGAAAATTGTCTCAACATAACCATAGCCACCTAAAAGTCCCACCCACCCACACTGGTCCCACCTGCCCCACATACTTCTTAACCCAACCCATTTATGGATCCATCCCATTCACACTGTTCCACTTACCCACGTCCTTCTAAACCTGTCCCATCTGTGATTTTGTCCCAACCTCACTGGACCCACCTTCCCATGTCCCTCTAAATCCGTCCCATCTCTGGATCCATCCCATCCTCATTGATTTCACCTTCCCCACGTCCCTCTAAACCCATCCCATCTCTGGATCCATTCCACTTTCACTGATTCTACCTGCCCCATGGCCCTCTAAACCCATCCCATCTGTGGATCTGTCCCACACTCACTCGTCCCACCTGCCCAAGTCCCTCTAAACATGTCTGTGAACCCAGCAGTAAAACACAAAGTCTGCCACCACTGATACTGAAATGAAAACACAATGCTGGAGAAACTCAGCAGGTCACACAATTCACTTTATATAGCAAGGTGTAGCCATGCGCTTCTCGCAAGAAAGACACACTCACGAGTGTCGTCAGGTTAAGCTCTGATTTATTGGGGCTCAAGCCTGATTTTTATACCTTTCGTGTTCCTGCCATTTGTCCCTTTTGCTGATGTAACGAAGCACATATCAAAAGTGGAGTTCCCACGCGCGGATACCCTATTGCATGACAGTCTCTTCTTTCCCGTGCGCTGTCCCTGTCTGTTGGCTGTGCAGCAGGGGCCAGCGCCATTTTGGGATCACTGACCCTTAAGATGCCATTGCCGTTCAACCGCCACTTTGCTTGCTAGGGCCAGTGTCACTGCGCAGACTGCTGGCTTTTAGGTTTGCTTGCCGCTTGGAGCGCGGTTTGATCGCTGCGGTGGTGGGCCACCACATGAGGCCCCCCCCAGAACGAGTGGTATTGTCCTTGGTGCCTGGAGGCAGAGTCTCTGCAGGCTTCGTTGGCCTGCCTCTTTTGCGTGTTGCTGGCGTCTCAACCGGGAGTGTCAGGTCCAGGTGTGCCGGCTTTAAAATATCCGTGGTGAAGACCTCTGTCCTGCCTCTAACCTCCAGATCGAACATGGCTCCATTGTTACGGACGACCTGGAATGAACCCTTATACGGCTTTTGCAGTGGTGGGCAGTGTGGACCCCTGTGAATGAAAACATACTCACAGTCCTGTAGGCCTTTGGGTAATGACCAGGCCCAACAGTGCCTATGGTAGCTCATCCACCCAATTAGGTCCTTGAAGTCTGGTCGTGAACGCAGCCTTGAAGTGCCTGTGGAAGCGCTCCACCATTTGACTGTGGTGCAGTTGGGTGCCCCACAGGCTGGTGAGGTTAGACCACAGGCTGGAGGTGAATTGGGCACCTCTGTCCGATGTAATGTGGGACAGTAACCTGAACTGTGCCACCCAGGAAGAGATGGGATCCCTGGCACATGTGATTGTGGATGTGTTCGCCAGCGGGACTGCTTCCGGCTGCCTGGTGAAATGGTCGACCATCATGAACAGGTAGTGGAACCCGTGGGATACTGGTAAGGATCCTTCTATGTCCATGTAGATGTGGTCGAGCCTTCGCTCCATGGGCTCAAAGTGCTGCGGAGGGGCCTTGGCTGTTTGCACTGTGTGCACACCTTCGCCCGCCCACTGACCTGTTTCCATAATCCATGCCACATGTATTTGCTGGCCATCAGCCGGAATGTAGTCCTGATGGATGGGTGAGCCAGTCCATGGATGGAATCGAAAACATGCCGTCTTCAATGCCGCCGGGATGAAAAGTCTTACCTGGCCTGTGGCCACGTCACACAGCAGGTGGTGTTATCTGTGCCGACTGGGATGTCCTGGAGCTTCACTCCTGATATGGGAGTCCTGTACTGGGGCATCTCCTTGTCGTCTTGCTGAGCCTCCGCCAGCGCCACGAAATCCATTCACGAGTACGTGGATACTCTATCTAGACAGTGCATTGTCCACCATGTTGTCCTTGCCAAAATATTCTTTCCTCTCTCAATGAGAGGCACACACCTGTAATCCTTTGACAAATCCAAGTTGGTAGAAATTTAGCTTTCTCAATTTTATCAATACAATCATTGATTCTTGAAATAGGAAAACTTCTGTTTTAGCTACTGAATTAACCTTCCTGTAATCTGTACAGAACCTAACAGTCCCATCTGGTTTAGGTACCAGAACACAAGGAGAACTCCAATCTGAGTTTGAAGGTCTAATAATATTATTTTTCAACACGATTTTACTCTTCTGAATGGTTATTCTATATGGGTGTTGTTTTATGAGACTTGCCTCTCCCACATCCACATCATGAGAAAACACAGATGTCATTTTTGGCACATCAGGTAACAAACTTGTATATTTCAAAATTAATTCTTACAATTGCATCTTTTCTTGTGGCTTAAGATGGTCCATCTTTTCCTCCAGATTTTCCAACATTGTTGAGTTAGGCAGGTACACAGGAATTATGGTTTCATTAAGGTTTCCCTCACAAGATTCTGTTTCTATAATGTTATGATTCGTAAGTTCCACAACCCTGTCACCAACTCACATCTCTGATACAGTACCTTTCCACTACCTTTTACCTCTAAATAAGGTTTGAAGCCATTTCTTTAATCTCCTGTTCACTTACTGCTTTGTCCCTTAAGTCAATAAGATCTGTATCTGTTTTCTGGTGCTGAATTCACTCTTTCCTTTACAAAGAGAAATCTTTACTCTCACAATTGACTTGCTCTTTCAAGACTATTTCAGAAGCACTGGGCAAGTCTCTTATTATCTGGATCTTCCTCTACTCTCATCATTTTCTTAGACAAAGACCGTGTTAAGGCACATGCAGGATATATCTCACCATCCTCTTTAACCTCATCCTTACTAGGCCGATTTATTAATCTCAAAACTGACCAAACTTTATCTGCTGCCAAATCATTCCCTAATAAAAATGAGACTCCTTGCATGGGTAACTTTGAAATTACTCCTATTGCAACAGGTCCTTTAACTAATTCTGAATTCAGCACTATGTTATGAAGAGATATTGCCTCTACCTCACCTCCAACACCTTTAATCAAAGTCCTTTCCCCGTGTCAGTCTTCTGATCAAGCGTTAAAATATTTTCCAACAAAAGTGACTGAGCAGACCTAGTATCTAAGAATTTTAACTGGAACCTGTGATTCTCCTTCCTTTACTGAAACTAGGCCCTCTGTCACAAAGGGTTTGAAAATATCCATAACACCCTTACCAGGTTTAGAACATCTGCTCTCCTTAAATTCAACTGTCTGAATACAAGCTTCTGGTAAAACCTTCTTTTCTCATCTCTTTTCCAACACTAAACAATTTGCAATAACGTGACCAGATTTCTTACAAAAATGACATACAAATCCAGAAGTTCTGTCCTTTCCCACCTTTCATTCATCTTTTCTCTTAACTTTCTTCCCAGACTTAATTTCAGGTTTAATAATCTGTTCCACATTAACTCTCTGAAAATTCCTACTATTTTGAAATTTATTTTTCTTAATCAGGGAAAATTCATCTACTAATCTTGCCGTTTGCTGCCATGTCTCCACATCTCTCTCATTCAGGTATAATTTAATCTCATTTGGAGCACACCTTTTAATTTCCTCAATTAATATCAGTTCTATTCATCTGTCAAAATCACTATTTATTCCACCAACAGACAAAATATACAGATTTTCCAGAGCAAAATCCATATAAAGTTGGCTCCATATTTTCACCAAACTCCTCAATTTTTGTCTATATGCTTCTGGAAACAACTCATAAGCTTTCACTGCTTGTTTAACAGTATCATAATTTGCCACTTGCTCTGTAGTCAAGGTAGAGGATGCAATTTGTGCTTTTCCCTTCAATACACTTTGGAGCATAAGAGGCCATTTTTCTTTTAGCTATCTTGAGCTCTCAGCGACCTTTTCAAAAAGCTGGAAATATGTATCTATATCTCCCTCATTAAAAGGAAGAACTAGATTTACCTCTCTACTAGTCAAAAACCTCTCCTCAGGAATTACAGCCTCAATTCTCTTACCTCCCTCCATCTCCATTTTTAACCTCTAATTGAAACTGTCTGTCCATTTCAATTTCCTCCTTCCATTTTTGAACCTCCTCTCATTGTTTTTAAGCTTCTCTTTATTTTTCAGCTTGGTCTGCCTCATATTATTGTCCCTGCAACTCAAAGTTCTGTTTCTCTCTTTCTTCCAGCTCCCTCTGTTTCTCTCTTTCCTCTTCCACCCTCAATTTCTCCAACTCCAATTGCAATTCAAAAGATCTATCCTTTGGAAAATTATGTGTCTTTCTCACAAATGATCCCTCACCTATATAATATTTCACTATAATTCTCTGTATTTGTATTTTCCTCATCCAGTGGTTGACTTCAGTCAGCTTTAATGCCTTAGAAATGACCATTGATTCCTCTTTTCTCTTGCTCTGCAGCTCTGATGGTTTTGACAAAAATGTATCAACATCCATTGCTGCTGTTTTCCCACACATACAAGCTTTAAATTAGCTTAAAAAAACCAATTAACTAATAAATTACAAAAACTTCAAAAGTTTAAGATCCCAAACTTCCAATGTTCAATCCAAGATGATGAGCCCCCCAAATGTGACGAGCCCAGAGGACACCAAAACCCAGCAGCAATATTCACCAAGACAAATGGTTACTTAAACAAAAGTTGCTTTTAATTATTTTTAAACATGAAAATAGAATCATACTTTTAAGTTAAGTTATGCTAATTCTAAACGCAGGTGTAAGTAATGTATATGTAAGTTCAGAAAAGTTCTTTGATTCACAGTCCATTCTCACTTCTCACTCCTCCAAATTCACTGGTTGCAGGCAATTCTTATTTTGTGCACAGAATTAAACATTTATGAATTTCACCAGGCTTTGGTGCTTGAAAGGTAAATGGTTACCTCTCAGGAAGGCTCTTATTGGGTTTCAGAGAGAAATTTGTTGTTCGCTGAACACCCACAAAACTGATTCCTGTTAATCAGCCACGTTTCTTGCTGAAGAAACTTTCCACATCAGGGTTCTCCAGGTGACCGCTTCCACAATGGCTTGAGCCTCTGTAAAATATAAAGTGTTCACAATCACTACTCTGGAGATAAAGTCTTTGAGAACAGGTTCAGCTTTATTTCGAGTCTGCAGAGTTGTGTGCCCCTGGTCTGGAGACAAACCAGAGGATCAGAATCATCACTCTTTTGTACAGTCCGGGGCTCAATAACTCCCCACCTTCATTTACTTTCTTCCAATCAGAATCTTAGTACATTACAATCTTCTTCTTCTCCCTTCCATCAATCCAAGTATCACTCGGTTCCTCCTTCTTCATACATTGCATGTTATGTTAATTAGTTCATTCCCTCCTTATCGTTCGCCTTCTGCCCACGCTTGTCACAATCCTTGATTATGTTGATATTCATGTCTCTATTAAGCAAGTGCAGTACTAGCTATAAACTAACTTAGGTCACTGTACCAGCCTGAACCAGATCCTTGCATCCTTGGGGCTCCTGATAAGAAGGGGCCCACTAGCCAGTACTGTCTATTCTCAAGCTTTTATCTACATATTTTGCATTCCATTACTTTTCACAGAATGGTGCGAGTTTAATCATTTTCAACCATTTTTCACACCTCCTTCTCCACTGCTGAGTCTCTCACCTCTGACTACTGTAGGGTCCACGAGAAAAAGGCTACTGGCCACCCCTCCTGTGTCAGTGTAGCAGCTAGCACTACACCTGAGGCATCGGTCTTCACTAGGAATGCGATCGTCTCATCCCTGGACCGCAGGATTGCTTTTGCAATCTGGTCCCTAATATCTGTGAAGGCTTTGATAACTGCTGGGCAGAGGGGGAAAGCTGAGGCTTTTATGAGTGGGTGAACTTTGTCAGCAGAGTTGGAGACCCATTGTGCATAATATGCGAAAAGTCCTAAACATCTCTTTCAGGTTTTCTGTGTGGGTGGGACTGGGAGGTCTAGGAATGGGCACGGGCAGGCAGGGTCCGGTCTGGGCTGATATTCCCCGTTCTGTTCCATATATCACAGGACGACCAGTTACCTAGTGCTAAAGACACATTTGTCCCTATTATACGTTAGGTTGCGTTCCGCTGCTGTCTGAAAAAAACGTTGAAGGTTAATGTCATGCTTGCGAGTGACCACATGCCAAATCATCCCTTCCCCTTGCGGACACTTGGTCCTGGGGAAGCGTGTGTGCCCTCTGGGAAATTGGGGTTAGCCGGGGGTGTCTCAAGGATAGCAACACATCCAGGCAGTCCTGGCAGTAGATTGTGATTGGGAAGGCAACTTATCATACGCCTTCTGCCCACGCTTGTCACGATCCTTGATTATAAGTCAGAAACACAGGCGGTTGCATGGCCAGTCCAAGTCCTAGTGAATTAGCTAACAGGCGGGGCTCTTGGCTGCTTTTTAACTGGTTCAACATACTTCTGTCCCCCTTGTAGTCGACGGTCACTGGGTGAGTCTTTGTCTCCACCGCGATTTTGGCCCCGCAGCTCTGCGTCTGGGCTCTACTGGATTGCACATGTGTGGGAGCCATCTCTGTTTCCAGGCCCTTTGATCAGGTTTTGGTGGAGTCGAGAGTGTGGGTGAGGGCAGAAGTAACTTCCATCCTGGTTATAATATTATTCTATTAAGTTGTGACTAACATCAACCCCACGAGACAGAGTGCAAGTTAAACTCTAGTTTTAATAGACTAATATATACAGCTAACTCTTGCCTCTGTGCAAGCCTAGGTCAGAACGGAGGAGCCTATGACCGGTTGGGTTTATAGACGAGGTTGTCAGGTGGTGGTCCTGGTGACCTAGTGATGTAATAGCATATCAACAGAATGTATTCTCGACATATAAATGCAGAAGATTTTTTCATAAAGGGATCAGTTCGGGGGCCTATTCTTTGGAGGTTAAAAGAATGGTGTCCTTAGAGCCAAGAACATTCAACACTACAGCACAGTAGAGGACCTTATGCCCTCAATGTTGTGCAGACCCATATATTCCATCCAAAATCAAGTACTAAACCATTCCTGTTTCGTGGCCCTCTCTTTTTCTCTCATCTAGGTGCCTGTCTAAGGGTCTCTTAAATCCCCACAGAAGGGAGGCAGCACCCACTTTGGGAATCACTAGGCAATGCTAACTGTGCCACCCTGTGGACAAAGGTGCTGAATCTGTAGAATTTGTTATTGCAGAGGAATGCAGAGGAAGATCCCGGCAAGGATCTCAGATGGAGGGAGTTGTGTTGTTTTCAAATTGAGGTATTGATGGTGACAGGGAACTGGCCCAGAAGAGGAGTTGATCAGTTGATTAAAGATCAGTCATGAGGAGAACTGAATGGCAGGAAGGTTTGAGGGACTTAGTGGTCTATTCCTGTTCCAATTCCACGTACTCTTGTGTTTTCTAATGTAGGATCAATCCTTATTCTTCATTTGATGGATGGAATTCAGAGTAGTATAATTGACCATTGGAACTTGTGGTTGGACTTGTTCTGGTTAGGAATACTATGGAAAAGAAACCCTTAAAAAGTGGTTTCCTTTTGAAAGTTTCTGGGACAAAACATAGCATAGACCTCTTTCATGAAGAGACTTTCTAATCTTAGCTCCCTCTTCTTAACTGTTGGTATACAGTAGATTGACCCTTTCTTCTGCAAGGTGAAGGATGTGAATGTGTCATAGGTTGGAGGGTGCTCTGTAACAGAATTTACTATCTTTCACCTATCTTCACTTCCAACCCAATACTGTACTCCCCGAATGTGATCTACCCAGCAAGAAGCCAATGCAATCCTTTGGTGTTCCATAAATGGAAGAGAGGTATTTCAGACCCTGAATGGTGATGTCCTGGTCAGCCTGACCATAAGGCACTGCCCACAGGACATCCGTGTAGGGATCCACCATTGTCCTGGGAGTTGGGGCTTAAGGGGATAGAGAAGAACACATTGTCGAGGTTGACCACAGCATAGAAGGGTTTGTCGCCCCTTTCCATTATATCCTCCACCAATTTGACCATGTTGGAAACGACTGCAGCAAGGGTGGGGGAGGGGTGAATTTGTCCAATTTGTGATATTATTCACCACAAGCTGTTTTTCCTACAGAAAGGCCAGATTGGGGGGGGGGGGGGGGGGCGTGGCAAGATGGTGTAAGGATCAGACGTGCCTTCCAGTCCTCTCCTGGCTCTATCTTATTGTTTTGTCTAGAAATGCCCGTTAAAATTCTTTAAAAGTTTAGATAATTTCAGAGCTGTTAATTTAACTTACGATGGTACAATTGGTGGAAAAGAACTAAAAAGATCATCAAAAAACTACATTTTCCAAAAGTTCAAGTTTTGGAGCCTACCTAGAGGAAAGACACCGGGACTCAGCGTGAAATGGATCCCAGGAGAGAGGTACAGTGTTCGGATGTAGAGCTCTATGTTACATCGGTAGAGCCCCCTAAAGAGGGCGCCAAACAGCCTTTAGAACAAAGAGTTACTCAAAGGCATTTGTCAACTGTAGAGGTGGTGCTGCAAACTGCATCTCTTGAGATAGAAAAACCTATACAACTTGATGTACTGGGAGAAATTAATACATTATGGACTGAGGAAAACCCCGGCCAGCGTCCTCCAGTCATTGCAGTCATACTATAAGGAAGGCAACCAGAATGAAGGAAGGAACAGAAGATCCTTTGGTTATGCAGAAGAAGCAGGAATCTGTTGAGCCAAAATCTCTTCCAATTGAAAAGATTTTTGTGAATCTTGAATCTAAATTATCTTATACAATGCAGGGATTATCCAAGATTATGACTGAACTTGGTACTAGGTTTAATACTCTGGTGAAAATACATTCTCAACAGATGGCTGAGTTTGGAGCTTTTAAGCTTGAAGTGAGAGATAAATTTAATTCGTGTGAAGAAGATATAGACGAAATACGGGATCAAGTTTTTGATGTGACCAAAATGGTCGAAGACTTACAAACTCAAAATAAAAATTTGGTGAAAAAGATTGATTATTTGGAAAACCAATCCAGACAGAACAATATAAAGATTATTGGTTTGCCGGAAGGTATGGAGGGACCAGACCCAAGAAAATTTTTTACTGAATGGATTCCGCAGGTGCTGGGTCAAGAACATATCCCGGAAGGTATAATACTGGAACGTGCTCACAGAGCCTTGCGTAGAAGACCTATTTCAGGTCAAAGTCCAAAACCTGTTTTGGTTCGTTGCTTGTATTATTACGACAGAGAAATAATTTTACGAGTGGCTATTAGAAATGCACAACAGAGAAAATCACCCTTGATGATTCAAAATAATCAAGTTTTCTTCTATGCGGATTTGAGTCAAGAAGTTATGTTCCAACGACGGGAATTCAATCCTGCTAAAGAGTTGTTGTGGAAGAAAGGTTACAAGGCAACCTTTAGATATTCAGCTGTTTTGAAGGTTTTCCAAGATGGTTGCCAACCAAAGTTCTTTGATTCTCCAAAGGAAGCTATAGCATTTGCTCAAGAGCTGCCAATTACTCAGTTTCAACAGAGACATAGTCCGCCGCGATCTCTAAGGAGACAAGAGATGGAAGAAAAGAGCCGTGCTCCAAGAAGGAATGGTTGTAATGGTGATTCGGCAGTTGGAGCTGATTAAAAGAAGAGTTGTCCTTTTTTTTCTAATTTTTTTTTTAAAAAAATGGATATTAAATAATGATGATGTTAGTTTAAGATGAAGTGAGAGTTGGGGGAGAGAACTGGATAGGCATTATTTCCTGAAATTCATCTGCTACCACCCATTTTTTTTTGGGAGTTACCGCATTGTGTGGTTTAGACGGGAGGGGGTATTTTTAACCTCCTACCTGTTTTTTTTCCTTTTTTTTGTATTATTAGATTAAAGAGTGAAGGGGGCTTTTTTTTGTTTAAATATAAAAAAAAGCATAAGAAAGTATTTAACTTTAAGGTGAAGGAGTTGTAATTCTGGTGTATATTATTTTGCTATTTTAGTTATAGAACGAAGGGAAAAATGGTGAAAGTTATAAATTGAATTGTACAATTCTTAATGAGGCTTGAATTTTGTTTGTGGTTTATGCTCCATTTGTTGAAGCTAAAGATTTCGTTGATGTGTTTTTATTATTTGGATATCTGAATTTTAACGTAATGATTGGGGATATTTAAATGTGGTATTGGAGCTTTTATTGGATAACTATTCAAGAGTAAAAGGGAAAAATGATGGAAGAGTATTAAAATTGAATTGTACAATGCTTAATGAGGTTTGAATTTTGTTTTAAGATGGTGGTTTATGTGACTAATATGATGATAGATGTGAAGTTAGTTGATATTTGGTGAAGGTTTATCTCTATAGAGAAAGTTTTTTTTCCATCTTTTTTTTCATGCTACAATTTTTTTTTAAAGAATTGATTATTGTTTAAGAATTTTTGATAGATAATGTTACTAACTTTACTAATTTTTTATATTAAGTTTGAGTTAAATATATGTTTCATCTTAACTGTTTGTTAAATATATGCATTTAAGTTTGATTTAAATATGTTTTTTAAGTCTGATATCTTAGTATTAATTACTTCTTTTTGTTAGTATTTTAAATCGGTTATGTTTTTGTAAGTGGGTTTTTTTTCTCACATATATTATTAACTTCATTGATTCTTCACTCTTTATTTTGGGGGGAAAGGGGTGGTTGGACTCATTTGAGTTGGGTTATTAACGTGTAATAATTATTGGGGAGGGTATAGTTTATTTAGATTACTGATACTGTATTGTAATTTTATTATTTTATTCTTAATTTTTTAAAATGTAATCCTATATGTTATTCATGTTATAAAATCTTAAATAAAGTTTAAAAAAAAGAAAGGCCAGATTGGGCTGTTGTTGGGGGACACAGTGGGACATCACACCCCCTCATAGAGGAGGGCATTGATCACTTCCCCGATCTCCTCATAGCTCCCGGCACCTGATCCAGGTGGGTGCAGACTACCTGGGAGGGAGGGGCAATGACAAGAGGAGTCCACCTGACTGCCCCGACAACGGTGGTTGGCGGGAGACCCTTAAATATAAACTGCCCCTTGAGTACATTCATTCCGAGAATGTGGGGGTTGGGGTCTCATTGTGACATCAGAGTGACCGAGTAAATATTGTGAGGTTGCCATGGTTTCACTTGTCTTTCTGTATTATTGTGTAACATTGAATGCATTGATGACATCACGCAGCCAGTAAACCCAGTTGGTGAGGCTGCACTCGTGTTCATTGTGAGGGTTGAACATGGTGCGAGTGCGTGGCACAGTCTTTGCTGAATACCTGGGCTTTTTGGCCAAGTGAGGCTCGTGGTGGTGATGTAGTTGAATTACTACATCACATGTCACTGAAAACACCTCGCGTGTGACATGCAGGATTATGGGCAATGCCTTGGGCTGTCTACGAGTGCCATGAGTGGCTGGGGGAGAGGAACAGAGTAGAGGATCCCTCACTCCTCGGAGAAGAATGACATGGAACTGCTGCAAGAAGATCAGAGGCAGATGGTTACATTCCCGAGTTGCTGCGGAGGAATCGTCAGACTTCAATGTCGACCGCAGGGAAGAAAACACGCAGCAGGTACTCAGTCACGTGTGAAATCAAACCAACCTTTTATAAAGCAATGTAGAAATGAGCATAGAAATGACATAAGTTGTACTATGTGGAACAGCACAAGGTTCATTTCTCACATAAACATCAGACACTCATAAGGACTATTTTGTGTTTCTCAGCCAATCATCTCCAATTCAGTGTTGGCAAATCATTTATGCTTTGCCTTATCTTTTTCCAAAGCATGTACAGCATGTGGGCTTCATTTATTCTGAAACTTAAACAAGGTCATCAACAAGTGAATCCCATTTGGAAATTATACATTCCTACTTTATAAATGGCTCCAGATAGTCTTATTTTTGTAAATTAAAATGAAAAGCATTCTATTTCCTTTCACAGCCCAAAGGAACCTCAAGGTTCAAAGTATAAATGATAAAACTGGAATTACTGGATATTTCAATAAAATCAGGAAAGGCTGTAAACTCCCAGCAAGTCAGTATGTGTCCAACCTGCTTGACTATTTCCAACATTTTCTGTTGTTACATTTGAAGTATAATTATTTTAATATTTGTTCTGGGAACAATTGGCTGTCAAAAGCAGGAAATAAATTCTCTTTACTGTTTTGGGGTAGGGAGAGTTTTTTGGAAGGAATATATGGGTTGGCACAACATTGAGGGCTGAAGGGCCTGTACTGTGCTGCAGTTTTCTATATTCTATGTTTCTGCTGTGGTGATTTGAGAGTAAATATTAACCAAGGACCCCCAGAAGAACGTGCCCTTTACTTTGGTTTATGCCCTGGGATCTTTCTCATCTACATGAGATGAAAGATGGGAGTCCTGGTTTTGTGGCTGAATCCAAATCAATAGTGTTCTTCGTAAAGATGCACCAAGACTCAGTGGTTTACCTTTCATCAAATTCAAATCAGAAGCCTCAGCCTTGAGTGTATTGTCTATAGGTGTGAGATCTGAATGTCTCTGGGGATTGACCCTGTGCCTTGTCTTCAGTTGCAATGCCTTCAGCAACCCTCGAACCAATGAGTTAAATTATATACCATTATTTCATAAAATTGGGCCAATCCTGTAAGGTGTTTTGCCTTGGTTTTTCCAGATACTTTTGTTCTGTTAACTGCCGTGGTTCACATGATGAAGATAATGCTTTGCAGTGGATTTGAAAATAGTCATTAAGTGTTAACGGTGATTTTTACCTGTAAGACCACATGCTCTTTCTTTGTAAAATACTTTTATTGAGTTAAACATATAAGCATGTATACAGAAATCTGAAAACCACGTAACAATTCATTCATTTACGAGTAAGGACACATGAAAAGAAAACAAAGTAAATGAAACTACATTGAAGATGACTTGTTAATCTCCAGAACAATTACACTCCAACTCCAATGATCCAAAATCAGATTCTCTGAAATCCTCATTTATCCAAAATTAAAAAAAAATTCAGATAAATGAGGATATGCGAAACAAATCAGGAATCCTCATTTATCTGAAATATTTTTCGGAGCCAAACTGACCTCACAGGTTGAAAAAAATTCATTCCACATGAAATTAGAACATCGATTGTTCTCGTTTCAGGTAACTCCCTCTCTTCTCTTTTTCCATTTCTTCTTTACCTTCCCCTATTGACTCTCCCATCAAACTGCGCACCACTGACTCCCTGCAAGTGGTTGGAAGAATCCCTTGTCCTGCCGTTATCCAGGAGAGCGGCCTCTCGGCAGCAGCCGGTCACAGCCCTTTCAGATAATCAGAGTTGTATTGTAATAAGAAATAATCTATATAGTAAACCCAGTTATTGAAATAAATTGGACAAAACATTAAAAAAAAGAAAAAAAGCACAAAATTCTAAAAATTAAATCTAAATCTAACCCCTCTCTCTAATCAAGGTTACCTTGTAGACAGAGTGGAATTGGGATTTTTGTTTAAGGTTTTGGAAAAATTTAAATTTGGGCCACTCTTTATTGGTTGGGTGAAAGCCTTATATAAAAATCCATTGGCTAGAGTGGGGACGAATGGACAAGTATCTTCTTCGTTTATATTATCTAGATCAGCTAGACAGGGGTGTCCTTTGTCACCGACTTTATTTGCTTTGGTTATTGAACCATTAGCTTAAATGATTAGACAAGATGGTGATATTAAAGATATTAAGGCAAATGAAGAAGAGTATAAAATGAATTTATTTGCCAACGATATGTTGATATATTTAACAAATCCTACGCCGTCGTTCAGAAGGTTACATACAAGATTGGAAGAGTATGGTGCGTTATCAGGATATAAGGTTAATTGGGATAAGAGTGAAATGGTGCCTTTGACAAGAATGGATTATGCAAATTGTAGAGATATTGTCAAATTTAAATGGTTGGATGAAATTAAGTATTTAGGGATAAATGTAGATGATAATTAAAATCATTTAAATGAGTTAAATTATATACCATTATTTCATAAAATTAAATTAGATTGAAATAGGTGGAAAGATTTCCTGATAACTTTAATAGGGCGTTGTGGCGGTGCACTCTCTCATGGTGAACCGGCCCCGCGTGTAATGCCACGTGGCAGGGCAGCCATAGGAAGATGGCACTGTCATGGTTTTCTTCCAGCCTCATGTCTCCTGCCCAGCGCGTGCCTGGGGCAGTGATTAAGATGTCACAATGCACGAGGTGACTGAGCTCACGCCGCCCTTAAAAGGGCGTGTGCTGAATTTGAATAAAAACAGTCATTAATGACTTTCAATGTGGTGGCCGAGTCATTCTTGGTTGTGTCCAGTACAACAGTGTTTTAAAATGAATGTTTCCCCTGTATTCAGTATTTTATTCAATTGATTCCATTTAGGATTCCTAGAAAGTTATTTAAGGATTTACATGCACTGGTAAGATCTTTTTTATGGAAAGGTAAATTGGCAAGAGTGTCTCCACAAAAATTGACTTGGAGTTTTATAATTCCCACATTTTCAGAATTATTATGAAGCGGCACAATTAAAGTTTATTAATAGAATGGTTGAATCCCAACAATCTTGAAGTTGGGCTAAAATTCAAAGGGCTCAGATTCATGAAGAAAGAATGAAGCAGTTTATTTATCAATGGAATCCTCAACTTTTCCAAAATTACAATTTACTGGTATTAAAACATTTGATGGAATTATGGTAAAGGACAAATGTTTCTATTGGTACTGAAGGTAGAATTGTGGCTAAATTATAATAAGCGCCCTTTCTTTTTCAATAAATAATGTATTCCTGAAAATTTGGGAAAAGAAAGGTCGGAAGTTGTTATGATGAGTTGTTATGTTTTGTTTCATTTCAAAGATTGAAGGACAAATATGCAATTCCTTCAAATAAATTTTTTACTTACTATCAGGTCCATGCTTTGTTTCTGGATAATTTTGGACACTGTTTGAGATTACCTAGAAGGACTAGATTTGAATGTTTAATTATTGAAGGAGGGGAAAAGGGATTGATTACAGAAATGTATGCTTTATTAAAAAGTAAGATCTCTCAGTCGGATATTTATAAAGTGAGAAGTAAGAGGGAGGAGGATTTGTCTGTTTCAATTTCTCAAGATGGTTGGATGACAATATGTGAGGACTATGTGGCTAAGTGAGTAAACGTAAAATATAGATTAGTTGATTATAATTGTATTCATCAACTTTATTTAACTCCTGAGAAGTCAAAGGGATGTGGATTTATCTCTTTGGATATGCCTTTTCAATGTGGGGATGAGAGAGGATGTGTTTTACATTCAGTATGGTTATGTGAGAAGGTGAAACCCTTTTGGAATGGAACTAGGGAATTTTTGCAGCAGTTGTTTAAATTTAAACTTTCATTCGACCCGTTAGTATTTTTATTGGGACATATTAAAAAAATGGAAATGAAATTGGATAAATTTTAAATTGCATTTATTTGGTTGGCATCGGCAGTAATGAGAAAATGTAAAGCTATAACTTGGAAGGATGAAATTGAATTAAGTATTCAGAGATGGCACATGGAATTGCAATCATATATTCCATTGGAAACAATAAATTACAATTTATGTCATCGGTATACCTTTTTTGATAATGTGCGGGGACCCTATATGAAATGTATGGGTCTAAATATGTAATGGTTGATTGGTGAGATTGAACACGGATATGGTGGTTTGTTTTTTTTTGTTGTTTGGGGCTGTAGGGGATGGAAGGGAGCTAAGGGACGGGGTATGTATGGGGGAAAATAATGTATGTTAATATAATGTATTTTATTGTGGATTTGGATTTTAAATAAAGTATAAAAACAAAAGTTACTTTGTAGACCACGTGCTAATAGGTCTTGTCATTGTCGTTCAATAACAACTGATTCTTTCCTGCTTCTAAGATGTATTTCTGTGAAATCTCCACGCAATGGCTTCTCTGTGTATTTGTGGCACAACCTGATCCAATGCACTAATTCATAATGTGGTGTCTGTAATGTATCTTAAAGATGAGTTGACCACAGATTGCTTGTGATTGTTGTTTACTTTCAAGCAGATTTTTGAAAGTTGGCTGGACTAAGGGTGTCTTGGGTAAACTTATACCTCTCATTTTGTTCATTTTAGATTGGTCACAGTGTTTGAGCTACCGAAAGAAAATAGACACACACACCGAGAGCAGTTCAGTTTATACAAATGTTTATTACTAATTCAAAAGCTGATTTCACACTACAATATGCAAGCCCTTCCCAACTATACTTATCAACGCTTGGACTGGTCCCAACTGCCGAAGCGAGGCAACGACTGCACACTTGTAGTAGGTTGTCAGGGCGCTGGTAGCAGCTTCTCCACCTCCCCCGACCGGGACGTTGCTCGGACTCTGGCTGTTCTTCCTTCTTGACAAGGGGTGTTCCCACCCCTCGGAGAGTCTAAACTTCAGCAGCAGGACCACAGGCTTATATACCCCAAAAACAATTAATCATGCGCCTACTCCTTCTAATATTTGTCAGTCAAAATCAAAACTGAACATTACATTCTACAATTTAGAAGATTAATTATTATGGAACCAGGATGTTATGATTTCCTGGTTTATCTCGTAGATACAAAGACTTATTAAAACTTCTCGAGCAAGACAGGTTGTGACCAATTCGTCAATTTCAGAGTGTTGCATTTGACAACTGCTTTCCCTGGGCCTCACAGTGGAATTCCATTTCAAAGTGTATCTTCAGATAAGTCCCCATGGCTGAGTTTAATTACATCTGCTAGTTCTGAAAGTAAGGTGACCTGCGTGTGGACCCAGTGTCGTCAGTTCCACATAAGCAAAAAAGCATCTGGGTACATGGTTTTAATCCTCCATTACATTCCACCCCTTGGTCACAATCTGTCATTTGCGAGGCCTAACCAGTATTTGAGTACAGAGGGAGCGAAAAAAGAGAAATCAAAACAACAATTACAAAGATAAGCAATGACGCGAGCAACCAACGGAGGATAGTGTAGCCCACTCCCCCAAATGTAGCAGTTAGCCATGAGAAAGGATTCCAACCAAGGCTCAAATTATCCTTGTTGGCCACAATACCCAGATACTGGAGCTCACGAACAGATTTTGAAACATGCTGAACAATAACATATTTATATAAGCTGCACTTGAGGCTGGTGACCGAGGACTTCCCTGGTGTAATGCATCCGACCGTGTTTCCCACGGGGAACTCCCTTGGAACGTCCTCAACATTACAAATCCAATTGCTGGCATCAAAGCAGCTGTTAAGCCAGATCACCAGGAGTGTAAAATGGAGAACCTGGAACAAAGAAGCCTGACACATGTCACTCACGATACCATAAGCGTTCAGTGTTTAAACAGACTAAATCATCCTGTCCTTCAATAGCTACCCACCGAGTGTTAACCTGGGCAGGTGTCACTATTTCTCCTTTTACAGGAGGGCCACTACCTGGTGGTGCCACCCATACCTTTTGTCCAACATTCTCTAGTTCGGGAATGGGGGGCAATGACTGTTTTTCCTCTGGAATAGGCTGTAATTCAGGAGCATGAAGAAGTCGGTAGAAAGGAGTACCTCCTTTTAAAGGGCGATGATTCAAATTGTCGACTGCCTGCTGCAGCACATGGCACCATCCCTTCTGGGTCCCCAGTGATGTTAACAAACAAATTTGTTCCTTCAGTAAGCCGTTCATTTGTTCAACTAACCCGGCAGCCTGCGGGTAATAAGGAATATGGTGAACCCATAAAATACCGTTGTAATTTGCCCAATCACAGATTGCTTTCCCGGAGAAGTGCGAGCCATTATCAGAGTGAATCTCCTCTGGAACATCATAACGATAAATCAAATGGTTTAGTCCTTGGATAGTGCTAGCTTGGTCAGCCATCTTGGTGGGAAAAGTAAAAACCAGGCCCGAAAAGGTGTCAACCATTACTAGGATGTAATGTTTACCCATACAGTCTAGCATGGGGCCTATGTAATCAATTTGCCAGACCGCAGCTGAGTGAGCACCCCTTTTTATTCGGTCATGTGGACCAGGTGGAACGGTATGGAACTTCACAAGCTGACATTCTGGGCATGTACGTACGACCATGCGGACATCATCCTGATGGACGGATAAAGCATGTGTACGGGACCACATAGCTGATCCCTTCTCCCCCAAATGACCACTCTGTTCATGTGCCCATCGAGCCAGGGGGACGGTATCAGCACAGCTGATAGTGGCAAGCTGATCTGCTACTGCATTATGTTGAGCCATGTTAGTCGCCATATTGGTATGGGCATCAACGTGATAAACGGTTATCTCACGATGGTGGGAAGCATCCCACAACAGCTGCCACAACTCTTTGCCCCATACTGGGCGGTCATGTATCATCCAGTTGTTCTTTTGCAAATCAGGCATCCATACCACAAGTCCATTAGCCACAGCCCAGGAATCAGTAAACAGGCGAAGAGGGTGATCATGGGGATCTAGTGGTAAAGTGAATACCTTCAACTCAGCATACTGACTGGAGCCACCATCCCCCTCCTCCGATAAGTGAGTTCCTGACCTGGGATGGTAAGCCACCTGTTCGTGTACGCGGCCCACCCCTTCAGGCCCTCTGGTCGCACGACTCTGAATATACCATTTCCATTTAACAATAGAAGACTGCTGAGCCCGCCCGATCTTTAGACTAGCATCATTAGCCAGGACACAGTTCATTATTGGAAGTGCAGGTCGCAACTGAACATCTGCATCACCTGTCATTCTTTCAGTCTCTAGCAGGGCGCAGTAACAGGCTAGTAACTGTTCTTCAAAAGCAGAATAACGAGTGGCAGCCTCAGGCATGGTACGTGACCAGAATCCCAGTGGGACTCGGCGACCCTCTTGTTTCTGCCAGAGGCTCCAGGAGGCCACATCATCAATATAATGGTGAATTGAGAGGGAAGGCAATACTGGAAGGTGGGTGAAGGTATACTGGCGCCCCTTCCAGGTAAAGGCGAACTGATCCTGTGAGTCCTCAGCTATAAGAATACTGAAGAAGGCGTTAGCGAGATCAATGACAGCACACCATGTTCCTGAGTTCCCAGTAGCAATGTTTTCAATAAGGGTGACGATGTCCGGAACTGCTGAAGCAAGTGGTGGGGCATGTTTGTTCAAAAAACAATAATCAACTGTCATTCTCCAGGAGCCGTCCGGCTTCTGGATCGGCCAAACAGGGCTATTAAAGGGCGACGTTGCGGGCCTCACTACCCCTTCTTCTTGCAGAGCATCGACGGTGGCAGTAATCTCTTCCTGCCCCCCCAGGGAGACGATATTGTGGAATGCACACTGGTTTCATGGGGGCTGGCACCATCACAGGATCCCACTTAGCCTGACACACTACTAGTTTTTTTGTAATAGTTCGAATTCCAAATTCAAATCCCCCTTGGCTAGTATTAAGGGCCATACCGGCCAACATATTAATACCCAGGATACACTCATCAGTAGCAGCCACCAGGGCATGTAACCAGACAGGGGAAGGGCTATCACCCACCATGGCACAGACTTTTATTTCCTTTGCCAGGGTGACCGCTCCTCCCAACCCCTCTATTCGAAAGGCCGGTCCAGTCCAGAGGTCGGGATTACCAGGAATCACCGAGTGCTCTGCACCAGTGTCGACCAAAGCCAAGTATTGGCGATCATTACCCCCACCCCAGTGGATTGTTAACGGTATGTAGGGCCGCGGATCCCCGTGTGTGCACCGTGTCTCGATGGAGTAGACACGGGAATCCTGCCCACACCTTCAGGCTTCAGAAGGGTTCGGGGGCTTCCAGGACCACATGCTATTGTTATCTTTAAGAGCCTGTTTAACCCATTGTTTTACTTCATGACGAGTAACTGGAGCAGGAGAAGCCAGCTCGATAGAAGCAGCAGTGGGAGCAGAAGGCACAGCTGGGCCAGGAGGACTCAGCAGCTGGGGATGATGTTCCCCTGATTTTCTCTTATAAAGGGCATAAAGGACCGCAGTAGGTTTCCCATCAATATCACTTTTAGGTACGCCTAACTTTAACAAGGTTAGAAAAAGGTCCTTCCTTGTCGGTCCATTATTACCAGCAGCCCTTCTCTTTTCATCCTGCTTGTCTGATTTAACCTGGGTTGTACGTGAATGGATTTTACCTCCCAGTTCTAATTCTCGAAGCCCAGATAAGGCGTGCACCGCCTCAGACACAGGGTGCCCAATTAGCGGACTAGTTATGGACAGAACCAATCCCCGTGTGGTGGGTTGGGCAGAACGAACCAATCTGGTATGCATTCCGGCAGTGAATATCTCTTCATCAGGACTCCCCCCATGTACCCACAGCCTCAAACGCCCTCCATACAAGGCAGAGGCCAGGGCCTGTTGACGAATTAATGCTATACCCTCCTCTGGGGTTCTCCAATTGTTTTGCAAATGTAAATCCCAATCTATTGGTGATGGGTATACTCGTAGCAGGGCATCCCCTAGAGTAGTAAGTAAGTAATCCATCTCTCTCCCTCTACCCCGCAGCTCAGCAGTGACCCTGATATCAGTAGATAATGTTCCTAATCCCAACAATTCCTCAGGGGTTAAAAATACATTACCCCCTCCTTGTTCCCAGACACGCAGGAGCCGGGCCGTCAGAGTTTCTCCTGCCTTTTGCCTAAATCGATCTCCAATGGTAGCCAGCTCTTTTACAGAGAAGTCACGTATCATTGACTGTTTCCGACCCCTGTTCCCACTTTGGCCCACAGGGCCCTCCACCCAGTCTAGGGGAGGAGGTCGAGGCCATCCAACAAAGGGAGTAGGCCATAGAGCATAAGCAGGGGTTTGGGTATTTTCCCCTGGGTCCACATGGGAAACTGGGGTATCTATCCATTCCATCTCTACCCTTACATCATCCCCCCTTCTGTCTGTTTGGGAAATCTGCTGCCTTATAGGGCGAGCGTGAACAGCAGATGGAGAGGGTAGTATGTTAGACACATGCTGAGGAGAATCTGCATTATTACCATTCTCATTCCAAATATTCCCATCCCAATCCTCAATTACATCAGGATCGTCACCATTCCTTATCATGGCATGAATATAATATGGATCGGGTTCTACTCCATGCCTTTCCTTATCTGCACAGAGCTGCTGCCGGAGTTTAATATTACGGCAAATCATTTGGACATGCTTATCTTCCCATTCTTTGGCTCTGTCCTGACTGGTGCGAACAATCTCGCTCATCATGGAACAGCATTGTCGCAGGACTTCTAGCTCCTCCTCTAATTGCTTTCTTTTGCACTGAGATTCTACTTCTCTTTGAATTAATTCAGCTTCACGCTGAACGGAGTGGCGTAATGCTGTGGCCAGCAACCAAAAACCATTCGTCAGCGTTCCCTTTTTATCAGGAAATTTACTTTCTCGAAGGAGAGTGGCAACCCGCTCTCCCAGAGGTGCACTTGATGAGTCTAACTTCTCATCCCAACTAATGGGTGGTCCCAACAAAGACAGGGTATTGGCCAACATGCCAAACCCATCGTCTTTGGAAGTCCATCCAGGAATCAAGAACTGCTCAGGGCTCACCTCTTTCTTTCGGCGAAACATCTTGAGACCAACCCTGCTCGCAGCGCCAATTGTCTTGGGTAAACTTATACCTCTCATTTTGTTCATTTTAGATTGGTCACAGTGTTTGAGCTACCGAAAGAAAATAGACACACACACCGAGAGCAGTTCAGTTTATACAAATGTTTATTACTAATTCAAAAGCTGATTTCACACTACAATATGCAAGCCCTTCCCAACTATACTTATCAACGCTTGGACTGGTCCCAACTGCCGAAGCGAGGCAACGACTGCACACTTGTAGTAGGTTGTCAGGGCGCTGGTAGCAGCTTCTCCACCTCCCCCGACCGGGACGTTGCTCGGACTCTGGCTGTTCTTCCTTCTTGACAAGGGGTGTTCCCACCCCTCGGAGAGTCTAAACTTCAGCAGCAGGACCACAGGCTTATATACCCCAAAAACAATTAATCATGCGCCTACTCCTTCTAATATTTGTCAGTCAAAATCAAAACTGAACATTACATTCTACAATTTAGAAGATTAATTATTATGGAACCAGGATGTTATGATTTCCTGGTTTATCTCGTAGATACAAAGACTTATTAAAACTTCTCGAGCAAGACAGGTTGTGACCAATTCGTCAATTTCAGAGTGTTGCATTTGACAACTGCTTTCCCTGGGCCTCACAGTGGAATTCCATTTCAAAGTGTATCTTCAGATAAGTCCCCATGGCTGAGTTTAATTACATCTGCTAGTTCTGAAAGTAAGGTGACCTGCGTGTGGACCCAGTGTCGTCAGTTCCACATAAGCAAAAAAGCATCTGGGTACATGGTTTTAATCCTCCATTACAAAGGGTTGTTCTCAGATATCTGAATGTGCAGTGTGACAGAGTTTTCGAGGCGGCTTGGGAGGAATTACTACAGCAGCTTGCACACACACATTTTAAAACCCAGAATTTTAGCAGGACTTTTGCATTGTGCTTTTTGCAGAGGAACGACAAAGTATTGACATACAGCTTGCCCAGGAGAACATGTGACTTTTGCAGGGTGAGTCAGAACAGCTTTGCTCTCAAAGAGGGAGGGATTGAGAGTGAAGGAGGCATAGAATCAGTTCCTGAGGGATAAGCTGCCAAACATTGGAAGGCTGCCTGTTAAAGGAGAAGAATGGCAGTCTGAAAGGTGACCTGAAAGAAAGAGGATCATCTGGAGAACCCTGAATAGGGTAAGTTTCATCAGCAAGACTGATGGAGAAGGAATCAATTGCAGATGTCCTGGAAAAGGAATCTCTCTCTGAAAACCAGCAAGAACCCTCCTGAGTGGTAACCATTTGCCTGTTAAGCACCAAAGACTGGTGCTTTTTTTCTCTACAAGTCACAGTTCATGGATTTCTAATTGGCAGCAGAATACATCAATTTTCTTTCCATCAAGCATGAAAATGTGCATTAAAATGTAATCAAGCTGTTTGCATCCATCTAGTATTATACATGACATGACCGTTCAAGTACAGCTTTCCAAATCTTTTTCAGATTTAAATATTCCAAATCATTGGTAATGATATATGAATCCCGAGATGGGCAGTTATGGACTGGTCTGGTCTGGTGGTTTGTCGGCATAAGCGGCTGCTGAATGAGATGAGAGCCATGGAACTACAGGAAAGATATCAGACTGGGTGGAGCATAGGCTGCTAGGCAAGAAGCAAAGAGTGGGAATAAAGGGATCCTGTTCTGGTTGGTTGTTGGTAACCAGTGGTGTTCTGCAGGGGTTGGTGTTGGAGCCACTTCTTTTCACAATGTGCATTGATGAGTTAGAAGATTATGGATTGAAGGGCTTTGTGGCAAAGTTTGCAGATGAAACCAAGGTAGGTAGTAGAGGTGGAAGTGTTGAAGTAACTGAAAAGTTGCAGGGAGACCTGGACAGCTTAGGAGAAGGGGCAAAGAAATGACGGATGAGTTCCAATGCTGAGAAATGTACTGTTGGACATTTTGGAAGAGGAAATAAAGAGGCAGATTATTATTTGAATGGGGAGAATATTCAAAATTCCCAAGTGCAAAGGGACTTGGGTATCCTCGTGCAGGATACCCTAAAGGTTAACCTACAGATAGGATCGACAGTAAAGAAAGTGAATGCCATGTTGGCATTCATTTCAAGGGGAATAGTGTATAAGAGTAATGAGATGTTGTTGGGGCTCCATGGGGCACTGGCAAGACCTCATTTGGAGTAATATGTGCAGTTTTGGACTCATTGTATTAAAAAAGAATGTAATAATGTTGGAGAGAGTACAGAGAAGATTGACCAGGATGATTCCTGGAATGAGGAATGCTTAGTGGCTCTTTGACTCTATTCAGTGGAGCATAGAAGAATGTGAGGAGAAACACTTTGAATGCGGAAAGGTTGGACAGAGTAGATGTGAATAAGATGTTTCTCCTGGTGGGTGAATCCAGGACAAGAGGGCGCAGTCTTAGAATGAGAAGGTCCCCATTTAAAACAGAGATGAGGAGAAATGTCTTTAGCCAGAGGGTCATGGATTGGTGGAATTCGTTGCCACATCCAGCTGTGGAGGCCCAATCATTGGGGGAGATTAAGGGGGAGATTGATAGGTATCTACTTAGTCAAGGTACCAAAGGATATGGGGAAAATTCTGGAATTTGGATCTAGATGTGAGAACAGTTTAGATCAGAGTGGAGCTGTGGAGCAGACTCGATGGGCCGAATAGCCTACTTCTGTTCCCTGTTCATGTGATCTTTTATAACTGGATGTGCATGATGGATTTTATTGGATTCACTCAAGTCTGATCAACTAGTTTCAAAAATCTGCATAGATCTAGTGTGTTAACCCAGCCAGAGATATTCTATGGACATCAGTAATACAGGGAATAAGAACATAAGTTTAGTCATTGTCCTTGTTCGTACATCACTTTCCTGTACAGCTGAGCTTCTGAAGGATAAACATGCAGAGGGATCTTGTGTGGAGTAAAGTAGGTTGTGAAGAACCAAATGTTTCATTGAATTTGGCCTTCGAATTGGCTGTAGGAGGGAAAGAATTGGAACTATCTCCTGGGTAATGGGATCTCAAGTGATAGAGTCACCACCGAAATACAGAGGGTGGGAGCAGTGTTAGATTCATTGTTAGGGAAGGAAATAGGGCAGATGACGGAGGTGAGTGTTGGGGAGAACTTCAGATCCAGTGACCATGGGTCCATTCACTTCAGCTTAATGATGGAAAGGGATAGTTTGGGTCTGAAGTCGAAGGTTTTTGAGTGGGGGAAGGTCAGATTTGAAGAAATGAGAAGGGATTTGCAGAGAGTTGTGTGGGCTGATCTTTTTGCCGGAAAGGATGTGGAGGAAAATTGGAGGACATTTAAGGGTGTGATTTGGGAATAGAGGATCTTCATGTTCCAGTCTGGCCAAAAGGCAAGACCAAAGGTTCAATGGAGCCGTGTTTTTTTTAGAAAAATTAGGAAGTTGGTTGGGGATAAGAGGGCGGCCTATTCTAAATATAAAAACAAAAAATTGATGAGATGTATGATCGTTACTTTGATTGCAGAAAGAACCTCAAGAGGGAAATTAGAAAGGCAAAAAGAAGGTAATGAGGTGTCCATAGCTAATAAGGTGAAAGTGAATCGTAAGGGTTTTTCCAGGTACGTGAATAGTAAACGGAGGGTTAAGCATAGAGTAGGTCCACTGAAAAATGGGAACGGTGGACTATGTGAGGAACCGTATGAGATGGGAGAGATATTGAGCGATTACTTTCTTGTCTGTATTCACAAGGGAAAGGGACATTGGACTATGTGAGATAGGTGAGGCAAGTGGCTTAGTTTTGGAAAGGATAGAGATTAGTAAAGAGAGGGTTTTGGAGCTCCTGGTCCTGATGGGATTTTCCCAGGATGTTAAGGGAGGTCAGGGAGCAAATAGTGTGGGCTCTGAGAGTTATTTTATATGATCACTGGAGGAGAGTGCGGTGCCGCGGGATTGGAGGTTTGCAAATGTCGTTCCATTGTTTAAAAAACTCACAAGGTGCTGCCCAGTAAGTTTGAGTTGAGTGAGAGGGAATGTTATGGAGGGTATTCTTAGAGATAGTATGTACAAATATCTGAATAGGCAGGGATTGATCAGGGGCACCCAGCATGGGTTTGTGAAGGGAAAGTCATGTTTGACAAATCTTGTTGAGTTTTTGGAAGTGGTGACAAGAAAAGTGGATGATGGTAGGGTGGTTGACGTGATCTATTTGGATTTTAGTAAGGCTTTTGCTAAGGTTAGTAAGGAAGGTTCAGTCACTAGGGATTAATAAAGAGATAGGTTCAGAGGTGGCTGGAAGATAGACAACAGAGAGTCATGGTGGACAACTGTCTGTCAGGATTGAAGCTTGTGATGAGCGGTGTGCCTCAGGGATCAGTGCTAGGTCCCCTGTTTTTTATCATTTATATTAATGATTTGGATGAGGGGGTGGTTAACTGGGTAAGCAATATGCAGACAATATGAAAATAGGGGGAGTGATGGATAGTGAGGAAGGTTTTCCTGGATTACAGAAGGATTTGGTTTGTTTGGAAAAGTGGGCTGAAAGGTGGCAGATGGAATTTAATGCAGATAAATGTGAAGTGCTGCATTTTGGAAAAAATAACCAAAATAGGACATATCTATTCCCTTCATAATTTTAAATACCTCTATCAAATACCCTTTCAACCGAATACATTCCAATGAATAAATTCCCAGTCTCCTTAATCATTCTCTGTACTCTAGATGTTAAGGAGAGGGCATTGAGGAATGCAGAGGAACAGAGGGATCTTAGAGTTATGGTACAGAGTTCCTTGAAGGTGGATTCGCATGTAGACAGGGTAGTTAAGAAGGCATATGGTATGCTGGCCTTCATAAATCATAGCATAGAGTACAGGAGCTGGGAAGTGATGCTGTGACTGTTTAAGGCACTGGTGAGGCCAGGTTTGGAGTATTGTGTTCAGTTTTGTCTCCAAATTATAGGAAGGAAATAGATAAAGTGGAGAGGGTGCAGAGAAGATTTACAAAAATGTGGCCGAGCTTACAACATCCAGATATAGAGAAAGGTTAAGGAGACAGGGATTTTTATCATTGGAACGTAGACGTTGAGAGGGGATTTGATAGAGGTATTTAAAATTATGAAGGGAATAGATAGACTAGATGTGAGTAGACTCTTTCCCCTGAGGGCAGGGGAGGTTGGAACAAGAGGGCATTAGTTGAGGGTAAGGCGACAAAACTTTAGGAGAAATTTTAGAGGATGCTTCTTCACTCAGAGACTGGTGGCAGAATGGAATGATCTTCCAGAGGAGATAGTTGCAGCAGGGTACTTTCTGTCATTTAAGAGAAGGTTGGATGTGTACATGGATATGAGGTGGTTGGAGGGTTATGGGTGGAGAGTGGGAGGGAGGAACTAGTGAATTTTTCAAATGAACTGGCGCAGATTCAAGGGCCCACATGGCCTGTTTCAGCGCCATCAAATGTTATGTGGTTAGATGTGACTGAAGATTTTCCCAACATTTTCTGGGAGACAGTCACATTATTGGTTAGGCTACAGACTTTGGGAACAAGACGGCTTGAGGAGTGGAGTTATTGTAAGAGTGATTTGCACATTAAGGGATAAACCTGGAGGGTGGTGAGAGTGGCCTCGCACTAGAAGAATTCTGAGTAAGTGGGAGGAGAGCTTATTATGATCGTAAGAAAGGAGCTAAGTGGAGAGAGAATGAAGTCAAAAGGGAGGGAATAGATGAAGGGGTCTGAGAAAAAAGGCAGTGTTAGGGAGACATGAGCAGGGAAATGACGAAGTGGAATTCCGTCGATGCCTGTGTGTGTTTGGTTAAAGAGAGTAGGTTGGCCTGTCAGTGTCGACGAAGCTAGTCTTTAGTATTTTCCATCCCTTTCCTATTGATCCAAGACTGGGCAAGGCCATGTTTTGCCCATGTGGATATTCCTATGAAATGGTGTGGAATGGCCACTGTTTATATACAGGCATGTTCCACTCAAGTAGCTTTGCATCCTCCTCAATCCCAAGGGTTTGCAAATAGATGAGGGAATATGGAATTGCTGCCAGGAAAAGTTCATCATGTCTTCAAACGAACAGGATTTTGCAATTTGTAGGCAACAACAGAAGAGAAGCTACAAAAACATCAGAAGAAAGTAGGTGATCTTCTGAAATGGTTGGCAGTCGAGGGTCACGATAGAGTTCACCTCAATGAAGAAGAATTTTATGCTTTAGGTGAGGGTTTCCAGCTGCAAGATGAGGATGATGTGATGTGATCATTTACTGAGATGGTGGAATGACTGAATGACCACCAGCAAGGCCTGTAGGTATGAACACTTCCGGCTGTTTTGGACAAGTGCACGTTCGAACAATTGGAAAAATATTTTGGATTGGACTTTTCATCAGAACCTCTGATCAGTACAGATTTGATGAAAGGCGACTGATTAATTTAACTTTACTAACACAAGTTCCAAATAAGGTTGAATTGAATTTTGATTGTCTTCTCCCAATCATATACAAAGATCTACCAGATCCTCTTTCTAAATCAGTCCTTTCTGTTCTTTGCTCTGGTCAAGTCATGCACGTCAGGAGAGATGATGGCAATATGATTAACTCGTTAGTGAAGGGGCAGTGATTGATGATGATCACAGAGCCCCTGCACTAACAATCTCACCATGGCAGCTTCGTGACAAAAACTGTTCACCTCAGTAATGCTGTTTTGTCATCTAATCTGGACATTGATGTTGTTTAGGGAAGAACCTCCTCTCCTATGTTGAGGAGTCCAGGCTCCCAGTCATGTGATTAACTCTTTATATCCCTTTGAATTGGCCACGTAAGCTATTCTGAACCAAAAAGGGATGAAAAAGTATACACCACCGGAATAAATTCTGGTGGAGCAACGTCACCGTTTATCCACTCAACCCGGCCAGATCCTTCTGCGGTTCTGGGAATGGGTTTGGAACAGAGAGTGAGTAAGGCTACACCCACTCGCTGCCACAACTTACTTATTGTCGAGGCATCTGTTGGTGACAGCAGGAGCAGAAACTACTGCCACAGTACTGCCATTTTACTCCAAGGGCTCCCTCAATTCTGGGGTGTGGTATCCCCATTGTGCCAAATGGGATAGATTCAGAATAACTTGACTTCTGGAATCACAGTGGCCAAAAGGTACTATGGAGCTCTAGCATATGCTGTCCATCCATCATCTGAGGCATTCATTCTCTCCACTGAGGTGGTCCAGTATCCTATCACCAGAGTGAACGACATGTACTCGACTCCAACAATATGTCCAAACAGGTGTCATCTGACATTGAGAGGGACATGCGGTAGATGCGTAGGAACACTACTACCTGCTGATTCCCCTCCGCACTCCTTTCTAACTGGGAAACATATTGCCATTTATTCTCCATCTCAGGGGCTAAATTCAATACTCCTACCCTTACAACTTTGTAGGAGGACCTTGACAAGAAGCACGACAGCTATTCAAGAAGGTGGTCCATGATGACATGGCCGGCAGTGAGGCAGAACTAATCAGTTTGGGGCCTGGCAGTGACACCTGCATCTTGAAACACTAATGTGCAAATGACAATGACCCAGAATGTTTTCACTAAAATAGGAATAGATTTTCATGTTTGTCATTCCATAATATGCAGTGCTCAAGTCAGATTTGAATAGTTAAAAAAGAGCAAAGATCTTTAAACATTTGCCAATTGGTGTTAGTAAAGCTTTGCTTAATAGGTACGCAAATTATTGCCGTATCTGCTTGACAGCCTGGTTTGTTTTGGAATAAGGCTACTTGAATAAAGTCTTGTAAAGACCAAAGGATGTTGAACAAATGGTAAAGATAAATACTATAAATTTACTGTTAGGTCTCTGTGTGGGAGGCTTCTTAAATAACTGAGAGATGCAAGATTCAAATAGAAGAAGAGATTTTACTTACTGATGCCTTCCACCATGTCAGGAAATCTTCAGACTCACATAGACATGCACCCCAGAGTGGTGCACGACAGTGACTACAGTGAGAAGGGTGTGTTATATAGGCAGGATCATGTGAACTCTTTTGTAATTTCCTAAGAATACACTCTTCTCACTGTAATCACTGTCGTGCACTACTGTGGAGCGTATGTATATGAGTGTGAGTGTGAACAGTTTCCTGGGATGGTGGAAGGCATCAGTAAGTAAACTCCCTTCTGTTATTGGAATCTTGCATCTCTAAGTTATTTAAGAAGCCTCCCAGGTAACACGGAGACAGAACATGGTGGCAGCGGTATAAGAGAACAAGAATAAAGCTATAAAATTGATTGTAAGTCATTGAAATACGAAGGGGAAGAAGAGAAAAATATTCCTGAAAATAAATGGCTGGAGCAAAAGCAGTTCACCCAGTGATGGACGGGAGGCTGAAGACATCGTTGAATCATTTAAAATGTTTCAGCAGAAGTTCAATTTAGCATTCAAAAGCTCTTTTCAAAATGCAACAGCAGAGGAGAAGGTTAGTTCTATACTTGTCTGGACAGGGGAGTGAGGCCGTGACTTATTTAATAGCTGAGAGCTCACGGGGTGGAGAAAATAATGCAGAGCAGATATTTGCCAAGTTTGTTTCTCACCTTGAACCCAGGTCTAATCATAGAATTGAATGCAGTGAATGTCAAGACTGTTGCAAACTTCCTTACTAGACTAAAAATTATCGCTGCAAAATGCAGATGGAAGGATATAGAGGAGATATATATACAGACTCAATAATATGGGGGAGTGCCCATCCTGAAATGCAAAAGTCTCTTATAGGGAAGGATAGTTTGAATCCGGCCAAAAATACAACCAGAGTCTGAAGCCACGAGGACACAAATGAAATCCCTATCAATGCAGACCCACCCACAGAAAAGAGAAGGAAGGGTTGATGCTATAAAAATACAATCAGACAAGTGCCACCCCCAGGACCTGTAGGAAGGGCAGAAGACTACACCCCTCCGTGGCCAAAATGAATGCCCCGCTTAAAGTTCTGAATGTAGAGCCTATGGTATAGCAAACCACTGGGCGAAGATGTGCAAGTCTGGCGTGAAGGAAACAGTGATACCAGTGAGAAAAATGACCAGAAGATCCACCATCTCTTGAAACTGTTCACGCCCTTATATACACCCCACAGTGGTGCACTACTGTTACTACAGTGAGAAGGGTGTATTCTTACACAGTTACAAAGTAGTTCACATTATCCTGACTATATGACAGTCACCTACAGTTAGATTTCTCTTTTACATCATGAAAGAATATTAAATCCCTGAATGGAAAGATAAGAATGAGATCATTCAAATGACAGAAGTTTAATTTCCTTAAGTTTAAATAAAAGTAAGTCTGTTTGATGGGGAAGGGATTGTGTACAAATACTGAAGGAGAGAATTAATTTTCTCATCAGTTAAATTAAATATGCAATATATTCTATTCCGTCTCAGCAGGATTCATCCTTTGACACAAGCAAAGAACTTTTGATCAAGGTGGTTGATTAAACCTCCGAAAGGATAAAACCATTTCGGCTTCTTGGCTTGAAATATGTTTCCTATGTGTATTTAAAGGTTGTTTTGCTGCACTGATTTTTAATTCATTGAGAAACCTGAATATTTTATTTCAATTGCAAATTCAATAAATAGAAATCTTACCTCCCCCAAGACAACCTGGAGCAATAAAAATGAACCTAGGATTGTTTCTTTTCTAGGAACATCGCAAAATGTTGTCGTGGAAAGAGCAAGCGTTGGTTTTGGCCACAGAGGCAGCTCAGACCTTCCTGGATCAAAATGGCCAGGATCCTTTGTGAGAAGGGGAAGTTGTACTGCAGGAGAACTTGAATGTCTTGATGGAGGAATACGAATCAGCTGTATCAAGTGCAGATTCTCAATTAAACGGGATTGAGGACCTGCATATAGAATAGCAGAAGTTCTGAAAAGGTGAGAGAAAGTATTCATTTATTTTCCAAATTTCAATAAAATACTGAGAGTTGAACAGAATTCTAAGTAAGACAACAGAAAGCCGCATTTGGTTTGGAATAATCCCATCTTGTAATTATTACAGGATCCTGTCAATATGTCAAAGTCGATCTAATTTGGTATTTTTGATCAATTTGAATGCTTTAAAGCATTTAAATATTTGATCATCATATTCCTTTAAACAGATTGCGATGAATTCGAAACATTCATCATTCATTTCGAGAAGGAAATAGCAAAAATAAAAGTAGGGGAAATTGACTCCAAGTCAATGACATTCAAAGTGAAGAAGCAGCAATTCCTCTTCAAAGATCTTTAATTTCACAAAGGGGATCTAAGACACTTCAGGCGATCTTGGAAAAGTGTCTTCGATACTGGCTTTCACTTGAAAATAAGGAATGCCATTGAGACCTACAAGTTCCAAATTGATCCCGATGCCATAATCCGACGTGTGGATGAGACGGTTGAAAGCGTCAATGTTCGCTTGAACACAGTTCAATCAGAAGTATGACATATCTCAATTTTTTTGAGAATAATAGCATTTAATCTCCAATTTTACTTAAGATCAGTAATCTGAGAGCATTTTGATAGACTGACCAACTTGTGTAAGTTTTAGTTTTATAAGAGTGGCTGTGATAACCTCTGGAAAAGGTTGACGGCTGTGATTAATAATACCCATGAGGAACAGGAACAATGATCAAATCTTTCCAGTATTTTATTGTTCTCTTGGTGGCCAAACTCACTCGAGTAGGACAGAGACCATGTCAGAAAATAAGACGTGATCTCAATTCCTTTTGATAAAATCAAATGTTGAATGGATAATAATGGGTCAAGATTTTCCTGCCTGGCCTCCCACGTGCATTTGTCACTGAACAAGGTGTAATGTGTCCAATCTGAAAAGGTCACCTAGCTGGCTCAGTATGTTCTAAACCCAAGGGTGAGGCTTGAATGGCATATCAGAAATGCAGAGTGGTCAGCTGGAACAAGCCCAGCCCCCCAAAATTTCTGTTAAATTTTCACTGATACACTAAAGTTGTGAGGGTTTTCAATGCTTCTGATATATTCCTGACTTTCAGATTATTTTAAAGCAAACTCAAAATAACAATTAAAAGATTTATTGTCATAACAAGAATAAAGAACAGTATAGCAGGGTAACAGGCATTTCATCTTTGGTGAGGAGTGAACATTGCATTTTTGTCTGTGACCTTCAAAAAAATTGATGCAGGGAACAAAAAGATGATAGCATAAGTAATGGACCAATAGTGTATCGCTTGACCCATTTTGGATCGATTGGACACTCGATATTTGATAGCATCACAAAATTGTACATTTTTAAAATCCACATACTCATTCATTTGTTGCACTCTATAGTACTTTGAACTTGGATCCCATCTTGGCACGAAGTTACATCAACAATGGCAAGAGAAGGCCGATGAGCTGTGTTTGAAACATAGAAGATAGGAGCAGGAGTAGGTCATTCAGCCCTTCGAGCTTGCTCCGCCATTCAATGAGATCATGGCTGATCTTAAAGTTCAGTACCCTGTGGCTAGAGAACGTAGAAAAAGAGAGAAGAATGGTTCAGCTGGAAGCCATCTCTAATCCAGAAATCTTGCAGCAAGAACTTGAAAATATCAGGGTAAATGAAAGTTATTATTTCCTAAATCACTGTGTAATGTTGCTTAAACTAATTTACGAGTAGAAACATGAAGGCTTTGAAATAACACTAGTGTGCACATCCAATAAGAGTGGTTAAGACCACATGGGAGGTTTGGAAGTTTAGCACGTGAAATCGGAAGTTGAGCTCCCTCAATTCCACCTTGATCACCTTTTAATGGGAGCCTGATGAAGAACCAACAGCCAATTTGCTTCCAGATGGTGGGGGCGATATTGGAAACTGCAGCCAAGAAGCCAAACAGTTCTGCTCTCATTAGGTGTATATTTTCAGTCTGAGTTTCCTCATGTTGCCTGTATCCATGTTTAATGGGGGCCTGGTGATGAAAGATATTGTGGCAGAATTTTGGATTACCTCCAGGATTATCAAAGCAAAGCAAGGAAATGATTAATGGAATCACCAGGTGCAGAGATGATAACACCATAGATGGAGGGTTCAGGAAGAGGTGAAGGAGATGGGAGGAAAGGGTGATTTGGAGCTCATTTGGAGGTAAGGTTTGTTTGCAAGGTTGCAGAGATTGATTTATTCCAAAGAAGTATTCGAACCCTAGAACCTTTCAATTTGCAAAACAGAAACAGGCCTGTTTGGCCCTTCTAGTCTGTTCTGAACCTTTTTGCTGCCTAGCCCCTATGGACTTGCACCCAGTATATAGTCCTCCATACGTCTCCCATCCATGTACTGGTCCAAATTCTTTTCAAATGTAAAATTGAACACACAGTCACCACTTCAGCTGACAGCATGTTCCACATTCCCTCCACTGTCTGTGTGAAGCAGTTCTCCCTCATGTGCCCCCTAAATGCATCACCTTAACCCTTACCCCATATCCTCTGGTTTATATTTAATCTGCTCTCAGTGGAACAAGCCTACCTATATTTACTCTGTCTATCCCCCACATCATTTTAAATATCTCTCTCAAATCTTCCCTCATTCAACACTCCAGAGAATAAAATCATAAACTGTTTAACCTTTCCCTGCAACTCTGCTCCTGACGTCCAGGCAACATCCAAGTAATTCTCTGCACAATTTCCATCCTTCCTGCAGTTAGGTGACCAAATCTGCCCTCAATAATCCAAATTTGGTCTCACCAATGTCACTTATACTTTGATTTATCAAGTTCAATGTGCCAAAAGTACTCTTTTCAACCCTATCCACATGTGACCCAGAGAATTAGGTATCTGTATTCCCAGAACCCTCTGTTCTATCATACTTCTCAGTACCCTACTGTTTACCATGTATGTCCTTTCTTGGCTTGTCCTTCCAAAATGCAACACCTCACCCTTATCTGCATTAAATTCTATCTTCCATTTTTTTAGCCCATTTTTTGAGCAGGTCCAGATTCCTCTGCAAGCTTTGAAAACCTTCTTTGCTGTCCCCAACACCTCCTATCTTAGTGTCATCTGCAAACTTGCTGACCCAATTTACCACATTATCATCCAAATAGCCTTCCTGGTTTCTTGCTTGAGGATTTTTCTTGCATTTTCCATCTTCTAAAAAGCACCTCATTTGCTCTCTGATGTCTGTACCTGTTGCACACCTCTCTTCTGCCAAACCAGATTCCTCAGCCTGCTAATCTTTGCTTTCATCTAAAAAGGAAAATGCAAAGTCTCTACTCTCCAATTTCACCTTGTAATTCTTCCACTGACCTCGCACATACTTTTCCCAGTCCACACCTTCTCGATCCTTCCTCATTTCCTCAAAATTGGCCTTTCTCCAATTTAGAATCTCAACCCGAGGCCCAGACCTATCCTTCTCCATCATTAACAAAACGAATGGCATCAAGATCACTGGAGTTGATGTTTTAGAAATTGGAATTTACATCAGAAAGACAAATCAGTAGTTCCTGTTTTGCTTTATTTATTTGGAGAGCATTTCTCCTCATGCAGTCAGAGAAAAGGCAGACAATTTATTGTAGTAAATGGCTTGGGATTGATGGTCATGGACAAAAGGTGTGGGCCATTAAGTGCTCAAGTGGGAATAGGAGTTGCCAATGGGTAGGATTGCTGAGGGAGAACATATATTTACCGATGAAGGATGACAGATTGGGGAGAGGGGACACCTGGAGTAAAAGTAGATGGGTAGAAAAACGATAATGCAGAATAACCTTCTGCATCCAAATCTACGTCCATTAGTGGTGAAAAGCCAAATGAGTTCCTCAGCATAATTTTACCAATGCTGATGTGAATCTAAGCTTCAAGTACTGCATGTATGCCAGCTATCATAACATTTTTAAACATATTCTTGTGATCTTGATGGTTTGCAAGGGGACTTCAGGGCCGGCCAAGAGATGTAGACAAGATAAAGATGATGAGCTCAACAGCATCAGAAAATGTACAAAGATCAGGCATATTAAATACATAGAAGCATTAATGAGAGTAATGATCAATATAAAGTTTGATCTGGTTGTTTGAGAAAATCCCAATATCCTGTGGTTATTGGGTGCTTGAAAATGTTCGCCTCCTCTCCCCAAAGCAGGCCAGAGAGTTGTCGGTATATATGATAAATTTAGAGAATCGTCTTCACAATCTGTTTATCTCCTTGACACCAAGACAATATCAAAATTAATCAAGGCATCGGCAAAACCAAGATCTAGAGAAATAAATCTTAATTTTATTGTGGATGAGTCATTGTGTCATTTTAAAATCACAGGTCCTTCAGGAAGAAATTTCTGAACATGAAGTTACAGGAAGCAGCAAAATGCCTGCTGTCCTTGAGCAATGACGTTGTTCCAAATGTACTTCAGCTTCGGAAGACCACAGGTACCTTTCCAACATTTGCTGCTTAGATCGAAGGGTGGTTCTTTAATTACAACAAATAAAAGTGATGTTTCCTGCTGGTAAATTAGACATTTTCAATATATGCAAATTACCAGTGGGGATCCACCAACCTCTTTGAACCATTCTAAAATATTTCTTGCAGTTGATTGGATTTCAAATGTTGAATCATCTTTACCTAGCACGTCATAAATAGGCTATCATTTCATAAACTGCTCTGAAAACTCTAAAATAAATGGAATGATCATTGACTAAAGAACTGTGTACACTCAAATAAATGTTTGAAAAAAATACAGCATTTAAGAAAGTTCAATAGAACTTTCTCCACAGAATTGTGGTGAGTGATTCAGACTCGTATGCCAGAATCGCAATAGTATTGCAAAATGTGTGTTTATTGAATGAAATGTCTGCGAGAGTGGTGCATCTTAGAAGTGTTGGGCCTTAGAAAATTGTTGCATGAGAGGGACTGAATTAAGAACCATATTTGGAGCGATGGAAATGAAAATGGCGGCAAATGGGAATTCTTGGAGTGAATTCTTTGAAAGTGATGTATTGCCATTAATTTAATTAAGCAGCCGGGCTCCAGTTGTACCAGACTTGTCTGTTGCTCATCAAATGAAGAGGAGATCGATTGGAAACCAGACAACTTCCAATCATAGAAACAAGATTGGAAATGGGAACCAAATGTTAAAATATGCCAGCATTACAGTGAAGTCATGAGCTGCATCGAAATGTTAATGATGCAGATGCTCTACCAGCTCATTTAGTTTCTACATTTCTGTTTTCTTTCCTAAATTTCAGAATTTCTATTTTTTCTGAAGGGTGCTTTTGTCTTGTTCAGGCAGGCAGAGGCCCCAATCCGGGCAGAGAGTTGGAGGCGGCGGCCCCAGTCCGGGCACAGGGAGAGCTGCGGCGGCCTCGGCCACGGACCGGGCAGCATGGACCGACCTAGGAGGGGAGGCAGACCCGTCCAGCCCGGGTAAAAAACCTGCATAGGAGAAGGCCACTCCGATATAAAACCTACGACCCAAGGACCTCGCTGCCACGTCCCAGCTTGCTTGGCCACGGCACACGAACCATGGGTGTAAAGAGTGGGGCCAGTACTGCGCGCACTGCACTCCACCTAAAAGCTCCTTTGCGCAGGCCCGAGGACAGGTCCACGTCCTCCCCCTCCACGTTCTCCCCCTTCACGTCCTCCCCCTCCATGTCCTCCCCCTCAAAAGATGCTCACAAACTCAAGCTAGCATGCTGGAACATCAGAACCATGCTAGACAAGGCTGACAGCCACCGACCTGAACGTCGGTCTGCCCTCATTGCACATGAACTCCTCAGACTTGACATCGACATAGCCGCTCTCAGTGAAGTCCACCTGGCAGATGTAGGCAGCCTCCAGGAATGCGGCGCGGGCTACACACTCTACTGGTCTGGCAAGCCTTCGGATGAACGACGCCTATCTGGTGTAGGCTTCATGGTCAAGAACTTCATTGCCTCCAAACTCGAAAACCTTCCGACAGGCCACTCGGACCGAATCATGTCCATGCGACTCCCCCTTCAAAACAAGCGTTGCATCACCCTCATCAGTGTCTATGCTCCAACCCTCCAGGCGGAACCAGCAGAAAAGGACAAGTCCTACACTGACCTGCGCAACCTCATCCAATGCACCCCTTCAGCCGACAAGGTTGTCATCCTTGGCGACTTCAACGCTCGCGTCGGCAAAGACTCAGAAACCTGGCCAGGAATCCTGGGCAAGCATGGCGTCGGCAAGTGCAACGACAATGGTCGCCTCCTGTTGGAGCTCTGCGCAGAACAGCGGCTTGTCATTTCAAACACCCTTTTTCAGCAGAGGGACAGCCTTAAGACTACCTGGATGCATCCCCGATCCAAACACTGGCACCTCCTGGACTACATCCTGGTGCGAGAAAGTGACAAACGAGATGTGCTCCACACCAGGGTCATGCCCAGCGCGGAATGCCACACTGACCACCGGCTGGTTCGCTGCAAGCTCAACCTTCACTTCAAGCCAAAGCCCAGGAACAGTAAAGCCCCCAGAAAGAGGTTCAATGTTGGAAACCTGCAGTCAGACGAAGCGAGAGGAAACTTCCAGGCAAACTTCAAAGCAAAGCTCGACGATGCAACCCGCCTCACGGACCCGTCCCCTGAAACCCTCTGGGATCAGTTGAAGACTACCATACTGCAATCCACTGAAGAAGTACTGGGCTTCTCCTCCTGGAAAAACAAGGACTGGTTCGACGAAAACAGCCAGGAAATCCAGGAGCTGCTGGCAAAGAAGCGAGCTGCCCACCAGGCTCACCTTACAAAGCCGTCCTGTCCAGAGAAGAAACAAGCCTTCTGTTGCGCATGCAGCCATCTTCAGCGAAAACTCCGGGAGATCCAAAATGAGTGGTGGACTAGCCTCGCCAAACGAACCCAGCTCAGCGCGGACATTGGCGACTTCAGGGGTTTCTACGAGGCTCTAAAGGCTGTGTACGGCCCCTCACCCCAAGTCCAAAGCCCGCTGCGCAGCTCAGACGGCAAAGTCCTCCTCAGCGACAAGATCTCCATCCTCAACCGATGGTCAGAACACTTCCAATCTCTTTTCAGTGCCAACCGCTCAGTCCAAGATTCCGCCCTGCTCCAGCTCCCTCAACAGCCCCTAAGGCTAGAGCTGGATGAGGTCCTCACCCAGGATGAGACATATAAGGCAATCGAACAACTGAAAAGTGGCAAAGCAGCAGGTCTGGATGGAATCCCCCCCAGAGGCCTGGAAGGCTGGCGGCAAAACTCTGCATGTCAAACTGCATGAGTTTTTCAAGCTTTGTTGGGACCAAGGAAAACTGCCTCAGGACCTTCGTGATGCCACCATCATCACCCTGTACAAAAACAAAGGCGAGAAATCAGACTGCTCAAACTACAGGGGAATCACGCTGCTCTCCATTGCAGGCAAAATCTTCGCTAGGATTCTACTAAATAGAATAATACCTATTGTCGCCGAGAATATTCTCCCAGAATCACAGTGCGGCTTTCGCGCAAACAGAGGAACTACTGACATGGTCTTTGCCCTCAGACAGCTCCAAGAAAAGTGCAGAGAACAAAACAAAGGACTCTACATCACCTTTGTTGACCTCACCAAAGCCTTCGACACCGTGAGCAGGAAAGGGCTTTGGCAAATACTAGAGCGCATCGGATGTCCCCCAAAGTTCCTCAACATGATTATCCAACTGCACGAAAACCAACAAGGTCGGGTCAGATACAGCAATGAGCTCTCTGAACCCTTCTCCATTAACAATGGCGTGAAGCAAGGCTGTGTTCTCGCACCAACCCTCTTTTCAATCTTCTTCAGCATGATGCTGAACCAAGCCATGAAAGACCTCAACAGTGAAGACGCTGTTTACATCCGGTACCGCACGGATGGCAGTCTCTTCAATCTGAGGCGCCTGCAAGCTCACACCAAGACACAAGAGAAACTTGTCCGTGAACTACTCTTTGCAGACGATGCCGCTTTAGATCCAGCTCTTCAGCGCTTGACGTCCTGCTTTGCGGAAACTGCCAAAATGTTTGGCCTGGAAGTCAGCCTGAAGAAAACTGAGGTCCTCCATCAGCCAGCTCCACACCATGACTACCAGCCCCCCCACATCTCCATCGGGCACACAAAACTCAAAACGGTCAACCAGTTTACCTATCTCGGCTGCACCATTTTAACAGATGCAAGGATCGACAATGAGATAGACAACAGACTCGCCAAGGCAAATAGCGCCTTTGGAAGACTACACAAAAGAGTCTGGAAAAACAACCAACTGAAAAATCTCACAAAGATAAGCGTATACAGAGCCGTTGTCATACCCACACTCCTGTTCGGCTCCGAATCATGGGTCCTCTACCGGCATCACCTACGGCTCCTAGAACGCTTCCACTAGCATTGTTTCCGCTCCATCCTCAACATCCATTGGAGCGCTTTCATCCCTAACGTCGAAGTACTCGAGACGGCAGAGGTCGACAGCATCGAATCCACGCTGCTGAAGATCCAGCTGCGCTGGGTGGGTCATGTCTCCAAAATGGAGGACCATCGCCTTCCCAAGATCGTGTTATATGGCAAGCTCTCCACTGGCCACCGTGACAGAGGTGCACCAAAGAAAAGGTACAAGGACTGCCTAAAGAAATCTCTTGGTGCCTGCCACATTGACCACCGCCAGTGGGCTGATATCGCCTCAAACCGTGCATCTTGGCGCCTCACAGTTTGGCGGGCAGCAACCTCCTTTGAAGAAGACCGTAGAGCCCACCTCACTGACAAAAGGCAAAGGAGGAAAAACCCAACACCCAACCCCAACCAACCAATTTTCCCCTGCAGCCGCTGCAACCGTGTATGCCTGTCCCGCATCGGACTTGTCAGCCACAAACGAGCCTGCAGCTGACGTGGACTTTTACCCCCTCCATAAATCTTCGTCCGCGAAACCAAGCCAAAGAAGGAATATAAATAGAGGGTATGTAGAAATGGTAGAGGGATAAGCATTGGGCATTTACCAAGTGTGAACCTCTGGCAAGCATGAACCCAAGGAAGTGTTTGGAGCTGAGATGGCTCAAAGACCTACAATGAGAGGGGATTTCTCATGCTGTGCTGTGAGGCACTGAAAATCCATGCATCTGAGCACCCGAAGGGTGGGAGACAGTTCTGGTGAGAACGGTAGCAGCTGCTCTCAGAGTCTTCACTGTTCATCTCTCTTCTCTATTCTTTGTTGTTCTTGCTCATCCCCAGCTCCAACTCCCCCCACTTCACCTGCTCCTCTCGATGAGGAAAAGGCCATTTGCACAAGAAAATGGAGAGAGAATTGTGCAAATCTCGTTTCCTTTCCACTGTTCCTCATTTCACTCGTCTGCTATTTTACACTGATTCCCTCCAAACTTCTTTCATTCCTTGTTCACCATTTTTCTCCTACTTTTCCCTCGTCATCTTCTACTCTGCATTGCTTTAAATAATACTAAACCCTCAGTTCACCTTTCTCCAAAACAAAAAATATGTTTGTTTTGATGAATACACCGGAACCTTGTGGTAAATCTTTGAAGACACTTTTAAATGTATGTGTAATAAAACCTTGTGTTCCTTTTAGCTACCATTGAAAAGAGATTCCAGCGTTTGCGTCAGGGAGCATCAGAGCAGAAGAGGAAGTTGGAACAGACAAATGTCCAAGAGGAAGACCTCGAAGGTTTACTTTTATCTGGCACTTCTCACAACTGCGATTTTGGAAATGTTTTATTTCTGGATTGATTGACGTCATTGAGAAACATGGCTATTTTGCACATATCACAGATCCCTAATAACAATGCAAGAATGACCAGATGATGTTGATTGCAAGATAAATATTGGCCGAGACAATCACAGTCCAGATACAGGACATCTCGGTCCCTCTAGTCCACACCGATTTAAGTGAGCTCCTCTAGTCCCACTTTCCCGCTCCCTGTTCATAACCCTCCAATCCCTTCACATCCATGCACCTATCCAACTTGTTCTTAAATGACTCGAGAAGTTACATCTCGGACTCTGGCACCAGGGAGGCAAACCACCATCCTGTTTCCTTAATCAGATCCACAGAATCCCCGATCTGTCCTCCTGGCCATCGAATCCCCTATAACTATCGTCCTCCTTGTCCTTTCCCTACCCTTTTGGGCAACAGAGGCTGACCTTGTGCCAGAGATACAGCCACTGATTCCTTCCCCAGCCTGAATGCAACCCCCCCAACAGTACTCAAGGAGGGCTTCAGTCAGAGGGGCCCCCTCCTGTATCTGTCTCTTCCCTTTTCCCTCTCCTAACTGTAACCCACTGATCCTCCTCCTGTGGCCCTGCTGAGACCACCAGGCTATTGCTCCTATCTATAATGGCCTCATGCTCTCTGACCAGAGTGAGGTCATCGATCTGCAGCTCCAGTTCCCTAACATGGTCCCTGAGACTCTGCAGCTCAGTATACTTAGTGCAGACGTGGATGTCCGGGAGGCTAGAAGACTCCAGGACCTCCCACATCTGACAATGAGAAGAGCAAACTGCTTTCACACACATCCCTTCTCTCTCCCCCTCACCTTAGAAAGAGAAAATAACAAAAAGATAATATGTGGCAAATATACAGTCTGAGCTTAATTCAGAGATGCTCGACCTCGGCCTCTGCTCGCCGAAGCCTCTCGAGCCAAAGCCTTGAAGCCCCACTCATTCACCAGGACACTCGTGCGCTCCTCGCTGGCTGCTCCTTTTCCTTACCCTCCTTTTATTGGCCCTTGTCCAATCACTCTCACCTCGCTCCTCCTCTGACCACTGCCCGAACTCTGGTCACCGCCTCCTCCGACTTGCTGCTTGAACCGACTCGGCCCGAGGCCCGGTAAAGAACAGAATCTATTGTACGATAGAATCTTGTATGTTCTTTAACAAACCACTCATGCAATTTGATTTTACTACTTCCCCAAGGTGCCATTTAGAAAAGCACAGAATCTTGTGGATGGTGATTCTCTTCACCATCTGAAACAAGCAAATGGGTTATTATTATTCAAGCTCCTCCCTCTCATGTTAGAAGTTTGAAAAAGATAAAAGCTGCTCCATAGTTTTATGCATCCACAAGTGTATAAAAAATGGGTTGTGTCAAATCAATGGCAATTATCCATGCTTGCTGCATCCAGGCATAATTGAAGATTGGAGCATGACAGCAATGCCATGTCAACTGTGGCAGATTAACGACCACCCCAGGCTGAGTTTTAGTAAAGTCCCCTAATCTTGCCTCCCTGCCCCACTCTTTGCTGAATCGAATAATGTGACATTAAGTTATGTTAAATAAAATATTAGGGGTCTCCAAATTGGTCGATATTGACCCCTGGTGGAGGTGGGGGGTGGTCAATGGGATGATCCAAGGGGGTGAAAAATCCTAGGGGGTCAAAAAGGCATCAATAAACTTTGAGGTGTGTATTCAGTTTTGGGTTTGAAAGAATTTTGAGGTCCCTGCCTCTGCTTCTGCTGGGAGCCTGAAGTTTCCACTCCTGCCTGGGTGCTCGATGACCCGGCTCCTGCCAGCCCCCCCTTCTTCTGGGCCCCTGGGATTAAGCCTTCTCAGCCTAATGGCTCATTGGCCACTGCATATCAAGTTTGACTCTTTAACAAAATGCTTCATCTGTAAAATCATGCACCTGTGTCGGTTTTGTAATGTCCCCATGGGACCCTGTGTCTGTGCTGAATGTTTGTACTTTCTATTGGTTGGCCCATGCCCTGTTCTGTCTCCCTGTTGGTTATTTTGATCCTGTGATGATGAATGGCGGACAGATGTCTGGTGGTGAGGGGAAAGGGGAAACAGAGAAATCTGTTTGTGACATAGTGGCCCATCAAATCTATGCCTGCAGTCAAAATACTCCCTTCAGCCCCATTCCCCAACTAGCCCCCTTAACCCTTCTCTCTCAGTGCACCCTGTGGCTGTATCCCTCAACAAGTATTCTGTTTTAGATACTGTAGGGGGGGGGGGAGTGTGGTAACGAATTGCCAGGGACAAATCGAGGTGGATATTACTCCGGCACAGTGGTTGCACCCGCCCCCCATCCACTCAGAAGGGAGGAGTGGGGAGAGGAAGGGAGTGATGGTGATTGGGGACTTGTTGGTTAGACAAGTGGATAGGAGGTTCTGTAAATAAGATGGAGGCACCCAGAAGGAATGATATCTCCCAGGTGCCAGGGTCAGGGACGATTCGGATCAAGTTCATAGCATTCTGGAGGAGGAGGGCAAGCAGCTGGATGTTGTGGTCCACATGAGGACCAATGACATCGATAGGAATAGGGATGAGATCCACAGGAAGGAATACAGGTACAGAATCCTTTCTCCAGACATCTAAAATCCAGAATGCTCCAAAATCCAGCACTTTTTTCCTGGTGCTGGTACAGTGGAGAGAGAAAGAGAGATAGATGGCAGCGTGAATTGTGTGGGAAGGGGAGAGAGAGAGAGAGAGAGAGAGAGAGGTCAGCACGACTTGGGTGGGTGAGCGGGGAGAGAGTCGACTGCGCGGCGGGTGGGTGAGGAGAGAGAGACGGCAGCATGACTTGGATGGGCGGGGGGAGATGGCAGCGTGACTCGGGTAGATTGGAGAATGGTAAATATCTCCTTGTTTAAAAAAGGTAATGGGGAATCCTGGGAATTTTAGACTGGTGAGTCTTACATTATTGGTGTGTATACTAATGGAAGGGATTCTTAAGGATGAGATCTATAAACATCTGGAGAAATACAGTCAAGTCAAGGAGAGTCAGCATGTCTTGTGAAGGCAAGCTTGGGCTTCACAAATCTAACTGAGTCTTTTGAGGAGGTTACAAAAGAAATTAATGAGGGTAGGGTGCTAGATATGGTGGACGTGGATTTTAGCCAGGCGTTTGAGAAAGTCGGCCATGAGAGATGTCTGCAGAAAGTCATGAGTCATGGGATGAGTGGAAAATTATCTCCTGAAATAAAAGCTGTCATGTAGGAAGAAAGCAGAGAGTAATAGTGGAAGGAAATGATTCTGCCTGGAGGTTGGGGACCAGTGGAGGGGCTGCAGGGATCTGTTCAGGGACCTCTGCTCTTTGCGATTTTCATAAATGACCTGCATGAAGAGGCGGATGGATAGGTCAGTAAGTTTGCAGATGACACGAAGGTTGGATTGGAGGAGTTGTGAATGGAGATGAAGGATGTTGAAGGTAACAAAATGATAAAGATGAGATAGGACCCCATCTCCCCTAGTAACCGTAGTTTTGAATGACAAGACTGTTGTTCCCATTCATCACAGGAAGAACATTTGACTCAAGGACTGAAGTGTTTTGACCATGATTCCAAGTCACTGTTCTGGAAATTGAAATGAGATGGAATAGTGGAGCTTTCACCATCCCCATTATACTGCAGAATATCTCCCCTAACTAAATCACAGAATAGACACAGCAGAGAAGAAGGCCATTTGGCCCATTGTGCCATGCCAGCTCTGTACATGAATGTCCATAAATTCTACACTCTGACCATGTCAATATTTCCCTCATCATATATTTATCAAATTTGGTCCTGAAGGTCGGTTCACAGGCAGAGAATTCAAACTTTGAACCTCAGAGTAAAATCATCTCTCCCTGTGATGATTTTTAAACTCTTTTGGAAATAAAGAGACATTAAAGCAGTGGGCGTCAACCTTGCCCCCCACTCCCTAAAAATATTGTACAGACAGAGAACTAAAAGCTGTGCGTCTCAACTTCTCCCCCCAAATCCCCCAAATATTATAAATTCAAAGACATTAAAGCAGTGGGTCTAAACCTTTTTCTTTACACTCCCCACATTATTGTATATAAAAAATCCTTAAAGCAGTGGGTCTCAAACTTTCACGCCCACTCCCCAGAATATTGAATATACAGAGACCTTAAAGTAGTGGGTCTCAAACTTTCCCAACCCCCACTCCCCACATTTTTGTTAAAACAGAGCCTTAAAATGCAGTTGGTATCAACCATTCACACCCACTCCCACAGTATTGAATATACAGAGCCCATAAGCAGTGGGTCTCAACCTTTCCCCCCACACTCCACACAATATTGTATATACAGAGACATTAAAGCATTGGGTCTCAACCTATTACTTTACAATGCCAACAATATTGTATATAAAAAGACCTGAAAGCAGTGGGTCTCAACCTTTCGCCCCAACTCACCAAAATATTGTAAATACAGGGACATTAAAGCAGTGTGTATTAATATTTTTTCCCCACTCCCCCGAAGTTGTATATATTGAGCTCTTAAAACAGAGGATCTCAGACTTTCGCGCCCACTACCCAAAATATTGTACATATTGAGGACTTAAAGCAGGGGGTCTCAACATTTTTTATTCTCACTCTACACACTAAAATATATACATAGATGTTAAAGCAGTGGTCTCAAACTTTCCACCCAACTCACCTAAATATTGTTAATACAGAGACATTAAATCTGTGGATCTCAAACTTTCCCGTGCACTCCCCACAATATTGTATATACAGAGACCTGAAAACAGTGGATATTAATCTTTTTCTCCCCCATTCCTTCAAAGTTGCATTTTTTGAGTCATTAAAGCAGTCGGTGTTAGCCTTTCATGCCCAATCCGGACAATATTGTATATACAGAGAAATTAAAACAGTGGGTCAACTCCCCACCCAACTCCCCAAAATGTTGTAAATACAGAGACATTAAGGTATTGGGTATCTATCTTTTTTCCCCCACTGCACCAACTTTGAATATCTTGAGCACTTAAAACAGAGGGTCTCCACATTTTGCGCCCACTACCGAAAATATTGAAAATACAGAGGACATAAAGCAGTGTGTCTCAAACTTTATATCCTCAATATTGTATATACAAACACTTTTAATCAGTGGGTCTCGACCATTCCCCTCCACTCCCCAGAATATTGTATATAGAGAGACCTTAAAGCAGTGGGTCTCAACCTTTTTCGTTACTCTCCCCACATTATTGTATATCAAAAGACCTTAAAGCAGTGGGTCTCAACATTTCCCACCTACTCACCAAAATATTGTAAATACAGAGACATTCAAGCAGTGGGTATCAATCTATTTCCCCCACTCCCACGAAATTGTACATAAAGAGATCTAAAAGCAGTGGGTATCAATCTTCATCTCCGTCACTACCCCAAAGTTGTAAATATTGAGCCATTAAACCAGTGGATCTCAACCTTTCATGTCCAATCGCCACATTATTGTACATAAAGAGACCTTAAAGCAGAGGATCTCAACCTTTCCCTCCAACTCACAAAAATATTGTAAATACAGAGACACTAAAGCAGTGGGTATCAATCTTTTTTCCCACACACTCCTGAAGTTGTAAATATTGAGCCCTTAAATCAGAGGGTCTCAGAATTTTGTACCCTCTACCCAAAATATTGTAAATACAGAGACCTTAAAGAAGTTGGTCTCAAACTTTTTCTTTACTCTCTTCAAAATATGGTATATAAGTTGACCTTAAAGCAGTTGGTATCAATCTTTTTTTTTCTAACACTACACCAAAGTTGTATATATTGAGCCCCTGAAGTAATGAGTATCAAATTTTCATGCCCACTCCCCACAATATTGTATATAGAGACCTCAAAGCATTGGTTCTCAAAATTTCCCTCCAAATCCGCAAAATATTATAAATACAATGACATTAAAGCTGTGGGTCTCAGCCTTTCTCCCACCACACCCTTCAATATTGTATTTACAGAGACCTTAAAGCAGTGGGTTTCAAACTTTTTGCATCACACACCACAATATTGTATATAGAGTGACATTAAAGCATTGGGTCTCACCCTTTCCCCCCAACATCCCAAAATATTGTATATATAAAGACATTAAAGCAGTAGGTCTCAACCGTTACACCCGCTCCCCACAGTATTGATAAAACAGAACCCTTAATGCAGTTGTTCTCAACCATTTTCACCCATTCACCTGAACATTATATAAACAGAGCCCTTAAAGCAGTGGGTCTCAAACTTTTTGCATCACTCACCACAACATTGTATATAGAGTGACATTAAAGCATGGGGTCTCACCCTTTCCCCCCAAAACCCCAAAATATTGTATATACAAAAACATTAAAGCAGTAGGTCACAACCGTTTCCCCCCACTCCTCACAATATTGTATATAAAGTGATCTAAATGCAGTGGGTATCAATCTTTTTCTCCGTCACTACTCCGAAGTTGTAAATATTGAGCCATTAAACCAGTGGATCTCAACCTTTCATGTCCAATCGCCACATTATTGTACATAAAGAGACCATAAAGCAGAGGATCTCAACCTTTCCCTCCAACTCACAAAACTATTGTAAATACAGAGACATTAAAGCTGTGGGAATCAATATATTTCCCAAAGTCTAACAAAATTGTACATATTGTGCATTTAAAAGCAGAGGGTCTCAGACTTTCGTGCCAATTACCCAAAATATGATACATACAGAGACATTAAAGCAGTGGGTCTCAACCTTTCCCACCTTCTCACAAAAATATTGTAAATACAGAGCCATTAAAATATTGTGTATTAATCTTTTTCCCCCACACAACCAAAGTTGTAAATATTGATAGCTTAAAGGAGAGGATCTCAACCTTTGGTGCCCACTACCCAAAAGATTATGTATACTGAGACCTTAAAGCATTGGTCTCAACCTTTCCCACCTATTCACAAAAATATTGGACATACAGAGCCATAAAAGCACTGGGTATTAATCTTTTTCCCGCATACCCCCAAAGTTGTAAATAGATCCCTTAAAGGAGAGGGTCTCAGACATTCGTGCCCACATACCAAAATATGGTATATACAGACACCTTAAGGCAGTGGGTCTGAACCTTTTTCTTTACTCTCCTCACATTATTGTATATAAAAAGAAACTAAAGCAGTGGGTCTCAAACTTTTGCACCTACTCACAAAAATATTGTAAATACAGAGCCATTAAAGCAGTGGATCTCAACCTTTCATGTCCAATCCCCACATTATTGTATATAAAGAGACCATAAAGCAAAGGATCTCAACCTTTCCTTCCAACTCACAGAAATATTGTAAATACATAGACATGGAAACAGTGAGTATCAATCTTTTTTAAACCCACACACCCAAAGTTGTAAATATTGATCCCTTAAAGGAGAGCGTCTAAGACTTTCGTGACCACTACCCAAAATATTTTAAAGTAGTGGGTGTCACCCTTTCCACCCAACACCCAAAATATTGCATGAAGAGATACATTAAAGCATTAGGTCTCAACCTTTTCCCCCCTCTCCCCACAATATTGAATATAAAGAGATCGAAATGCAATGACTATCAATCTTTTTCTCTGTCACTTCCACGAAGTTGTAAATATTGAGCCACTAAAGCAATGGATCTCAACCTTCGATGCCCACTAGCCACATTATTGTATTTCAAGAGACCTTAAAGCAGAGAATCTCAACCTTTCCCTCCATCTCCCAGAAATATTGTAAATACAGAGTGGATCTCAAACTTTCATATCCAATCCCCGCATTATTGTTTATAAAGAGACCTTAAAGCAGAGGATCTTAAGCTTTCCCTGAAACTCACAGAATTATTGTACATACAGAGACATGAAATCAGTGGGTATCAATCTATTTTTCCCCCAAACACCTGAATTTGCAAATATTGAGCCCTTAAAGGAGAGGGTCTCAGACTTTTGTCCCCAGTAACCAAAATATTGTACAAACAGAGACCTAAACTTTGGGTCTCAAACTTTTTCTTTCCTCTCATCAAGATATATATATATATATATATAAATTGATCTTAAAGCAGTGGATATCAATCTTTATTTTCTCTCACTATACCAAAGTTGGATATTTTGAGCCCTTCAAGTAGTGAGATCAAACTTTCATGCCCGCTCCCCACAATACTGTATATAGAGACCTCAAAGCAGTGCGTCTCAAAATTTCCCTCCAAATCCTCAAAATAATAGAAAGACAAAGACATTAAAGTTGTAGGTCTCAACCTTTCTCCAACCATTCCCCTCAATATTGTATATAGAGAGACTTTAAAGTTGTGGGTCTCCACTGTTACACACGCTCCACACAATGTTGATAAAACAGAACACTTATCGCAGTAGGTCTCAACCATTCATGCCCATTCAACACAATATTATATATACAAAGACTTTAAAGCAGTGGGTCTCCAACTTTATGCATCATTCACCACAATATTGTATTTACAGAGACTTTAATGTAGTTGGTGTCACACTTACCCCCAACACCTCAAAATATTGTATAGACAGAGACATTAAAGCAATAGGTCTCAACCTATTCCCAGCTCTCCCAACAATATTGTATATAAAGATATCTAAAAGCAGTAAGTATCAATATTTTTCTCCATCACTCCCTCGAAATTATAAATACTGAGCGCTTAAAGCCATGGATCTCAACCTTTCATGTCTAATCGCCAAATTATATTTGCATAAAGAGACCTTAAAGCAGAGGATCTCAACCTTTCCCACCAACTCAGAGAGATATTGGGAATAAAGAGACATGAAAGCAGTGGGTATCAAACTTTTTCTCCACACACCCGAAGTTGTAAATATTGAGCCCTTAAAGGAGAGGGTATCAGATATTCGTGGCCTCTAAACAAAATATTGTATATACAGATACCTGAAAGCAGTGGGTCCGAATCTTTTTCTTTACTCTCCTCACATTATTGTATATAAAAAGAAATTAAAGCAGTGTGTCTCAACCTTTCGCACCTACTCACAAAAATATTGTAAATACATAGCCACTAAAGCAATGGATCCTAACCTTTCATGTGCAATCCCTACATTATTGAATATAAAGAGATCATAAAGCAAAGGATCTCAACCTTTCCTTCCATCTCACAGATATATTATAAATACATAGACATGGGAGCAGTGAGTATCAATCTTTTTTAAACCCACACACACGAAGTTGTAAATATTGATGCCTTATGGAGAGCGTCTCATACTTTCGTGACCACTACCCAAAATATTGTATATAGAGTGACTTTAAAGTAGTGGGTGTCACGACTTACCCCCAACAACCCAAAATATTGCATAGACAGAGACATCAAAGCATTAGGTCTGAAACCTTTCCCCCATCCCCAAAATATTGAATATAAAGAGACCTAAATGCAGTGGCTATCAATATTTTTCTCTCTCACTACCACAAAGTTAAAAATATTGAGCCACTAAAGCAATGGATCTCAATCTTTCATGTCCAATTCCCACATTACTGTGCATAAAGAGACCTTAAAGTAGAGGTTCTCAACTTTCCCTCCAACTCACAGAATTATTGTAAATACAGAGCCATGAAAGCAGTGGGTATTAATCTTTACCCCACACATCCAAAGTTGTAAATATTGATCCCTTAAAGGAGAGGGTGTCAGACATTCGTGCCCACTTCCAAAAATATTGTATAGACAGACACCTGAAAGCTGTGGGTCTGATCCTTTTTCTTTAATCTCCTCACATGATTGTATATAAAAATAAATTAAAGCAGTGGGTCTCAAGCTTTCGCACCTACTCACAAAAATATTGTAAATACAGAGCCATGAAAGCAGTGGGCATTTATCTTTTTTCCCCCACACACCCAATGTTGTAAATATTGATCCCTTAAAGGAGAGGGTCGCAGACTTCCGCGCCAACTTCCCAAAATATTGTATACACAGAGACCTTAGAGCAGTGGGTCTCAACCTTTCATGTCCAATCCCCACATTATTGTATATAAAGAGACCATAAAGCAAAGGATCTCAATCTTTTCTTCCAACTCACAGAAATATTGTAAATACATAGACATGGGAACAGTGAGTATCAATCTTTTTGAAACCCACACACCCGAAGTTGTAAATATTGATCCCTTAAAGAATAGCGTCTCAGACCTTCGAGATCATTACCCAAAATATTGTATATACAGCAACTTTAGAGTAGTGGGTGTCATGCTTTCCCCCCAACACCCTAAAATATTACATAGACAGAGACATCAAAGCATTAGGTCCGAAACTTTTCCCCCACTCCCCAAAATATTGAATATAAATAGATCTGAATGCAGTGCCTATCAATCTTTTTCTCTGTCACTACCAGAAAGTTGTAAATATTGAGCCACCAAAGCAATGGATCTCAACCTTTCATGTCCAATTCCCACATTACTGTACATAAAGAGACCTTAAAGTAGAGGATCTCAAACTTACACTCCAACTCATAGAATTATTGTAAATTCAGAGCCATTAAAGGAGTGGGTAATAATCTTTTCCCCCACACACCCAAATTTGTAAATATTGATCCCTTAAAGGAGAGGGTCTCAGACTTTCGTGCCCACTTCCAAAAATATTGTATAGACAGACACCTGAAAGCAGTGGGTCTGATCCTTTTTCTTTTCTCTCCTCACATTATTGTATATAAAAAGAAATTAAAGCAGTGGGTGTCAACCTTTCGCACCAACTCACAAAAATATTGTAAATACAGAGCAATTAAAGCAGTGGATCCTAAACTTTCATGTCCAATCCCCACATTATTGTATATAAAGAGTCCATAAAGCAAAGGATCTCAACCTTTCCTTCCATCTCACAGAAATATTGTAAATACATAGACATGGAAGCAGTGAGTATCAATCTTTTTTAAACCCACACACCCGAAGTTGTAAATATTGATCCCTTATGGAGAGCGTCTCATACGTTCGTGACCACTACACAATATATTGTATATAGAGTGTCTTTAAAGTAGTGGGTGTCACGATTTACCCCCAACAACCCAAAATATTGCATAGAGAGAGACATCAAAGTATTAGGTCTGAAACTTTCCCCCCAACACCCCAAAATATTGCATAGACAGAGACATCAAAGCATTAGGTCTGAAACTTTTCCCCCATTCCCCACAATATTGAATCTAAAAAGATCTAAATGCAGTGCCTATCAATCTTTTTCTCTATCCCTCCCACAAAGTTGTAAGTATTGAGCCACTAAAGCAATGGATTTCAACCTTTCATGTCCAATTCCCACATTACTGTACATAAAGAGACCTTAAAGTAGAGGATCTCAACCTTTCCCTCCAAGTTACAGAATTATTGTAAATACAGAGCCATGAAAGCAGTGGGTATTAATAATTTTCCCCCACACACCCAAAGTTGTAAATATTGATCCCTTAAAGGAGAGGGTCTCAGACTTTCGTGCCCACTTCCAAAAATATTGTACAGACAGACACCTGAAAGCAGTGGGTCTGAATCTTTTTCTTTACTCTCCTCACATTATTGTATATAAAAAGAAATTAAAGCAGTGAGTCTCAACCTTACGCACCTACTCACAAAAATAATGTAAATACAGAGCAATTAAAGCAGTGGATCCTAACCTTTCATGTCCAATCCCCTCATTATTGTATATAAAGAGACCATAAAGCAAAGGATCTCAACCTTTCCTTCCATCTCACAGAAATATTGTAAATACATAGACATGGAAGCAGTGAGTATCAATCTTTTTTAAACCCACACACCCGAAGTTATAAATATTGATCCATTATGGAGAGCGTCTCATACTTTCGTGACCACTACCCAAAATATTGTATATAGAGTGACTTTAAAGTGGTGGGTGTCACGATTTACCCCCAACTGCCCAAAATATTGCATAGACAGAGACATCAAAGCATTAGGTCTGAAACTTTTCCCCCACTCCCCAAAATATTGAATATAAAGAGATCTAAATGCAGTGGCTATCAATCATTTTCTCTCTCACTACCACAAAGTTATAAATATTGAGCCACTAAAGCAATGGATCTCAACCTTTCATGTCCAATTCCCACATTACAGTACATAAAGAGACCATAAAGTAGAGGTTCTCAACCTTTCCCTCCAATTCACAGAATTATTGTAAATTCAGAGCCATTAAAGAAGTGGGTAATAATCTTTTCCCCCACACACCCAAATTTGTAAATATTGATCATTTAAAGGAGAGGGTGTCAGACTTTCGTGCCCACTTCCAAAAATATTGCATAGACAGACACCTGAAAGCAGCGGGTCTGAATCTTTTTCTTTACTCTCCTCACATTATTGTATATAAAAAGAAATTAAAGCAGTGGGTCTCAACCTTTCGCACCTACTCACAAAAATATTGTAAATACAGAGTAATTAAAGCAGTGGAACCTAACCTTTCATGTCCAATCCCCACATTATTGTATATAAAGAGACCATAAAGCAAAGGATCTCAACCTTTCCTTCCATTTCACATAAATATTGTAAATACAAAGACATGGAAGCAGTGAGTATCAATCTTTTTTAAACCCACACACCCAAAGTTGTAAATATTGATCCCTTATGGAGAGCGTCTCATGCTTTCATGACCCCTACCCACAATATTGTATATAGAGTGACTTGAAAGTAGTGGGTGTCACCATTTACCCCCAACAACCCAAAATATTGCATAGAGAGAGACATCAAAGCATTAGGTCTGAAACTTTCCCCCCAACACCCCAAAATATTGCATAGTCAGAGACATCAAAGCATTAGGTCTGAAACTTTTCCCCCATTCCCCACAATATTGAATATAAAAAGATCTAAATGCAGTGCCTATCAATCTTTTTCTCTCTCCCTCCCACAAAGTTGTAAATATTGAGCCACTAAAGCAATGGATTTCAACCTTTCATGTCCAATTCCCACATTACTGTACATAAAGAGACCTTAAAGTAGAGGATCTCAACCTTTCCCTCCAAGTCACAGAATTATTGTAAATACAGAGCCATGAAAGCAGTGGGTATTAATAATTTTCCCCCACACACCCAAAGTTGTAAATATTGATCCTTTAAAGGAGGGGGTCTCCGAATTCCGTGCCCACTTCCCAAAATATTGAATATACAGAGACCTTAGAGCAGTGGGTTTCAAACTTTCCCACCTACTCAAAAAAATATTGGAAATAAAGATCCATTGAAACAGTGGGTATTAATCTTTTTCCCCCACCCACCCAAAGTTGTAAATATTGATCCCTTTAGGAGAGGGTTTCAGACTTTCGTGACCACTTTCAAAAATGTTGTACATAAAGACCACTTAAAGCAGTGGGTTTGAATCTTTTCCTTTACTCCTCACATTATTGTATATAAAAAGAAATTAAAGCAGTGGGTCTCAACCTTTGGCACCTACTCACAAAAATATTGTAAATACAGAGCCATTAAAGCAGTGGATCTCAACCTTTCATGTCCAATCCCCACATTATTGTATAAAAAGAACCATAAAGCAAAGGATCTCAACCTTTCCTTCCAACTCACAGAAATATTGTAAATACATAGACATGGAAGCAGTGAGTATCAATCTTTTTGAAACTCACATACCCGAAGTTGTAAACATTAATCCCTTAAAAAAGAGGGTCTCAGACTTTCGTGCCCACTTCCAAAAATATTGTAAATACAGACACATTAAAGCAATGGATCTCAACCTTTCATGTCCAATTCCCACATTACAGTACATGAAGAGACCTTAAAGTAGAGGATCTCAACCTTTCCCTCCAACTCACAGAATTATTGTAAATACAGAGCCATGAAAGCAGTGGGTATTATTCTTTTTCCCCCACACACCAAAAGTTGTAAATATTGATCCCTTAAAGGAGAGGGTGTCAGACTTTCGTGCCCACTTCCAAAAATATTGTACAGACAGACACCTGAAAGCAGTGGGTCTGAATCTTTTTCTTTACTCTACTCACATTATTGTATATAAAAAGAAATTAAAGCTGTGGGTCTCAACCTTTCGCACCTACTCACAAAAATATTGTAATTACAGAGCAATTAAAGCAGTGGATCCTAACCTTTCATGTGCAATCCCTACATTATTGTATATAAAGAGATCATAAAGCAAAGGATCTCAACCTTTTCTTCCATCTCACAGAAATATTGTAAATACATAGACATGGGAGCAGTGAGTATCAATCTTTTATAAACACACACACCCGAAGTTGTAAATATTGATCCCTTATGGAGAGCGTCTCATACTTTTGTGACCACTACCCAAAATATTGTATATAGAGTGACTTTAAAGTAGTGGGTGTCACGATTTACCCCCAACAACCCAAACTATTGCATAGACAGAGACATCAAAGCATTAGGTCTGAAACTTTTTCCCCACTCCCCAAAATATTGAATATAAAGAGATCTAAATGCAGTGGCTATCAATCTTTTTCTCTCTCACTACCACAAAGTTATAAATGTTGAGCCACTAAAGCAATGGTTCTCAACCTTTCATGTCCAATTCCCACATTACTGTACATAAAGAGACCTTAAAGTAGAGGTTCTCAACTTTCCCTCCAACTCACAGAATTATTGTAAATACAGAGCCATGAAAGCAGTGGGTATTAATCTTTACCCCACACATCCAAAGTTGTAAATATTGATCCCTTTAAGGAGAGGGTCTCAGACTTTCGTGTCCACTTCCAAAAATATTGTATAGACAGACACCTCAAAGCAGTGGGTCTGATCCTTTTTCTTTAATCTCCTCACATGATTGTATATAAAAATAAATTAAAGCAGTGGGTCTCAAGCTTTCGCACCTACTCACAAAAATATTGTAAATACAGAGCCATGAAAGCAGTGGGCATTTATCTTTTTTCCCCCACACACCCAAAGTTGTAAATATTGATCCCTTAAAGGAGAGGGTCTCAGACATCCGCGCCCACTTCCCAAAATATTGTATAAACAGAGACCTTAGAGCAGTGGGTCCCAACTTTTCATGTCCAATCCCCACATTATTGTATATAAAGAGACCATAAAGCAAAGGATCTCAATCTTTTCTTCCAACTCACAGAAATATTGTAAATACATAGACATGGGAACAGTGAGTGTCAATCTTTTTTAAACCCACACACCCGAAGTTGTAAATATTGATCCCTTAAAGAAGAGCGTCTCAGACCTTCGAGATCATTACCAAAAATATTGTATATACAGTAACATTAAAGTAGTGGGTGTCATGCTTTCCCCCCAACTCCCTAAAATATTACATAGACAGAGACATCAAAGCATTAGGTCTGAAACTTTTCCCCCATTCCCCACAATATTGAATATAAAGAGATCTGAATGCAGTGGCTCTCAATGTTTTTCTCTGTCACTACCAGAAAGTTGTAAATATTGAGCCACCAAAGCAATGGATCTCAACCTTTCATGTCCAATTCCCACATTACTGTACATAAAGAGACCTTAAAGTAGAGGATCTCAAACTTTCACTCCAACTCACAGAATTATTGTAAATTCAGAGCCATGAAAGCAGTGGGTATTAATCTTTTCCCCCACATACCCAAAGTTGTAATTATTGATCCCTTAAAGGAGAGGGTGTCATACGTTCGTGCCCACTTCCAAAAATATTGTACAGACAGACACCTGAAAGCAGTGGGTCTGAATCTTTTTCTTTACTTTCCTCACATTATTGTATTTAAAAAGAAATTAAAGCAGTGGGTCTCAACCTTTCGCACCTACTCACAAAAAAATTGTAAATACAGAGCAATTAAAGCATTGGATCCTAAACTTTCATGTCCAATCCCCACATTATTGTATATAAAGAGACCATAAAGCAAAGGATCTCAATCTTTTCTTCCAACTCACAGAAATATTGTAAATACATAGACATGGGAGCAGTAAGTATCAATCTTTTTTAAACCCACACACCCGAAGTTGTAAACATTGATCCCTTATGGAGAGCGTCTCATACTTTCGTAACGACCACCCAAAATATTGTATATAGAGTGACTTTAAAGTAGTGGGTGTCACGATTTACCCCCAACAACCTAAAATATTGCATAGAAAGAGACATCAAAGCATTAGGTCTGAAACTTTTCCCCCACTCCCCAAAATATTGAATATAAAGGGATCTAAATGCAGTGGCCATCAATCTTTTTCTCTCTCACTACCACAAAGATATAAATATTGAGCCACTAAAGAAATGGATCTCAACCTTTCATGTCCAATTCCCACATTACAATACATAAAGAGACCATAAAGTAGAGGTTCTTAACCTTTCCCTTCAACTCACAGAATTATTGTAAATTCAGAGCCATTAAAGAAGTGGGTAATAATCTTTTCCCCCACACACCCAAAGTTGTAATTATTGATCCCTTAAAGGAGAGGGTGTCAGTCGTTCGTGCCCACTTCCAAAAATATTGTACAGACAGACACCTGAAAGCAGTGGGTCTGAATCTTTTTCTTTACTCTCCTCACATTATTGTATTTAAAAAGAAATTAAAGCAGTGGACTCAACCTTTCGCACCTACTCACAAAAATATTGTAAATACAGAGCAATTAAAGCAGTGGATCCTAACCTTTCATGTCCAATCCCCACATTATTGTATATAAAGAGACCATAAAGCAAAGGATCTCAATCTTTTCTTCCAACTCACAGAAATATTGTAAATACATAGACATGGGAACAGTGAGTATCAATCTTTTTTAAACCCACACACCCGAAGTTGTAAATATTGATCCCTTATGGAGAGCGTCTCATACTTTCGTAACGACCACCCAAAATATTGTATATAGAGTGACTTTAAAGTAGTGGGTGTCACGATTTACCCCCAACAACCTAAAATATTGCATAGAAAGAGACATCAAAGCATTAGGTCTGAAACTTTTCCCCCACTCCCCAAAATATTGAATATAAAGAGATCTAAATGCAATGGCCATCAAACTTTTTCTCTCTCACTACCACAAAGTTATAAATATTGAACCACTAAAGCAATGGATCTCAACCTTTCATGTCCAATTCCCACATTACTGTACATAAAGAGACCTTAAAGTAGAGGTTCTCAACTTTCCCTCCAACTCACAGAATTATTGTAAATACAGAGCCATGAAAGCAGTGGGTATTAATCTTTACCCCACACATCCAAAGTTGTAAATATTGATCCCTTAAAGGAGAGGGTCTCAGACTTTCGTGTCCACTTCCAAAAATATTGTATAGACAGACACCTGAAAGCAGTGGGTCTGATCCTTTTTCTTTAATCTCCTCACATGATTGTATATAAAAATAAATTAAAGCAGTGGGTCTCAAGCTTTCGCACCTACTCACAAAAATATTGTAAATACAGAGCCATGAAAGCAGTGGGCATTTATCTTTTTTCCCCCACACACCCAAAGTTGTAAATATTGATCCCTTAAAGGAGAGGGTCTCAGACATCCGCGCCCACTTCCCAAAATATTGTATAAACAGAGACCTTAGAGCAGTGGGTCCCAACTTTTCATGTCCAATCCCCACATTATTGTATATAAAGAGACCATAAAGCAAAGGATCTCAATCTTTTCTTCCAACTCACAGAAATATTGTAAATACATAGACATGGGAACAGTGAGTGTCAATCTTTTTTAAACCCACACACCCGAAGTTGTAAATATTGATCCCTTAAAGAAGAGCGTCTCAGACCTTCGAGATCATTACCAAAAATATTGTATATACAGTAACATTAAAGTAGTGGGTGTCATGCTTTCCCCCCAACGCCCTAAAATATTACATAGACAGAGACATCAAAGCATTAGGTCTGAAACTTTTCCCCCATTCCCCACAATATTGAATATAAAGAGATCTGAATGCAGTGGCTATCAATGTTTTTCTCTGTCACTACCAGAAAGTTGTAAATATTGAGCCACTAAAGCAATGGATCTCAACCTTTCATGTCCAATTCCCACATTACTGTACATAAAGAGACCTTAAAGTAGAGGATCTAAAACTTTCACTCCAACTCACAGAATTATTGTAAATTCAGAGCCATGAAAGCAGTGGGTATTAATCTTATCCCCCACATACCCAAAGTTGTAATTATTGATCCCTTAAAGGAGAGGGTGTCATACGTTCGTGCCCACTTCCAAAAATATTGTACAGACAGACACCTGAAAGCAGTGGGTCTGAATCTTTTTCTTTACTCTCCTCACATTATTGTATATAAAAAGAAATTAAAGCAGTGGGTCTCAACCTTTCGCACCTACTCACTAAAATATTGTAAATACAGAGCAATTAAAGCAGTGGATCCTAACCTTTCATGTGCAATCCCTATATTATTGTATATAAAGAGATCATAAAGCAAAGGATCTCAACCTTTCCTTCCATCTCCCTGAAATATTGTAAATACAAATACATGGAAGCAGTGAGTATCAATCTTTTTTAAACCCACACACCCGAAGTTGTAAATATTGATCCCTTATGGAGAGCGTCTCATACTTTCGTGACCACTACCCAAAATATTGTATATAGAGTGACTTTAAAGTAGTGGGTGTCACGATTTACCCCCAACAACCCAAAATATTGCATAGACAGAGACATCAAAGCATTAGGTCTGAAACCTTTCTCCCACTCCCCAAAATATTGAATATAAAGAGATCTAAATGCAGTGGCTATCAATATTTTTCACTCTCACTACCACAAAGTTAAAAATATTGAGCCACTAAAGCAATGGATCTCAACCTTTCATGTCCAATTCCCACATTACTGTACATAAAGAGACCTTAAAGTAGAGGTTCTCAAACTTTCACTCCAACTCACAGAATTATTGTAAATACAGAGCCATGAAAGCAGTGGGTATTAATCTTTACCCCACACATCCAAAGTTGTAAATATTGATCCCTTAAAGGAGAGGGTCTCAGACTTTCGTGTCCACTTCCAAAAATATTGTATAGACAGACACCTCAAAGCAGTGGGTCTGATCCTTTTTCTTTAATCTCCTCACATGATTTTATATAAAAATAAATTAAAGCAGTGGGTCTCAAGCTTTCGCACCTACTCACAAAAATATTGTAAATACAGAGCCATGAAAGCAGTGGGCATTTATCTTTTTTCCCCCACACACCCAAAGTTGTAAATATTGATCCCTTAAAGGAGAGGGTCTCAGACATCCGCGCCCACTTCCCAAAATATTGTATAAACAGAGACCTTAGAGCAGTGGGTCCCAACTTTTCATGTCCAATCCCCACATTATTGTATATAAAGAGACCATAAAGCAAAGGATCTCAATCTTTTCTTCCAACTCACAGAAATATTGTAAATACATAGACATGGGAACAGTGAGTGTCAATCTTTTTTAAACCCACACACCCGAAGTTGTAAATATTGATCCCTTAAAGAAGAGCGTCTCAGACCTTCGAGATCATTACCAAAAATATTGTATATACAGTAACATTAAAGTAGTGGGTGTCATGCTTTCCCCCCAACGCCCTAAAATATTACATAGACAGAGACATCAAAGCATTAGGTCTGAAACTTTTCCCCCATTCCCCACAATATTGAATATAAAGAGATCTGAATGCAGTGGCTATCAATGTTTTTCTCTGTCACTACCAGAAAGTTGTAAATATTGAGCCACTAAAGCAATGGATCTCAACCTTTCATGTCCAATTCCCACATTACTGTACATAAAGAGACCTTAAAGTAGAGGATCTCAAACTTTCACTCCAACTCACAGAATTATTGTAAATTCAGAGCCATGAAAGCAGTGGGTATTAATCTTATCCCCCACATACCCAAAGTTGTAATTATTGATCCCTTAAAGGAGAGGGTGTCATACGTTCGTGCCCACTTCCAAAAATATTGTACAGACAGACACCTGAAAGCAGTGGGTCTGAATCTTTTTCTTTACTCTCCTCACATTATTGTATATAAAAAGAAATTAAAGCAGTGGGTCTCAACCTTTCGCACCTACTCACTAAAATATTGTAAATACAGAGCAATTAAAGCAGTGGATCCTAACCTTTCATGTGCAATCCCTATATTATTGTATATAAAGAGATCATAAAGCAAAGGATCTCAACCTTTCCTTCCATCTCCCTGAAATATTGTAAATACAAATACATGGAAGCAGTGAGTATCAATCTTTTTTAAACCCACACACCCGAAGTTGTAAATATTGATCCCTTATGGAGAGCGTCTCATACTTTCGTGACCACTACCCAAAATATTGTATATAGAGTGACTTTAAAGTAGTGGGTGTCACGATTTACCCCCAACAACCCAAAATATTGCATAGACAGAGACATCAAAGCATTAGGTCTGAAACCTTTCTCCCACTCCCCAAAATATTGAATATAAAGAGATCTAAATGCAGTGGCTATCAATATTTTTCTCTCTCACTACCACAAAGTTAAAAATATTGAGCCACTAAAGCAATGGATCTCAACCTTTCATGTCCAATTCCCACATTACTGTACATAAAGAGACCTTAAAGTAGAGGTTCTCAAACTTTCACTCCAACTCACAGAATTATTGTAAATTCAGAGCCATTAAAGCAGTGGGTATTAATTTTTTCCCCACATACCCAAAGTTTTAATTATTGATCCCTTAAAGGAGAGGGCGTCAGACGTTCGTGCCCACTTCCAAAAATATTGTACAGACAGACACCTGAAAGCAGCGGGTCTGAATCTTTTTCTTTACTCTCCTCACATTATTGTATATAAAAAGAAATTAAAGCAGTGGGTCTCAACCTTTCGCACCTACTCAGAAAAATATTGTAAATACAGAGTAATTAAAGGAGTGGAACCTAACCTTTCATGTCCAATCCCCACATTATTGTATATAAAGAGACCATAAAGCAAAGGATCTCAACCTTTCCTTCCATCTCACAGAAATATTGTAAATACATAGACATGGAAGCAGTGAGTATCAATCTTTTTGAAACCCACACACCCGAAGTTGTAAACATTAATCCCTTAAAAAAGAGGGTCTCAGACTTTCGTGCCCACTTCCAAAAATATTGTAAATACAGACACATTAAAGCAATGGATCTCAACCTTTCATGTCCAATTCCCACATTACAGTACATGAAGAGACCTTAAAGTAGAGGATCTCAACCTTTCCCTTCAACTCACAGAATTATTGTAAATTCAGAGCCATTAAAGAAGTGGGTAATAATCTTTTCCCCCACACACCCAAAGTTGTAATTATTGATCCCTTAAAGGAGAGGGTGTCAGTCGTTCGTGCCCACTTCCAAAAATATTGTACAGACAGACACCTGAAAGCAGTGGGTCTGTATCTTTTTCTTTACTCTCCTCACATTATTGTATTTAAAAAGAAATTAAAGCAGTGGGTCTCAACCTTTCGCACCTACTCACAAAAATATTGTAAATACAGAGCAATTAAAGCAGTGGATCCTAAGCTTTCATGTCCAATCCCCACATTATTGTATATAAAGAGAACATAAAGCAAAGGATCTCAATCTTTTCTTCCAACTCACAGAAATATTGTAAATACATAGACATGGGAACAGTGAGTATCAATCTTTTTTAAACCCACACACCCGAAGTTGTAAATATTGATCCCTTATGGAGAGCGTCTCATACTTTCGTAACGACCACCCAAAATATTGTATATAGAGTGACTTTAAAGTAGTGGGTGTCACGATTTACCCCCAACAACCTAAAATATTGCATAGAAAGAGACATCAAAGCATTAGGTCTGAAACTTTTCCCCCACTCCCCAAAATATTGAATATAAAGAGATCTAAATGCAATGGCCATCAAACTTTTTCTCTCTCACTACCACAAAGTTATAAATATTGAACCAGTAAAGCAATGGATCTCAACCTTTCATGTCCAATTCCCACATTACTGTACATAAAGAGACCTTAAAGTAGAGGTTCTCAACTTTCCCTCCAACTCACAGAATTATTGTAAATACAGAGCCATGAAAGCAGTGGTTATTAATCTTTACCAGACACATCCAAAGTTGTAAATATTCATCCCTTAAAGGAGAGGGTCTCAGACTTTCGTGCTCACTTCCAAAAATATTGTACAGACAGACACCTGAAAGCAGCGGGTCTGAATCTTTTTCTTTACTCTCCTCACATTATTGTATATAAAAAGAAATTAAAGCAGTGTGTCTCAACCTTTCGCACCTACTCACAAAAATATTGTAAATACAGAGCAATTAAAGCATTGGATCCTAACCTTTCATGTCCAATCCCCACATTATTGTATATAAAGAGACCATAAAGCAAAGGATCTCAACCTTTCCTTCCATCTCACAGAAATATTGTAAATACATAGACATGGAAGCAGTGAGTATCAATCTTTTTTAAACCCACACACCCAAAGTTGTAAATATTGATCCCTTATGGAGAGCGTCTCATGCTTTCATGACCCCTACCCACAATATTGTATATAGAGTGACTTCAAAGTAGTGGGTGTCACCATTTACCCCCAACAACCCAAAATATTGCATAGAGAGAGACATCAAAGCATTAGGTCTGAAACTTTCCCCCCAACACCCCAAAATATTGCATAGTCAGAGACATCAAAGCATTAGGTCTGAAACGTTTCCCCCATTCCCCACAATATTGAATATAAAAAGATCTAAATGCAGTGCCTATCAATCTTTTTCTCTCTCCCTCCCACAAAGTTGTAAATATTGAGCCACTAAAGCAATGGATTTCAACCTTTCATGTCCAATTCCCACATTACTGTACATAAAGAGACCTTAAAGTAGAGGATCTCAACCTTTCCCTCCAAGTCACAGAATTATTGTAAATACAGAGCCATGAAAGCAGTGGGTATTAATAATTTTCCCCCACACACCCAAAGTTGTAAATATTGATCCTTTAAAGGAGGGGGTCTCTGAATTCCGTGCCCACTTCCCAAAATATTGAATATACAGAGACCTTAGAGCAGTGGGTTTCAAACTTGCCCACCTACTCAAAAAAATATTGGAAATAAAGATCCATTGAAACAGTGGGTATTAATCTTTTTCCCCCACCCACCCAAAGTTGTAAATATTGATCCCTTTAGGAGAGGGTCTCAGACTTTCGTGACCACTTTCAAAAATGTTGTACATAAAGACCACTTAAAGCAGTGGGTTTGAATCTTTTCCTTTACTCCTCACATTATTGTATATAAAAAGAAATTAAAGCAGTGGGTCTCAACCTTTGGCACCTACTCACAAAAATATTGTAAATACAGAGCCATTAAAGCAGTGGATCTCAACCTTTCATGTCCAATCCCCACATTATTGTATAAAAAGAACCATAAAGCAAAGGATCTCAACCTTTCCTTCCAACTCACAGAAATATTGTAAATACATAGACATGGAAGCAGTGAGTATCAATCTTTTTGAAACCCACATACCCGAAGTTGTAAACATTAATCCCTTAAAAAAGAGGGTCTCAGACTTTCGTGCCCACTTCCAAAAATATTGTAAATACAGACACATTAAAGCAATGGATCTCAACCTTTCATGTCCAATTCCCACATTACAGTACATGAAGAGACCTTAAAGTAGAGGATCTCAACCTTTCCCTCCAACTCACAGAATTATTGTAAATACAGAGCCATGAAAGCAGTGGGTATTATTCTTTTTCCCCCACACACCAAAAGTTGTAAATATTGATCCCTTAAAGGAGAGGGTGTCAGACGTTCGTGCCCACTTCCAAAAATATTGTACAGACAGACACCTGAAAGCAGTGGGTCTGAATCTTTTTCTTTACTCTCCTCACATTATTGTATATAAAAAGAAAATAAAGCTGTGGGTCTCAACCTTTCGCACCTACTCACAAAAATATTGTAATTACGGAGCAATTAAAGCAGTGGATCCTAACCTTTCATGTGCAATCCCTACATTATTGTATATAAAGAGATCATAAAGCAAAGGATCTCAACCTTTCCTTCCATCTCACAGAAATATTGTAAATACATAGACATGGGAGCAGTGAGTATCAATCTTTTTTAAACCCACACACCCGAAGTAGTAAATATTGATCCCTTATGGAGAGCGTCTCATACTTTTGTGACCACTACCCAAAATATTGTATATAGAGTGACTTTAAAGTAGTGGGTGTCACGATTTACCCCAAACAACCCAAACTATTGCATAGACAGAGACATCAAAGCATTAGGTCTGAAACTTTTTCCCCACTCCCCAAAATATTGAATATAAAGAGATCTAAATGCAGTGGCTATCAATCTTTTTCTCTCTCACTACCACAAAGTTATAAATGTTGAGCCACTAAAGCAATGGTTCTCAACCTTTCATGTCCAATTCCCACATTACTGTACATAAAGAGACCTTAAAGTAGAGGTTCTCAACTTTCCCTCCAACTCACAGAATTATTGTAAATACAGAGCCATGAAAGCAGTGGGTATTAATCTTTACCCCACACATCCAAAGTTGTAAATATTGATCCCTTAAAGGAGAGGGTCTCAGACTTTCGAGTCCACTTCCAAAAATATTGTATAGACAGACACCTGAAAGCAGTGGGTCTGATCCTTTTTCTTTAATCTCCTCACATGATTGTATATAAAAATAAATTAAAGCAGTGGGTCTCAAGCTTTCGCACCTACTCACAAAAATATTGTAAATACAGAGCCATGAAAGCAGTGGGCATTTATCTTTTTTCCCCCACACACCCAAAGTTGTAAATATTGATCCCTTAAAGGAGAGGGTCTCAGACATCCGCGTCCACTTCCCAAAATATTGTATAAACAGAGACCTTAGAGCAGTGGGTCCCAACCTTTCATGTCCAATCCCCACATTATTGTATATAAAGAGACCATAAAGCAAAGGATCTCAATCTTTTCTTCCAACTCACAGAAATATTGTAAATACATAGACATGGGAACAGTGAGTATCAATCTTTTTTAAACCCACACACCCTTAAAGAAGAGCGTCTCAGACCTTCGAGATCATTACCAAAAATATTGTATATACAGTAACATTAAAGTAGTGGGTGTCATGCTTTCCCCCCAACGCCCTAAAATATTACATAGACAGAGACATCAAAGCATTAGGTCTGAAACTTTTCCCCCATTCCCCACAATATTGAATATAAAGAGATCTGAATGCAGTGGCTATCAATGTTTTTCTCTGTCACTACCAGAAAGTTGTAAATATTGAGCCACCAAAGCAATGGATCTCAACCTTTCATGTCCAATTCCCACATTACTGTACATAAAGAGACCTTAAAGTAGAGGATCTCAAACTTTCACTCCAACTCACAGAATTATTGTAAATTCAGAGCCATGAAAGCAGTGGGTATTAATCTTTTCCCCCACATACCCAAAGTTGTAATTATTGATCCCTTAAAGGAGAGGGTGTCATACGTTCGTGCCCACTTCCAAAAATATTGTACAGACAGACACCTGAAAGCAGTGGGTCTGAATCTTTTTCTTTACTCTCCTCACATTATTGTATTTAAAAAGAAATTAAAGCAGTGGGTCTCAACCTTTCGCACCTACTCACAAAAATATTGTAAATACAGAGCAATTAAAGCAGTGGATCCTAAGCTTTCATGTCCAATCCCCACATTATTTTATATAAAGAGACCATAAAGCAAAGGATCTCAATCTTTTCTTCCACCTCACAGAAATATTGTAAATACATAGACATGGGAACAGTGAGTATCAATCTTTTTTAAACCCACACACCCGAAGTTGTAAATATTGATCCCTTATGGAGAGCGTCTCATACTTTCGTAACGACCACCCAAAATATTGTATATAGAGTGACTTTAAAGTAGTGGGTGTCACGATTTACCCCCAACAACCTAAAATATTGCATAGAAAGAGACATCAAAGCATTAGGTCTGAAACTTTTCCCCCACTCCCCAAAATATTGAATATAAAGAGATCTAAATGCAATGGCCATCAAACTTTTTCTCTCTCACTACCACAAAGTTATAAATATTGAACCACTAAAGCAATGGATCTCAACCTTTCATGTCCAATTCCCACATTACTGTACATAAAGAGACCTTAAAGTAGAGGTTCTCAACTTTCCCTCCAACTCACAGAACTATTGTAAATACAGAGCCATGAAAGCAGTGGGTATTAATCTTTACCCGACACATCCAAAGTTGTAAATATTGATCCCTTAAAGGAGAGGGTCTCAGACTTTCGTGCTCACTTCCAAAAATATTGTACAGACAGACACCTGAAAGCAGTGGGTCTGAATCTTTTTCTTTACTCTCCTCACATTATTGTATATAAAAAGAAATTAAAGCAGTGGGTCTCAACCTTTCGCACCTACTCAATAAAATATTGTAAATACAGAGCAATTAAAGCATTGTTCCTAACCTTTCATGTGCAATCCCTACATTATTGTATATAAAGAGATCATAAAGCAAAGGATCTCAACCTTTCCTTCCATCTCCCTGAAATATTGTAAATACAAATACATGGAAGCAGTGAGTATCAATCTTTTTTAAACCCACACACCCGAAGTTGTAAATATTGATCCCTTATGGAGAGCGTCTCATACTTTCGTGACCACTACCCAAAATATTGTATATAGAGTGACTTTAAAGTAGTGGGTGTCACGATTTACCCCCAACAACCCAAAATATTGCATAGACAGAGACATCAAAGCATTAGGTCTGAAACCTTTCTCCCACTCCCCAAAATATTGAATATAAAGAGATCTAAATGCAGTGGCTATCAATATTTTTTTCTCTCACTACCACAAAGTTATAAATGTTGAGCCACTAAAGCAATGGTTCTCAACCTTTCATGTCCAATTCCCACATTACTGTACATAAAGAGACCTTAAAGTAGAGGTTCTCAACTTTCCCTCCAACTCACAGAATTATTGTAAATACAGAGCCATGAAAGCAGTGGGTATTAATCTTTACCCCACACATCCAAAGTTGTAAATATTGATCCCTTAAAGGAGAGGGTCTCAGACTTTCGTGTCCACTTCCAAAAATATTGTATAGACAGACACCTGAAAGCAGTGGGTCTGATCCTTTTTCTTTAATCTCCTCACATGATTGTATATAAAAATAAATTAAAGCAGTGGGTCTCAAGCTTTCGCACCTACTCACAAAAATATTGTAAATACAGAGCCATGAAAGCAGTGGGCATTTATCTTTTTTCCCCCACACACCCAAAGTTGTAAATATTGATCCCTTAAAGGAGAGGGTCTCAGACATCCGCGCCCACTTCCCAAAATATTGTATAAACAGAGACCTTAGAGCAGTGGGTCCCAACTTTTCATGTCCAATCCCCACATTATTGTATATAAAGAGACCATAAAGCAAAGGATCTCAATCTTTTCTTCCAACTCACAGAAATATTGTAAATACATAGACATGGGAACAGTGAGTGTCAATCTTTTTTAAACCCACACACCCGAAGTTGTAAATATTGATCCCTTAAAGAAGAGCGTCTCAGACCTTCGAGATCATTACCAAAAATATTGTATATACAGTAACATTAAAGTAGTGGGTGTCATGCTTTCCCCCCAACGCCCTAAAATATTACATAGACAGAGACATCAAAGCATTAGGTCTGAAACTTTTCCCCCATTCCCCACAATATTGAATATAAAGAGATCTGAATGCAGTGGCTATCAATGTTTTTCTCTGTCACTACCAGAAAGTTGTAAATATTGAGCCACTAAAGCAATGGATCTCAACCTTTCATGTCCAATTCCCACATTACTGTACATAAAGAGACCTTAAAGTAGAGGATCTCAAACTTTCACTCCAACTCACAGAATTATTGTAAATTCAGAGCCATGAAAGCAGTGGGTATTAATCTTATCCCCCACATACCCAAAGTTGTAATTATTGATCCCTTAAAGGAGAGGGTGTCATACGTTCGTGCCCACTTCCAAAAATATTGTACAGACAGACACCTGAAAGCAGTGGGTCTGAATCTTTTTCTTTACTCTCCTCACATTATTGTATATAAAAAGAAATTAAAGCAGTGGGTCTCAACCTTTCGCACCTACTCACTAAAATATTGTAAATACAGAGCAATTAAAGCAGTGGATCCTAACCTTTCATGTGCAATCCCTATATTATTGTATATAAAGAGATCATAAAGCAAAGGATCTCAACCTTTCCTTCCATCTCCCTGAAATATTGTAAATACAAATACATGGAAGCAGTGAGTATCAATCTTTTTTAAACCCACACACCCGAAGTTGTAAATATTGATCCCTTATGGAGAGCGTCTCATACTTTCGTGACCACTACCCAAAATATTGTATATAGAGTGACTTTAAAGTAGTGGGTGTCACGATTTACCCCCAACAACCCAAAATATTGCATAGACAGAGACATCAAAGCATTAGGTCTGAAACCTTTCTCCCACTCCCCAAAATATTGAATATAAAGAGATCTAAATGCAGTGGCTATCAATATTTTTCTCTCTCACTACCACAAAGTTAAAAATATTGAGCCACTAAAGCAATGGATCTCAACCTTTCATGTCCAATTCCCACATTACTGTACATAAAGAGACCTTAAAGTAGAGGTTCTCAAACTTTCACTCCAACTCACAGAATTATTGTAAATTCAGAGCCATTAAAGCAGTGGGTATTAATTTTTTCCCCACATACCCAAAGTTTTAATTATTGATCCCTTAAAGGAGAGGGCGTCAGACGTTCGTGCCCACTTCCAAAAATATTGTACAGACAGACACCTGAAAGCAGCGGGTCTGAATCTTTTTCTTTACTCTCCTCACATTATTGTATATAAAAAGAAATTAAAGCAGTGGGTCTCAACCTTTCGCACCTACTCAGAAAAATATTGTAAATACAGAGTAATTAAAGGAGTGGAACCTAACCTTTCATGTCCAATCCCCACATTATTGTATATAAAGAGACCATAAAGCAAAGGATCTCAACCTTTCCTTCCATCTCACAGAAATATTGTAAATACATAGACATGGAAGCAGTGAGTATCAATCTTTTTGAAACCCACACACCCGAAGTTGTAAACATTAATCCCTTAAAAAAGAGGGTCTCAGACTTTCGTGCCCACTTCCAAAAATATTGTAAATACAGACACATTAAAGCAATGGATCTCAACCTTTCATGTCCAATTCCCACATTACAGTACATGAAGAGACCTTAAAGTAGAGGATCTCAACCTTTCCCTCCAACTCACAGAATTATTGTAAATACAGAGCCATGAAAGCAGTGGGTATTATTCTTTTTCCCCCACACACCAAAAGTTGTAAATATTGATCCCTTAAAGGAGAGGGTGTCAGACGTTCGTGCCCACTTCCAAAAATATTGTACAGACAGACACCTGAAAGCAGTGGGTCTGAATCTTTTTCTTTACTCTCCTCACATTATTGTATATAAAAAGAAAATAAAGCTGTGGGTCTCAACCTTTCGCACCTACTCACAAAAATATTGTAATTACAGAGCAATTAAAGCAGTGGATCCTAACCTTTCATGTGCAATCCCTACATTATTGTATATAAAGAGATCATAAAGCAAAGGATCTCAACCTTTCCTTCCATCTCACAGAAATATTGTAAATACATAGACATGGGAGCAGTGAGTATCAATCTTTTTTAAACCCACACACCCGAAGTTGTAAATATTGATCCCTTATGGAGAGCGTCTCATACTTTTGTGACCACTACCCAAAATATTGTATATAGAGTGACTTTAAAGTAGTGGGTGTCACGATTTACCCCCAACAACCCAAACTATTGCATAGACAGAGACATCAAAGCATTAGGTCTGAAACTTTTTCCCCACTCCCCAAAATATTGAATATAAAGAGATCTAAATGCAGTGGCTATCAATCTTTTTCTCTCTCACTACCACAAAGTTATAAATGTTGAGCCACTAAAGCAATGGTTCTCAACCTTTCATGTCCAATTCCCACATTACTGTACATAAAGAGACCTTAAAGTAGAGGTTCTCAACTTTCCCTCCAACTCACAGAATTATTGTAAATACAGAGCCATGAAAGCAGTGGGTATTAATCTTTACCCCACACATCCAAAGTTGTAAATATTGATCCCTTAAAGGAGAGGGTCTCAGACTTTCGTGTCCACTTCCAAAAATATTGTATAGACAGACACCTGAAAGCAGTGGGTCTGATCCTTTTTCTTTAATCTCCTCACATGATTGTATATAAAAATAAATTAAAGCAGTGGGTCTCAAGCTTTCGCACCTACTCACAAAAATATTGTAAATACAGAGCCATGAAAGCAGTGGGCATTTATCTTTTTTCCCCCACACACCCAAAGTTGTAAATATTGATCCCTTAAAGGAGAGGGTCTCAGACATCCGCGCCCACTTCCCAAAATATTGTATAAACAGAGACCTTAGAGCAGTGGGTCCCAACTTTTCATGTCCAATCCCCACATTATTGTATATAAAGAGACCATAAAGCAAAGGATCTCAATCTTTTCTTCCAACTCACAGAAATATTGTAAATACATAGACATGGGAACAGTGAGTGTCAATCTTTTTTAAACCCACACACCCGAAGTTGTAAATATTGATCCCTTAAAGAAGAGCGTCTCAGACCTTCGAGATCATTACCAAAAATATTGTATATACAGTAACATTAAAGTAGTGGGTGTCATGCTTTCCCCCCAACGCCCTAAAATATTACATAGACAGAGACATCAAAGCATTAGGTCTGAAACTTTTCCCCCATTCCCCACAATATTGAATATAAAGAGATCTGAATGCAGTGGCTATCAATGTTTTTCTCTGTCACTACCAGAAAGTTGTAAATATTGAGCCACTAAAGCAATGGATCTCAACCTTTCATGTCCAATTCCCACATTACTGTACATAAAGAGACCTTAAAGTAGAGGATCTCAAACTTTCACTCCAACTCACAGAATTATTGTAAATTCAGAGCCATGAAAGCAGTGGGTATTAATCTTATCCCCCACATACCCAAAGTTGTAATTATTGATCCCTTAAAGGAGAGGGTGTCATACGTTCGTGCCCACTTCCAAAAATATTGTACAGACAGACACCTGAAAGCAGTGGGTCTGAATCTTTTTCTTTACTCTCCTCACATTATTGTATATAAAAAGAAATTAAAGCAGTGGGTCTCAACCTTTCGCACCTACTCACTAAAATATTGTAAATACAGAGCAATTAAAGCAGTGGATCCTAACCTTTCATGTGCAATCCCTATATTATTGTATATAAAGAGATCATAAAGCAAAGGATCTCAACCTTTCCTTCCATCTCCCTGAAATATTGTAAATACAAATACATGGAAGCAGTGAGTATCAATCTTTTTTAAACCCACACACCCGAAGTTGTAAATATTGATCCCTTATGGAGAGCGTCTCATACTTTCGTGACCACTACCCAAAATATTGTATATAGAGTGACTTTAAAGTAGTGGGTGTCACGATTTACCCCCAACAACCCAAAATATTGCATAGACAGAGTCATCAAAGCATTAGGTCTGAAACCTTTCTCCCACTCCCCAAAATATTGAATATAAAGAGATCTAAATGCAGTGGCTATCAATATTTTTCTCTCTCACTACCACAAAGTTAAAAATATTGAGCCACTAAAGCAATGGATCTCAACCTTTCATGTCCAATTCCCACATTACTGTACATAAAGAGACCTTAAAGTAGAGGTTCTCAAACTTTCACTCCAACTCACAGAATTATTGTAAATTCAGAGCCATTAAAGCAGTGGGTATTAATTTTTTCCCCACATACCCAAAGTTTTAATTATTGATCCCTTAAAGGAGAGGGCGTCAGACGTTCGTGCCCACTTCCAAAAATATTGTACAGACAGACACCTGAAAGCAGCGGGTCTGAATCTTTTTCTTTACTCTCCTCACATTATTGTATATAAAAAGAAATTAAAGCAGTGGGTCTCAACCTTTCGCACCTACTCAGAAAAATATTGTAAATACAGAGTAATTAAAGGAGTGGAACCTAACCTTTCATGTCCAATCCCCACATTATTGTATATAAAGAGACCATAAAGCAAAGGATCTCAACCTTTCCTTCCATCTCACAGAAATATTGTAAATACATAGACATGGAAGCAGTGAGTATCAATCTTTTTGAAACCCACACACCCGAAGTTGTAAACATTAATCCCTTAAAAAAGAGGGTCTCAGACTTTCGTGCCCACTTCCAAAAATATTGTAAATACAGACACATTAAAGCAATGGATCTCAACCTTTCATGTCCAATTCCCACATTACAGTACATGAAGAGACCTTAAAGTAGAGGATCTCAACCTTTCCCTCCAACTCACAGAATTATTGTAAATACAGAGCCATGAAAGCAGTGGGTATTATTCTTTTTCCCCCACACACCAAAAGTTGTAAATATTGATCCCTTAAAGGAGAGGGTGTCAGACGTTCGTGCCCACTTCCAAAAATATTGTACAGACAGACACCTGAAAGCAGTGGGTCTGAATCTTTTTCTTTACTCTCCTCACATTATTGTATATAAAAAGAAAATAAAGCTGTGGGTCTCAACCTTTCGCACCTACTCACAAAAATATTGTAATTACAGAGCAATTAAAGCAGTGGATCCTAACCTTTCATGTGCAATCCCTACATTATTGTATATAAAGAGATCATAAAGCAAAGGATCTCAACCTTTCCTTCCATCTCACAGAAATATTGTAAATACATAGACATGGGAGCAGTGAGTATCAATCTTTTTTAAACCCACACACCCGAAGTTGTAAATATTGATCCCTTATGGAGAGCGTCTCATACTTTTGTGACCACTACCCAAAATATTGTATATAGAGTGACTTTAAAGTAGTGGGTGTCACGATTTACCCCCAACAACCCAAACTATTGCATAGACAGAGACATCAAAGCATTAGGTCTGAAACTTTTTCCCCACTCCCCAAAATATTGAATATAAAGAGATCTAAATGCAGTGGCTATCAATCTTTTTCTCTCTCACTACCACAAAGTTATAAATGTTGAGCCACTAAAGCAATGGTTCTCAACCTTTCATGTCCAATTCCCACATTACTGTACATAAAGAGACCTTAAAGTAGAGGTTCTCAACTTTCCCTCCAACTCACAGAATTATTGTAAATACAGAGCCATGAAAGCAGTGGGTATTAATCTTTACCCCACACATCCAAAGTTGTAAATATTGATCCCTTAAAGGAGAGGGTCTCAGACTTTCGTGTCCACTTCCAAAAATATTGTATAGACAGACACCTGAAAGCAGTGGGTCTGATCCTTTTTCTTTAATCTCCTCACATGATTGTATATAAAAATAAATTAAAGCAGTGGGTCTCAAGCTTTCGCACCTACTCACAAAAATATTGTAAATACAGAGCCATGAAAGCAGTGGGCATTTATCTTTTTTCCCCCACACACCCAAAGTTGTAAATATTGATCCCTTAAAGGAGAGGGTCTCAGACATCCGCGCCCACTTCCCAAAATATTGTATAAACAGAGACCTTAGAGCAGTGGGTCCCAACTTTTCATGTCCAATCCCCACATTATTGTATATAAAGAGACCATAAAGCAAAGGATCTCAATCTTTTCTTCCAACTCACAGAAATATTGTAAATACATAGACATGGGAACAGTGAGTGTCAATCTTTTTTAAACCCACACACCCGAAGTTGTAAATATTGATCCCTTAAAGAAGAGCGTCTCAGACCTTCGAGATCATTACCAAAAATATTGTATATACAGTAACATTAAAGTAGTGGGTGTCATGCTTTCCCCCCAACGCCCTAAAATATTACATAGACAGAGACATCAAAGCATTAGGTCTGAAACTTTTCCCCCATTCCCCACAATATTGAATATAAAGAGATCTGAATGCAGTGGCTATCAATGTTTTTCTCTGTCACTACCAGAAAGTTGTAAATATTGAGCCACTAAAGCAATGGATCTCAACCTTTCATGTCCAATTCCCACATTACTGTACATAAAGAGACCTTAAAGTAGAGGATCTCAAACTTTCACTCCAACTCACAGAATTATTGTAAATTCAGAGCCATGAAAGCAGTGGGTATTAATCTTATCCCCCACATACCCAAAGTTGTAATTATTGATCCCTTAAAGGAGAGGGTGTCATACGTTCGTGCCCACTTCCAAAAATATTGTACAGACAGACACCTGAAAGCAGTGGGTCTGAATCTTTTTCTTTACTCTCCTCACATTATTGTATATAAAAAGAAATTAAAGCAGTGGGTCTCAACCTTTCGCACCTACTCACTAAAATATTGTAAATACAGAGCAATTAAAGCAGTGGATCCTAACCTTTCATGTGCAATCCCTATATTATTGTATATAAAGAGATCATAAAGCAAAGGATCTCAACCTTTCCTTCCATCTCCCTGAAATATTGTAAATACAAATACATGGAAGCAGTGAGTATCAATCTTTTTTAAACCCACACACCCGAAGTTGTAAATATTGATCCCTTATGGAGAGCGTCTCATACTTTCGTGACCACTACCCAAAATATTGTATATAGAGTGACTTTAAAGTAGTGGGTGTCACGATTTACCCCCAACAACCCAAAATATTGCATAGACAGAGACATCAAAGCATTAAGTCTGAAACCTTTCTCCCACTCCCCAAAATATTGAATATAAAGAGATCTAAATGCAGTGGCTATCAATATTTTTCTCTCTCACTACCACAAAGTTAAAAATATTGAGCCACTAAAGCAATGGATCTCAACCTTTCATGTCCAATTCCCACATTACTGTACATAAAGAGACCTTAAAGTAGAGGTTCTCAAACTTTCACTCCAACTCACAGAATTATTGTAAATACAGAGCCATGAAAGCAGTGGGTATTAATCTTTACCCCACACATCCAAAGTTGTAAATATTGATCCCTTAAAGGAGAGGGTCTCAGACTTTCGTGTCCACTTCCAAAAATATTGTATAGACAGACACCTCAAAGCAGTGGGTCTGATCCTTTTTCTTTAATCTCCTCACATGATTTTATATAAAAATAAATTAAAGCAGTGGGTCTCAACCTTTCGCACCTACTCACAAAAATATTGTAAATACAGAGCCATGAAAGCAGTGGGCATTTATCTTTTTTCCCCCACACACCCAAAGTTGTAAATATTGATCCCTTAAAGGAGAGGGTCTCAGACATCCGCGCCCACTTCCCAAAATATTGTATAAACAGAGACCTTAGAGCAGTGGGTCCCAACTTTTCATGTCCAATCCCCACATTATTGTATATAAAGAGACCATAAAGCAAAGGATCTCAATCTTTTCTTCCAACTCACAGAAATATTGTAAATACATAGACATGGGAACAGTGAGTGTCAATCTTTTTTAAACCCACACACCCGAAGTTGTAAATATTGATCCCTTAAAGAAGAGCGTCTCAGACCTTCGAGATCATTACCAAAAATATTGTATATACAGTAACATTAAAGTAGTGGGTGTCATGCTTTCCCCCCAATGCCCTAAAATATTACATAGACAGAGACATCAAAGCATTAGGTCTGAAACTTTTCCCCCATTCCCCACAATATTGAATATAAAGAGATCTGAATGCAGTGGCTATCAATGTTTTTCTCTGTCACTACCAGAAAGTTGTAAATATTGAGCCACTAAAGCAATGGATCTCAACCTTTCATGTCCAATTCCCACATTACTGTACATAAAGAGACCTTAAAGTAGAGGATCTCAAACTTTCACTCCAACTCACAGAATTATTGTAAATTCAGAGCCATGAAAGCAGTGGGTATTAATCTTATCCCCCACATACCCAAAGTTGTAATTATTGATCCCTTAAAGGAGAGGGTGTCATACGTTCGTGCCCACTTCCAAAAATATTGTACAGACAGACACCTGAAAGCAGTGGGTCTGAATCTTTTTCTTTACTCTCCTCACATTATTGTATATAAAAAGAAATTAAAGCAGTGGGTCTCAACCTTTCGCACCTACTCACTAAAATATTGTAAATACAGAGCAATTAAAGCAGTGGATCCTAACCTTTCATGTGCAATCCCTATATTATTGTATATAAAGAGATCATAAAGCAAAGGATCTCAACCTTTCCTTCCATCTCCCTGAAATATTGTAAATACAAATACATGGAAGCAGTGAGTATCAATCTTTTTTAAACCCACACACCCGAAGTTGTAAATATTGATCCCTTATGGAGAGCGTCTCATACTTTCGTGACCACTACCCAAAATATTGTATATAGAGTGACTTTAAAGTAGTGGGTGTCACGATTTACCCCCAACAACCCAAAATATTGCATAGACAGAGACATCAAAGCATTAGGTCTGAAACCTTTCTCCCACTCCCCAAAATATTGAATATAAAGAGATCTAAATGCAGTGGCTATCAATATTTTTCTCTCTCACTACCACAAAGTTAAAAATATTGAGCCACTAAAGCAATGGATCTCAACCTTTCATGTCCAATTCCCACATTACTGTACATAAAGAGACCTTAAAGTAGAGGTTCTCAAACTTTCACTCCAACTCACAGAATTATTGTAAATTCAGAGCCATTAAAGCAGTGGGTATTAATTTTTTCCCCACATACCCAAAGTTTTAATTATTGATCCCTTAAAGGAGAGGGCGTCAGACGTTCGTGCCCACTTCCAAAAATATTGTACAGACAGACACCTGAAAGCAGCGGGTCTGAATCTTTTTCTTTACTCTCCTCACATTATTGTATATAAAAAGAAATTAAAGCAGTGGGTCTCAACCTTTCGCACCTACTCAGAAAAATATTGTAAATACAGAGTAATTAAAGGAGTGGAACCTAACCTTTCATGTCCAATCCCCACATTATTGTATATAAAGAGACCATAAAGCAAAGGATCTCAACCTTTCCTTCCATCTCACAGAAATATTGTAAATACATAGACATGGAAGCAGTGAGTATCAATCTTTTTGAAACCCACACACCCGAAGTTGTAAACATTAATCCCTTAAAAAAGAGGGTCTCAGACTTTCGTGCCCACTTCCAAAAATATTGTAAATACAGACACATTAAAGCAATGGATCTCAACCTTTCATGTCCAATTCCCACATTACAGTACATGAAGAGACCTTAAAGTAGAGGATCTCAACCTTTCCCTCCAACTCACAGAATTATTGTAAATACAGAGCCATGAAAGCAGTGGGTATTATTCTTTTTCCCCCACACACCAAAAGTTGTAAATATTGATCCCTTAAAGGAGAGGGTGTCAGACGTTCGTGCCCACTTCCAAAAATATTGTACAGACAGACACCTGAAAGCAGTGGGTCTGAATCTTTTTCTTTACTCTCCTCACATTATTGTATATAAAAAGAAAATAAAGCTGTGGGTCTCAACCTTTCGCACCTACTCACAAAAATATTGTAATTACAGAGCAATTAAAGCAGTGGATCCTAACCTTTCATGTGCAATCCCTACATTATTGTATATAAAGAGATCATAAAGCAAAGGATCTCAACCTTTCCTTCCATCTCACAGAAATATTGTAAATACATAGACATGGGAGCAGTGAGTATCAATCTTTTTTAAACCCACACACCCGAAGTTGTAAATATTGATCCCTTATGGAGAGCGTCTCATACTTTTGTGACCACTACCCAAAATATTGTATATAGAGTGACTTTAAAGTAGTGGGTGTCACGATTTACCCCCAACAACCCAAACTATTGCATAGACAGAGACATCAAAGCATTAGGTCTGAAACTTTTTCCCCACTCCCCAAAATATTGAATATAAAGAGATCTAAATGCAGTGGCTATCAATCTTTTTCTCTCTCACTACCACAAAGTTATAAATGTTGAGCCACTAAAGCAATGGTTCTCAACCTTTCATGTCCAATTCCCACATTACTGTACATAAAGAGACCTTAAAGTAGAGGTTCTCAACTTTCCCTCCAACTCACAGAATTATTGTAAATACAGAGCCATGAAAGCAGTGGGTATTAATCTTTACCCCACACATCCAAAGTTGTAAATATTGATCCCTTAAAGGAGAGGGTCTCAGACTTTCGTGTCCACTTCCAAAAATATTGTATAGACAGACACCTGAAAGCAGTGGGTCTGATCCTTTTTCTTTAATCTCCTCACATGATTGTATATAAAAATAAATTAAAGCAGTGGGTCTCAAGCTTTCGCACCTACTCACAAAAATATTGTAAATACAGAGCCATGAAAGCAGTGGGCATTTATCTTTTTTCCCCCACACACCCAAAGTTGTAAATATTGATCCCTTAAAGGAGAGGGTCTCAGACATCCGCGCCCACTTCCCAAAATATTGTATAAACAGAGACCTTAGAGCAGTGGGTCCCAACTTTTCATGTCCAATCCCCACATTATTGTATATAAAGAGACCATAAAGCAAAGGATCTCAATCTTTTCTTCCAACTCACAGAAATATTGTAAATACATAGACATGGGAACAGTGAGTGTCAATCTTTTTTAAACCCACACACCCGAAGTTGTAAATATTGATCCCTTAAAGAAGAGCGTCTCAGACCTTCGAGATCATTACCAAAAATATTGTATATACAGTAACATTAAAGTAGTGGGTGTCATGCTTTCCCCCCAACGCCCTAAAATATTACATAGACAGAGACATCAAAGCATTAGGTCTGAAACCTTTCCCCCATTCCCCACAATATTGAATATAAAGAGATCTGAATGCAGTGGCTATCAATGTTTTTCTCTGTCACTACCAGAAAGTTGTAAATATTGAGCCACTAAAGCAATGGATCTCAACCTTTCATGTCCAATTCCCACATTACTGTACATAAAGAGACCTTAAAGTAGAGGATCTCAAACTTTCACTCCAACTCACAGAATTATTGTAAATTCAGAGCCATGAAAGCAGTGGGTATTAATCTTATCCCCCACATACCCAAAGTTGTAATTATTGATCCCTTAAAGGAGAGGGTGTCATACGTTCGTGCCCACTTCCAAAAATATTGTACAGACAGACACCTGAAAGCAGTGGGTCTGAATCTTTTTCTTTACTCTCCTCACATTATTGTATATAAAAAGAAATTAAAGCAGTGGGTCTCAACCTTTCGCACCTACTCACTAAAATATTGTAAATACAGAGCAATTAAAGCAGTGGATCCTAACCTTTCATGTGCAATCCCTATATTATTGTATATAAAGAGATCATAAAGCAAAGGATCTCAACCTTTCCTTCCATCTCCCTGAAATATTGTAAATACAAATACATGGAAGCAGTGAGTATCAATCTTTTTTAAACCCACACACCCGAAGTTGTAAATATTGATCCCTTATGGAGAGCGTCTCATACTTTCGTGACCACTACCCAAAATATTGTATATAGAGTGACTTTAAAGTAGTGGGTGTCACGATTTACCCCCAACAACCCAAAATATTGCATAGACAGAGACATCAAAGCATTAGGTCTGAAACCTTTCTCCCACTCCCCAAAATATTGAATATAAAGAGATCTAAATGCAGTGGCTATCAATATTTTTCTCTCTCACTACCACAAAGTTAAAAATATTGAGCCACTAAAGCAATGGATCTCAACCTTTCATGTCCAATTCCCACATTACTGTACATAAAGAGACCTTAAAGTAGAGGTTCTCAAACTTTCACTCCAACTCACAGAATTATTGTAAATACAGAGCCATGAAAGCAGTGGGTATTAATCTTTACCCCACACATCCAAAGTTGTAAATATTGATCCCTTAAAGGAGAGGGTCTCAGACTTTCGTGTCCACTTCCAAAAATATTGTATAGACAGACACCTCAAAGCAGTGGGTCTGATCCTTTTTCTTTAATCTCCTCACATGATTTTATATAAAAATAAATTAAAGCAGTGGGTCTCAAGCTTTCGCACCTACTCACAAAAATATTGTAAATACAGAGCCATGAAAGCAGTGGGCATTTATCTTTTTTCCCCCACACACCCAAAGTTGTAAATATTGATCCCTTAAAGGAGAGGGTCTCAGACATCCGCGCCCACTTCCCAAAATATTGTATAAACAGAGACCTTAGAGCAGTGGGTCCCAACTTTTCATGTCCAATCCCCACATTATTGTATATAAAGAGACCATAAAGCAAAGGATCTCAATCTTTTCTTCCAACTCACAGAAATATTGTAAATACATAGACATGGGAACAGTGAGTGTCAATCTTTTTTAAACCCACACACCCGAAGTTGTAAATATTGATCCCTTAAAGAAGAGCGTCTCAGACCTTCGAGATCATTACCAAAAATATTGTATATACAGTAACATTAAAGTAGTGGGTGTCATGCTTTCCCCCCAATGCCCTAAAATATTACATAGACAGAGACATCAAAGCATTAGGTCTGAAACTTTTCCCCCATTCCCCACAATATTGAATATAAAGAGATCTGAATGCAGTGGCTATCAATGTTTTTCTCTGTCACTACCAGAAAGTTGTAAATATTGAGCCACTAAAGCAATGGATCTCAACCTTTCATGTCCAATTCCCACATTACTGTACATAAAGAGACCTTAAAGTAGAGGATCTCAAACTTTCACTCCAACTCACAGAATTATTGTAAATTCAGAGCCATGAAAGCAGTGGGTATTAATCTTATCCCCCACATACCCAAAGTTGTAATTATTGATCCCTTAAAGGAGAGGGTGTCATACGTTCGTGCCCACTTCCAAAAATATTGTACAGACAGACACCTGAAAGCAGTGGGTCTGAATCTTTTTCTTTACTCTCCTCACATTATTGTATATAAAAAGAAATTAAAGCAGTGGGTCTCAACCTTTCGCACCTACTCACTAAAATATTGTAAATACAGAGCAATTAAAGCAGTGGATCCTAACCTTTCATGTGCAATCCCTATATTATTGTATATAAAGAGATCATAAAGCAAAGGATCTCAACCTTTCCTTCCATCTCCCTGAAATATTGTAAATACAAATACATGGAAGCAGTGAGTATCAATCTTTTTTAAACCCACACACCCGAAGTTGTAAATATTGATCCCTTATGGAGAGCGTCTCATACTTTCGTGACCACTACCCAAAATATTGTATATAGAGTGACTTTAAAGTAGTGGGTGTCACGATTTACCCCCAACAACCCAAAATATTGCATAGACAGAGACATCAAAGCATTAGGTCTGAAACCTTTCTCCCACTCCCCAAAATATTGAATATAAAGAGATCTAAATGCAGTGGCTATCAATATTTTTCTCTCTCACTACCACAAAGTTAAAAATATTGAGCCACTAAAGCAATGGATCTCAACCTTTCATGTCCAATTCCCACATTACTGTACATAAAGAGACCTTAAAGTAGAGGTTCTCAAACTTTCACTCCAACTCACAGAATTATTGTAAATTCAGAGCCATTAAAGCAGTGGGTATTAATTTTTTCCCCACATACCCAAAGTTTTAATTATTGATCCCTTAAAGGAGAGGGCGTCAGACGTTCGTGCCCACTTCCAAAAATATTGTACAGACAGACACCTGAAAGCAGCGGGTCTGAATCTTTTTCTTTACTCTCCTCACATTATTGTATATAAAAAGAAATTAAAGCAGTGGGTCTCAACCTTTCGCACCTACTCAGAAAAATATTGTAAATACAGAGTAATTAAAGGAGTGGAACCTAACCTTTCATGTCCAATCCCCACATCATTGTATATAAAGAGACCATAAAGCAAAGGATCTCAACCTTTCCTTCCATCTCACAGAAATATTGTAAATACATAGACATGGAAGCAGTGAGTATCAATCTTTTTGAAACCCACACACCCGAAGTTGTAAACATTAATCCCTTAAAAAAGAGGGTCTCAGACTTTCGTGCCCACTTCCAAAAATATTGTAAATACAGACACATTAAAGCAATGGATCTCAACCTTTCATGTCCAATTCCCACATTACAGTACATGAAGAGACCTTAAAGTAGAGGATCTCAACCTTTCCCTCCAACTCTCAGAATTATTGTAAATACAGACCATGAAAGCAGTGGGTATTATTCTTTTTCCCCCACACACCAAAAGTTGTAAATATTGATCCCTTAAAGGAGAGGGTGTCAGACGTTCGTGCCCACTTCCAAAAATATTGTACAGACAGACACCTGAAAGCAGTGGGTCTGAATCTTTTTCTTTACTCTCCTCACATTATTGTATATAAAAAGAAAATAAAGCTGTGGGTCTCAACCTTTCGCACCTACTCACAAAAATATTGTAATTACAGAGCAATTAAAGCAGTGGATCCTAACCTTTCATGTGCAATCCCTACATTATTGTATATAAAGAGATCATAAAGCAAAGGATCTCAACCTTTCCTTCCATCTCACAGAAATATTGTAAATACATAGACATGGGAGCAGTGAGTATCAATCTTTTTTAAACCCACACACCCGAAGTTGTAAATATTGATCCCTTATGGAGAGCGTCTCATACTTTTGTGACCACTACCCAAAATATTGTATATAGAGTGACTTTAAAGTAGTGGGTGTCACGATTTACCCCCAACAACCCAAACTATTGCATAGACAGAGACATCAAAGCATTAGGTCTGAAACTTTTTCCCCACTCCCCAAAATATTGAATATAAAGAGATCTAAATGCAGTGGCTATCAATCTTTTTCTCTCTCACTACCACAAAGTTATAAATGTTGAGCCACTAAAGCAATGGTTCTCAACCTTTCATGTCCAATTCCCACATTACTGTACATAAAGAGACCTTAAAGTAGAGGTTCTCAACTTTCCCTCCAACTCACAGAATTATTGTAAATACAGAGCCATGAAAGCAGTGGGTATTAATCTTTACCCCACACATCCAAAGTTGTAAATATTGATCCCTTAAAGGAGAGGGTCTCAGACTTTCGTGTCCACTTCCAAAAATATTGTATAGACAGACACCTGAAAGCAGTGGGTCTGATCCTTTTTCTTTAATCTCCTCACATGATTGTATATAAAAATAAATTAAAGCAGTGGGTCTCAAGCTTTCGCACCTACTCACAAAAATATTGTAAATACAGAGCCATGAAAGCAGTGGGCATTTATCTTTTTTCCCCCACACACCCAAAGTTGTAAATATTGATCCCTTAAAGGAGAGGGTCTCAGACATCCGCGCCCACTTCCCAAAATATTGTATAAACAGAGACCTTAGAGCAGTGGGTCCCAACTTTTCATGTCCAATCCCCACATTATTGTATATAAAGAGACCATAAAGCAAAGGATCTCAATCTTTTCTTCCAACTCACAGAAATATTGTAAATACATAGACATGGGAACAGTGAGTGTCAATCTTTTTTAAACCCACACACCCGAAGTTGTAAATATTGATCCCTTAAAGAAGAGCGTCTCAGACCTTCGAGATCATTACCAAAAATATTGTATATACAGTAACATTAAAGTAGTGGGTGTCATGCTTTCCCCCCAACGCCCTAAAATATTACATAGACAGAGACATCAAAGCATTAGGTCTGAAACTTTTCCCCCATTCCCCACAATATTGAATATAAAGAGATCTGAATGCAGTGGCTATCAATGTTTTTCTCTGTCACTACCAGAAAGTTGTAAATATTGAGCCACTAAAGCAATGGATCTCAACCTTTCATGTCCAATTCCCACATTACTGTACATAAAGAGACCTTAAAGTAGAGGATCTCAAACTTTCACTCCAACTCACAGAATTATTGTAAATTCAGAGCCATGAAAGCAGTGGGTATTAATCTTATCCCCCACATACCCAAAGTTGTAATTATTGATCCCTTAAAGGAGAGGGTGTCATACGTTCGTGCCCACTTCCAAAAATATTGTACAGACAGACACCTGAAAGCAGTGGGTCTGAATCTTTTTCTTTACTCTCCTCACATTATTGTATATAAAAAGAAATTAAAGCAGTGGGTCTCAACCTTTCGCACCTACTCACTAAAATATTGTAAATACAGAGCAATTAAAGCAGTGGATCCTAACCTTTCATGTGCAATCCCTATATTATTGTATATAAAGAGATCATAAAGCAAAGGATCTCAACCTTTCCTTCCATCTCCCTGAAATATTGTAAATACAAATACATGGAAGCAGTGAGTATCAATCTTTTTTAAACCCACACACCCGAAGTTGTAAATATTGATCCCTTATGGAGAGCGTCTCATACTTTCGTGACCACTACCCAAAATATTGTATATAGAGTGACTTTAAAGTAGTGGGTGTCACGATTTACCCCCAACAACCCAAAATATTGCATAGACAGAGACATCAAAGCATTAGGTCTGAAACCTTTCTCCCACTCCCCAAAATATTGAATATAAAGAGATCTAAATGCAGTGGCTATCAATATTTTTCTCTCTCACTACCACAAAGTTAAAAATATTGAGCCACTAAAGCAATGGATCTCAACCTTTCATGTCCAATTCCCACATTACTGTACATAAAGAGACCTTAAAGTAGAGGTTCTCAAACTTTCACTCCAACTCACAGAATTATTGTAAATTCAGAGCCATTAAAGCAGTGGGTATTAATTTATTCCCCACATACCCAAAGTTTTAATTATTGATCCCTTAAAGGAGAGGGCGTCAGACGTTCGTGCCCACTTCCAAAAATATTGTACAGACAGACACCTGAAAGCAGCGGGTCTGAATCTTTTTCTTTACTCTCCTCACATTATTGTATATAAAAAGAAATTAAAGCAGTGGGTCTCAACCTTTCGCACCTACTCAGAAAAATATTGTAAATACAGAGTAATTAAAGGAGTGGAACCTAACCTTTCATGTCCAATCCCCACATTATTGTATATAAAGAGACCATAAAGCAAAGGATCTCAACCTTTCCTTCCATCTCACAGAAATATTGTAAATACATAGACATGGAAGCAGTGAGTATCAATCTTTTTTAAACCCACACACCCAAAGTTGTAAATATTGCTCCCTTATGGAGAGCGTCTCATGCTTTCATGACCCCTACCCACAATATTGTATATAGAGTGACTTCAAAGTAGTGGGTGTCACCATTTAACCCCAACAACCCAAAATATTGCATAGAGAGAGACATCAAAGCATTAGGTCTGAAACTTTCCCCTCAACACCCCAAAATATTGCATGGTCAGAGACATCAAAGCATTAGGTCTGAAACTTTTCCCCCATTCCCCACAATATTGAATATAAAAAGATCTAAATGCAGTGCCTATCAATCTTTTTCTCTCTCCCTCCCACAAAGTTGTAAATATTGAGCCACTAAAGCAATGGATTTCAACCTTTCATGTCCAATTCCCACATTACTGTACATAAAGAGACCTTAAAGTAGAGGATCTCAACCTTTCCCTCCAAGTCACATAATTATTGTAAATACAGAGCCATGAAAGCAGTGGGTATTAATAATTTTCCCCCACACACCCAAAGTTGTAAATATTGATCCTTTAAAGGAGGGGGTCTCCGAATTCCGTGCCCACTTCCCAAAATATTGAATATACAGAGACCTTAGAGCAGTGGGTTTCAAACTTTCCCACCTACTCAAAAAAATATTGGAAATAAAGATCCATTGAAACAGTGGGTATTAATCTTTTTCCCCCACCCACCCAAAGTTGTAAATATTGATCCCTTTAGGAGAGGGTCTCAGACTTTCGTGACCACTTTCAAAAATGTTGTACATAAAGACCACTTAAAGCAGTGGGTCTGAATCTTTTTCTTTACTCTCCTCACATTATTGTATATAAAAAGAAAATAAAGCTGTGGGTCTCAACCTTTCGCACCTACTCACAAAAATATTGTAATTACAGAGCAATTAAAGCAGTGGATCCTAACCTTTCATGTGCAATCCCTACATTATTGTATATAAAGAGATCATAAAGCAAAGGATCTCAACCTTTCCTTCCATCTCACAGAAATATTGTAAATACATAGACATGGGAGCAGTGAGTATCAATCTTTTTTAAACCCACACACCCGAAGTTGTAAATATTGATCCCTTATGGAGAGCGTCTCATACTTTTGTGACCACTACCCAAAATATTGTATATAGAGTGACTTTAAAGTAGTGGGTGTCACGATTTACCCCCAACAACCCAAACTATTGCATAGACAGAGACATCAAAGCATTAGGTCTGAAACTTTTTCCCCACTCCCCAAAATATTGAATATAAAGAGATCTAAATGCAGTGGCTATCAATCTTTTTCTCTCTCACTACCCCAAAGTTATAAATGTTGAGCCACTAAAGCAATGGTTCTCAACCTTTCATGTCCAATTCCCACATTACTGTACATAAAGAGACCTTAAAGTAGAGGTTCTCAACTTTCCCTCCAACTCACAGAATTATTGTAAATACAGAGCCATGAAAGCAGTGGGTATTAATCTTTACCCCACACATCCAAAGTTGTAAATATTGATCCCTTAAAGGAGAGGGTCTCAGACTTTCGTGTCCACTTCCAAAAATATTGTATAGACAGACACCTGAAAGCAGTGGGTCTGATCCTTTTTCTTTAATCTCCTCACATGATTGTATATAAAAATAAATTAAAGCAGTGGGTCTCAAGCTTTCGCACCTACTCACAAAAATATTGTAAATACAGAGCCATGAAAGCAGTGGGCATTTATCTTTTTTCCCCCACACACCCAAAGTTGTAAATATTGATCCTTTAAAGGAGGGGGTCTCCGAATTCTGTGCCCACTTCCCAAAATATTGAATATACAGAGACCTTAGAGCAGTGGGTTTCAAACTTGCCCACCTACTCAAAAAAATATTGGAAATAAAGATCCATTGAAACAGTGGGTATTAATCTTTTTCCCCCACCCACCCAAAGTTGTAAATATTGATCCCTTTAGGAGAGGGTCTCAGACTTTCGTGACCACTTTCAAAAATGTTGTACATAAAGACCACTTAAAGCAGTGGGTTTGAATCTTTTCCTTTACTCCTCACATTATTGTATATAAAAAGAAATTAAAGCAGTGGGTCTCAACCTTTGGCACCTACTCACAAAAATATTGTAAATACAGAGCCATTAAAGCAGTGGATCTCAACCTTTCATGTCCAATCCCCACATTATTGTATAAAAAGAACCATAAAGCAAAGGATCTCAACCTTTCCTTCCAACTCACAGAAATATTGTAAATACATAGACATGGAAGCAGTGAGTATCAATCTTTTTGAAACCCACATACCCGAAGTTGTAAACATTAATCCCTTAAAAAAGAGGGTCTCAGACTTTCGTGCCCACTTCCAAAAATATTGTAAATACAGACACATTAAAGCAATGGATCTCAACCTTTCATGTCCAATTCCCACATTACAGTACATGAAGAGACCTTAAAGTAGAGGATCTCAACCTTTCCCTCCAACTCACAGAATTATTGTAAATACAGAGCCATGAAAGCAGTGGGTATTATTCTTTTTCCCCCACACACCAAAAGTTGTAAATATTGATCCCTTAAAGGAGAGGGTGTCAGACTTTCGTGCCCACTTCCAAAAATATTGTACAGACAGACACCTGAAAGCAGTGGGTCTGAATCTTTTTCTTTACTCTCCTCACATTATTGTATATAAAAAGAAAATAAAGCTGTGGGTCTCAACCTTTCGCACCTACTCACAAAAATATTGTAATTACAGAGCAATTAAAGCAGTGGATCCTAACCTTTCATGTGCAATCCCTACATTATTGTATATAAAGAGATCATAAAGCAAAGGATCTCAACCTTTCCTTCCATCTCACAGAAATATTGTAAATACATAGACATGGGAGCAGTGAGTATCAATCTTTTTTAAACCCACACACCCGAAGTAGTAAATATTGATCCCTTATGGAGAGCGTCTCATACTTTTGTGACCACTACCCAAAATATTGTATATAGAGTGACTTTAAAGTAGTGGGTGTCACGATTTACCCCAAACAACCCAAACTATTGCATAGACAGAGACATCAAAGCATTAGGTCTGAAACTTTTTCCCCACTCCCCAAAATATTGAATATAAAGAGATCTAAATGCAGTGGCTATCAATCTTTTTCTCTCTCACTACCACAAAGTTATAAATGTTGAGCCACTAAAGCAATGGTTCTCAACCTTTCATGTCCAATTCCCACATTACTGTACATAAAGAGACCTTAAAGTAGAGGTTCTCAACTTTCCCTCCAACTCACAGAATTATTGTAAATACAGAGCCATGAAAGCAGTGGGTATTAATCTTTACCCCACACATCCAAAGTTGTAAATATTGATCCCTTAAAGGAGAGGGTCTCAGACTTTCGAGTCCACTTCCAAAAATATTGTATAGACAGACACCTGAAAGCAGTGGGTCTGATCCTTTTTCTTTAATCTCCTCACATGATTGTATATAAAAATAAATTAAAGCAGTGGGTCTCAAGCTTTCGCACCTACTCACAAAAATATTGTAAATACAGAGCCATGAAAGCAGTGGGCATTTATCTTTTTTCCCCACACACCCAAAGTTGTAAATATTGATCCCTTAAAGGAGAGGGTCTCAGACATCCGTGCCCACTTCCCAAAATATTGTATAAACAGAGACCTTAGAGCAGTGGGTCCCAACCTTTCATGTCCAATCCCCACATTATTGTATATAAAGAGACCATAAAGCAAAGGACCTCAATCTTTTCTTCCAACTCACAGAAATATTGTAAATACATAGACATGGGAACAGTGAGTATCAATCTTTTTTAAACCCACACACCCTTAAAGAAGAGCGTCTCAGACCTTCGAGATCATTACCAAAAATATTGTATATACAGTAACATTAAAGTAGTGGGTGTCATGCTTTCCCCCCAACGCCCTAAAATATTACATAGACAGAGACATCAAAGCATTAGGTCTGAAACTTTTCCCCCATTCCCCACAATATTGAATATAAAGAGATCTGAATGCAGTGGCTATCAATGTTTTTCTCTGTCACTACCAGAAAGTTGTAAATATTGAGCCACCAAAGCAATGGATCTCAACCTTTCATGTCCAATTCCCACATTACTGTACATAAAGAGACCTTAAAGTAGAGGATCTCAAACTTTCACTCCAACTCACAGAATTATTGTAAATTCAGAGCCATGAAAGCAGTGGGTATTAATCTTTTCCCCCACATACCCAAAGTTGTAATTATTGATCCCTTAAAGGAGAGGGTGTCATACGTTCGTGCCCACTTCCAAAAATATTGTACAGACAGACACCTGAAAGCAGTGGGTCTGAATCTTTTTCTTTACTCTCCTCACATTATTGTATTTAAAAAGAAATTAAAGCAGTGGGTCTCAACCTTTCGCACCTACTCACAAAAATATTGTAAATACAGAGCAATTAAAGCAGTGGATCCTAAGCTTTCATGTCCAATCCCCACATTATTGTATATAAAGAGACCATAAAGCAAAGGATCTCAATCTTTTCTTCCAACTCACAGAAATATTGTAAATACATAGACATGGGAACAGTGAGTATCAATCTTTTTTAAACCCACACACCCGAAGTTGTAAATATTGATCCCTTATGGAGAGCGTCTCATACTTTCGTAACGACCACCCAAAATATTGTATATAGAGTGACTTTAAAGTAGTGGGTGTCACGATTTACCCCCAACAACCTAAAATATTGCATAGAAAGAGACATCAAAGCATTAGGTCTGAAACTTTTCCCCCACTCCCCAAAATATTGAATATAAAGAGATCTAAATGCAATGGCCATCAAACTTTTTCTCTCTCACTACCACAAAGTTATAAATATTGAACCACTAAAGCAATGGATCTCAACCTTTCATGTCCAATTCCCACATTACTGTACATAAAGAGACCTTAAAGTAGAGGTTTTCAACTTTCCCTCCAACTCACAGAACTATTGTAAATACAGAGCCATGAAAGCAGTGGGTATTAATCTTTACCCGACACATCCAAAGTTGTAAATATTGATCCCTTAAAGGAGAGGGTCTCAGACTTTCGTGCTCACTTCCAAAAATATTGTACAGACAGACACCTGAAAGCAGTGGGTCTGAATCTTTTTCTTTACTCTCCTCACATTATTGTATATAAAAAGAAATTAAAGCAGTGGGTCTCAACCTTTCGCACCTACTCACTAAAATATTGTAAATACAGAGCAATTAAAGCATTGTTCCTAACCTTTCATGTGCAATCCCTACATTATTGTATATAAAGAGATCATAAAGCAAAGGATCTCAACCTTTCCTTCCATCTCCCTGAAATATTGTAAATACAAATACATGGAAGCAGTGAGTATCAATCTTTTTTAAACCCACACACCCGAAGTTGTAAATATTGATCCCTTATGGAGAGCGTCTCATACTTTCGTGACCACTACCCAAAATATTGTATATAGAGTGACTTTAAAGTAGTGGGTGTCACGATTTACCCCCAACAACCCAAAATATTGCATAGACAGAGACATCAAAGCATTAGGTCTGAAACCTTTCTCCCACTCCCCAAAATATTGAATATAAAGAGATCTAAATGCAGTGGCTATCAATATTTTTCTCTCTCACTACCACAAAGTAAAAAATATTGAGCCACTAAAGCAATGGATCTCAACCTTTCATGTCCAATTCCCACATTACTGTACATAAAGAGACCTTAAAGTAGAGGTTCTCAAACTTTCACTCCAACTCACAGAATTATTGTAAATTCATAGCCATTAAAGCAGTGGGTATTAATTTTTTCCCCACATACCCAAAGTTTTAATTATTGATTCCTTAAAGGAGAGGGCGTCAGACGTTCGTGCCCACTTCCAAAAATATTGTACAGACAGACACCTGAAAGCAGTGGGTCTGAATCTTTTTCTTTACTCTCCTCACATTATTGTATATAAAAAGAAATTAAAGCAGTGGGTCTCAACCTTTCGCACCTACTCACAAAAATATTGTAAATACAGAGTAATTAAAGCAGTGGAACCTAACCTTTCATGTCCAATCTCCACATTATTGTATATAAAGAGACCATAAAGCAAAGGATCTCAATCTTTTCTTCCAACTCACAGAAATATTGTAAATACATAGACATGGGAACAGTGAGTATCAATCTTTTTTAAACCCACACACCCGAAGTTGTAAATATTGATCCCTTATGGAGAGCGTCTCATACTTTCGTAACGACCTCCCAAAATATTGTATATAGAGTGACTTTAAAGTAGTGGGTGTCACGATTTACCCCCAACAACCTAAAATATTGCATAGAAAGAGACATCAAAGCATTAGGTCTGAAACTTTTCCCCCACTCCCCAAAATATTGAATATAAAGAGATCTAAATGCAATGGCAATCAAACCTTTTCTCTCTCACTACCACAAAGTTATAAATATTGAACCACTAAAGCAATGGATCTCAACCTTTCATGTCCAATTCCCACATTACTGTACATAAAGAGACCTTAAAGTAGAGGTTCTCAAACTTTCACTCCAACTCACAGAATTATTGTAAATTCAGAGCCATTAAAGCAGTGGGTATTAATTTTTTCCCCACATACCCAAAGTTTTAATTATTGATCCCTTAAAGGAGAGGGCGTCAGACGTTCGTGCCCACTTCCAAAAATATTGTACAGACAGACACCTGAAAGCAGTGGGTCTGAATCTTTTTCTTTACTCTCCTCACATTATTGTATATAAAAAGAAATTAAAGCAGTGGGTCTCAACCTTTCGCACCTACTCACAAAAATATTGTAAATACAGAGTAATTAAAGCAGTGGAACCTAACCTTTCATGTCCAATCCCCACATTATTGTATATAAAGAGACCATAAAGCAAAGGATCTCAACCTTTCCTTCCATCTCACAGAAATATTGTAAATACATAGACATGGAAGCAGTGAGTATCAATCTTTTTTAAACCCACACACCCAAAGTTGTAAATATTGATCCCTTATGGAGTGCGTCTCATGCTTTCATGACCCCTACCCACAATATTGTATATAGAGTGACTTCAAAGTAGTGGGTGTCACCATTTACCCACAACAACCCAAAATATTGAATAGAGAGAGACATCAAAGCATTAGGTCTGAAACTTTCCCCCCAACACCCCAAAATATTGCATAGTCAGAGACATCAAAGCATTAGGTCTGAAACATTTCCCCCATTCCCCACAATATTGAATATAAAAAGATCTAAATGCAGTGCCTATCAATCTTTTTCTCTCTCCCTCCCACAAAGTTGTAAATATTGAGCCACTAAAGCAATGGATTTCAACCTTTCATGTCCAATTCCCACATTACTGTACATAAAGAGACCTTAAAGTAGAGGATCTCAACCTTTCCCTCCAAGTCACAGAATTATTGTAAATACAGAGCCATGAAAGCAGTGGGTATTAATAATTTTCCCCCACACACCCAAAGTTGTAAATATTGATCCTTTAAAGGAGGGGGTCTCCGAATTCTGTGCCCACTTCCCAAAATATTGAATATACAGAGACCTTAGAGCAGTGGGTTTCAAACTTGCCCACCTACTCAAAAAAATATTGGAAATAAAGATCCATTGAAACAGTGGGTATTAATCTTTTTCCCCCACCCACCCAAAGTTGTAAATATTGATCCCTTTAGGAGAGGGTCTCAGACTTTCGTGACCACTTTCAAAAATGTTGTACATAAAGACCACTTAAAGCAGTGGGTTTGAATCTTTTCCTTTACTCCTCACATTATTGTATATAAAAAGAAATTAAAGCAGTGGGTCTCAACCTTTGGCACCTACTCACAAAAATATTGTAAATACAGAGCCATTAAAGCAGTGGATCTCAACCTTTCATGTCCAATCCCCACATTATTGTATAATAAGAACCATAAAGCAAAGGATCTCAACCTTTCCTTCCAACTCACAGAAATATTGTAAATACATAGACATGGAAGCAGTGAGTATCAATCTTTTTGAAACCCACATACCCGAAGTTGTAAACATTAATCCCTTAAAAAAGAGGGTCTCAGACTTTCGTGCCCACTTCCAAAAATATTGTAAATACAGACACATTAAAGCAATGGATCTCAACCTTTCATGTCCAATTCCCACATTACAGTACATGAAGAGACCTTAAAGTAGAGGATCTCAACCTTTCCCTCCAACTCACAGAATTATTGTAAATACAGAGCCATGAAAGCAGTGGGTATTATTCTTTTTCCCCCACACACCAAAAGTTGTAAATATTGATCCCTTAAAGGAGAGGGTGTCAGACTTTCGTGCCCACTTCCAAAAATATTGTACAGACAGACACCTGAAAGCAGTGGGTCTGAATCTTTTTCTTTACTCTCCTCACATTATTGTATATAAAAAGAAATTAAAGCTGTGGGTCTCAACCTTTCGCACCTACTCACAAAAATATTGTAATTACAGAGCAATTAAAGCAGTGGATCCTAACCTTTCATGTGCAATCCCTACATTATTGTATATAAAGAGATCATAAAGCAAAGGATCTCAACCTTTCCTTCCATCTCACAGAAATATTGTAAATACATAGACATGGGAGCAGTGAGTATCAATATTTTTTAAACCCACACACCCGAAGTTGTAAATATTGATCCCTTATGGAGAGCGTCTCATACTTTTGTGACCACAACCCAAAATATTGTATATAGAGTGACTTTAAAGTAGTGGGTGTCACGATTTACCCCCAACAACCCAAACTATTGCATAGACAGAGACATCAAAGCATTAGGTCTGAAACTTTTTCCCCACTCCCCAAAATATTGAATATAAAGAGATATAAATGCAGTGGCTATCAATCTTTTTCTCTCTCACTACCACAAAGTTATAAATGTTGAGCCACTAAAGCAATGGTTCTCAACCTTTCATGTCCAATTCCCACATTACTGTACATAAAGAGACCTTAAAGTAGAGGTTCTCAACTTTCCCTCCAACTCACAGAATTATTGTAAATACAGAGCCATGAAAGCAGTGGGTATTAATCTTTACCCCACACATCCAAAGTTGTAAATATTGATCCCTTAAAGGAGAGGGTCTCAGACTTTCGTGTCCACTTCCAAAAATATTGTATAGACAGACACCTGAAAGCAGTGGGTCTGATCCTTTTTCTTTAATCTCCTCACATGATTGTATATAAAAATAAATTAAAGCAGTTAGTCTCAAGCTTTCGCACCTACTCACAAAAATATTGTAAATACAGAGCCATGAAAGCAGTGGGCATTTATCTTTTTTCCCCCCACACACCCAAAGTTGTAAATATTGATCCCTTAAAGGAGAGGGTCTCAGACATCCGCGCCCACTTCCCAAAATATTGTATAAACAGAGACCTTAGAGCAGTGGGTCCCAACCTTTCATGTCCAATCCCCACATTATTGTATATAAAGAGACCATAAAGCAAAGGACCTCAATCTTTTCTTCCAACTCACAGAAATATTGTAAATACATAGACATGGGAACAGTGAGTATCAATCTTTTTTAAACCCACACACCCGAAGTTGTAAATATTGATCCCTTAAAGAAGAGCGTCTCAGACCTTCGAGATCATTACCAAAAATATTGTATATACAGTAACATTAAAGTAGTGGGTGTCATGCTTTCCCCCCAACGCCCTAAAATATTACATAGATAGAGACATCAAAGCATTAGGTCTGAAACTTTTCCCCCATTCCCCACAATATTGAATATAAAGAGATCTGAATGCAGTGGCTATCAATGTTTTTCTCTGTCACTACCAGAAAGTTGTAAATATTGAGCCACCAAAGCAATGGATCTCAACCTTTCATGTCCAATTCCCACATTACTGTACATAAAGAGACCTTAAAGTAGAGGATCTCAAACTTTCACTCCAACTCACAGAATTATTGTAAATTCAGAGCCATGAAAGCAGTGGGTATTAATCTTTTCCCCCACATACCCAAAGTTGTAATTATTTTTCTCTTAAAGGAGAGGGTGTCATACGTTCGTGCCCACTTCCAAAAATATTGTACAGACAGACACCTGAAAGCAGTGGGTCTGAATCTTTTTCTTTACTTTCCTCACATTATTGTATTTAAAAAGAAATTAAAGCAGTGGGTCTCAACCTTTCGCACCTACTCACAAAAATATTGTAAATACAGAGCAATTAAAGCAGTGGATCCTAACCTTTCATGTCCAATCCCCACATTATTGTATATAAAGAGACCATAAAGCAAAGGATCTCAATCTTTTCTTCCAACTCACAGAAATATTGTAAATACATAGACATGGGAGCAGTAAGTATCAATCTTTTTTAAACCCACACACCCCAAGTTGTAAATATTGATCCCTTATGGAGAGCGTCTCATACTTTCGTAACGACCACCCAAAATATTGTATATAGAGTGACTTTAAAGTAGTGGGTGACACGATTTACCCCCAACAACCTAAAATATTGCATAGAAAGAGACATCAAAGCATTAGGTCTGAAACTTTTCCCCCACTCCCCAAAATATTGAATATAAAGGGATCTAAATGCAGTGGCCATCAATCTTTTTCTCTCTCACTACCACAAAGATATAAATATTGAGCCACTAAAGAAATGGATCTCAACCTTTCATGTCCAATTCCCACATTACAATACATAAAGAGACCATAAAGTAGAGGTTCTTAACCTTTCCCTTCAACTCACAGAATTATTGTAAATTCAGAGCCATTAAAGAAGTGGGTAATAATCTTTTCCCCCACACACCCAAAGTTGTAATTATTGATCCCTTAAAGGAGAGGGTGTCAGTCGTTCGTGCCCACTTCCAAAAATATTGTACAGACAGACACCTGAAAGCAGTGGGTCTGAATCTTTTTCTTTACTCTCCTCACATTATTGTATTTAAAAAGAAATTAAAGCAGTGGGTCTCAACCTTTCGCACCTACTCACAAAAATATTGTAAATACAGAGCAATTAAAGCAGTGGATCCTAACCTTTCATGTCCAATCCCCACATTATTGTATATAAAGAGACCATAAAGCAAAGGATCTCAATCTTTTCTTCCAACTCACAGAAATATTGTAAATACATAGACATGGGAACAGTGAGTATCAATCTTTTTTAAACCCACACACCCGAAGTTGTAAATATTGATCCCTTATGGAGAGCGTCTCATACTTTCGTAACGACCACCCAAAATATTGTATATAGAGTGACTTTAAAGTAGTGGGTGTCACGATTTACCCCCAACAACCTAAAATATTGCATAGAAAGAGACATCAAAGCGTTAGGTCTGAAACTTTTCCCCCACTCCCCAAAATATTGAATATAAAGAGATCTAAATGCAATGGCAATCAAACTTTTTCTCTCTCACTACCACAAAGTTATAAATATTGAACCACTAAAGCAATGGATCTCAACCTTTCATGTCCAATTCCCACATTACTGTACATAAAGAGACCTTAAAGTAGAGGTTCTCAACTTTCCCTCCAACTCACAGAATTATTGTAAATACAGAGCCATGAAAGCAGTGGGTATTAATCTTTACCCGACACATCCAAAGTTGTAAATATTGATCACTTAAAGGAGAGGGTCTCAGACTTTCGTGCTCACTTCCAAAAATATTGTGCAGACAGACACCTGAAAGCAGTGCGTCTGAATCTTTTTCTTTACTCTCCGCACATTATTGTATATAAAAAAAATTAAAGCAGTGGGTCTCAACCTTTCGCACCTACTCACTAAAATATTGTAAATACAGAGCAATTAAACCAGTGGATCCTAACCTTTCATGTGCAATCCCTACATTATTGTATATAAAGAGATCATAAAGCAAAGGATCTCAACCTTTCCTTCCATCTCCCTGAAATATTGTAAATACAAATACATGGAAGCAGTGAGTATCAATCTTTTTTAAACCCACACACCCGAAGTTGTAAATATTGATCCCTTATGGAGAGCGTCTCATACTTTCGTGACCACTACCCAAAATATTGTATATAGAGTGACTTTAAAGTAGTGGGTGTCACGATTTACCCCCAAAAACCCAAAATATTGCATAGACAGAGACATCAAAGCTTTAGGTCTGAAACTTTTCCCCCATTCCCCACAATATTGAATATAAAAAGATCTAAATTCAGTGCCTATCAATCTTTTTCTCTCTTCCTCCCACAAAGTTGTAAATATTGAGCCACTAAAGCAATGGATTTCAACCTTTCATGTCCAATTCCCACATTACTGTACATAAAGTGACCTTAAAGTAGAGGATCTCAACCTTTCCCTCCAAGTCATAGAATTATTGTAAATACAGAGCCATGAAAGCAGTGGGTATTAATAATTTTCCCCCACACTCCCAGTTGTAAATATTGATCCCTTAAAGGAGAGGGTCTCAATCATCCGCGCCCACTTCCCAAAATATTGTATACACAGAGACCTTAGAGCAGTGGGTCCCAACCTTTCATGTCCAATTCCCACATTACTGTACATAAAGAGACCTTAAAGTAGAGGTTCTCAAACTTTCACTCCAACTCACAGAATTATTGTAAATTCATAGCCATTAAAGCAGTGGGTATTAATTTTTTCCCCACATACCCAAAGTTTTAATTATTGATCCCTTAAAGGAGAGGGCGTCAGACGTTCGTGCCCACTTCCAAAAATATTGTACAGACAGACACCTGAAAGCAGTGGGTCTGAATCTTTTTCTTTACTCTCCTCACATTATTGTATATAAAAAGAAATTAAAGCAGTGGGTCTCAACCTTTCGCACCTACTCACAAAAATATTGTTAATACAGAGTAATTAAAGCAGTGGAACCTAACCTTTCATGTCCAATCTCCACATTATTGTATATAAAGAGACCATAAAGCAAAGGATCTCAATCTTTTCTTCCAACTCACAGAAATATTGTAAATACATAGACATGGGAACAGTGAGTATCAATCTTTTTTAAACCCACACACCCGAAGTTGTAAATATTGATCCCTTATGGAGAGCGTCTCATACTTTCGTAACGACCACCCAAAATATTGTATATAGAGTGACTTTAAAGTAGTGGGTGTCACGATTTACCCCCAACAACCTAAAATATTGCATAGAAAGAGACATCAAAGCATTAGGTCTGAAACTTTTCCCCCACTCCCCAAAATATTGAATATAAAGAGATCTAAATGCAATGGCAATCAAACTTTTTCTCTCTCACTACCACAAAGTTATAAATATTGAACCACTAAGGCAATGGATCTCAACCTTTCATGTCCAATTCCCACATTACTGTACATAAAGAGACCTTAAAGTAGAGGTTCTCAAACTTTCACACCAACTCACAGAATTATTGTAAATTCAGAGGCATTAAAGCAGTGGGTATTAATTTTTTCCCCACATACCCAAAGTTTTAATTATTGATCCCTTAAAGGAGAGGGCGTCAGACGTTCGTGCCCACTTCCAAAAATATTGTACAGACAGACACCTGAAAGCAGTGGGTCTGAATCTTTTTCTTTACTCTCCTCACATTATTGTATATAAAAAGAAATTAAAGCAGTGGGTCTCAACCTTTCGCACCTACTCACAAAAATATTGTAAATACAGAGTAATTAAAGCAGTGGAACCTAACCTTTCATGTCCAATCCCCACATTATTGTATATAAAGAGACCATAAAGCAAAGGATCTCAACCTTTCCTTCCATCTTTCAGAAATATTGTAAATACATAGACATGGAAGCAGTGAGTATCAATCTTTTTTAAACCCACACACCCAAAGTTGTAAATATTGATCCCTTATGGAGTGCGTCTCATGCTTTCATGACCCCTACCCACAATATTGTATATAGAGTGACTTCAAAGTAGTGGGTGTCACCATTTACCCCCAACAACCCAAAATATTGAATAGAGAGAGACATCAAAGCATTAGGTCTGAAACTTTCCCCCCAACACCCCAAAATATTGCATAGTCAGAGACATCAAAGCATTAGGTCTGAAACATTTCCCCCATTCCCCACAATATTGAATATAAAAAGATCTAAATGCAGTGCCTATCAATCTTTTTCTCTCTCCCTCCCACAAAGTTGTAAATATTGAGCCACTAAAGCAATGGATTTCAACCTTTCATGTCCAATTCCCACATTACTGTACATAAAGAGACCATAAAGTAGAGGATCTCAACCTTTCCCTCCAAGTCACAGAATTATTGTAAATACAGAGCCATGAAAGCAGTGGGTATTAATAATTTTCCCCCACACACCCAAAGTTGTAAATACTGATCCTTTAAAGGAGGGGGTCTCCGAATTCTGTGCCCACTTCCCAAAATATTGAATATACAGAGACCTTAGAGCAGTGGGTTTCAAACTTTCCCACCTACTCAAAAAAATATTGGAAATAAAGATCCATTGAAACAGTGGGTATTAATCTTTTTCCCCCACCCACCCAAAGTTGTAAATATTGATCCCTTTAGGAGAGGGTCTCAGACTTTCGTGACCACTTTCAAAAATGTTGTACATAAAGACCACTTAAAGCAGTGGGTTTGAATCTTTTCCTTTACTCCTCACATTATTGTATATAAAAAGAAATTAAAGCAGTGGGTCTCAACCTTTGGCACCTACTCACAAAAATATTGTAAATACAGAGCCATTAAAGCAGTGGATCTCAACCTTTCATGTCCAATCCCCACATTATTGTATAAAAAGAACCATAAAGCAAAGGATCTCAACCTTTCCTTCCAACTCACAGAAATATTGTAAATACATAGACATGGAAGCAGTGAGTATCAATCTTTTTGAAACCCACATACCCGAAGTTGTAAACATTAATCCCTTAAAAAAGAGGGTCTCAGACTTTCGTGCCCACTTCCAAAAATATTGTAAATACAGACACATTAAAGCAATGGATCTCAACCTTTCATGTCCAATTCCCACATTACAGTACATGAAGAGACCTTAAAGTAGAGGATCTCAACCTTTCCCTCCAACTCACAGAATTATTGTAAATACAGAGCCATGAAAGCAGTGGGTATTATTCTTTTTCCCCCACACACCAAAAGTTGTAAATATTGATCCCTTAAAGGAGAGGGTGTCAGACTTTCGTGCCCACTTCCAAAAATATTGTACAGACAGACACCTGAAAGCAGTGGGTCTGAATCTTTTTCTTTACTCTCCTCACATTATTGTATATAAAAAGAAATTAAAGCTGTGGGTCTCAACCTTTCGCACCTACTCACAAAAATATTGTAAATACAGAGCAATTAAAGCAGTGGATCCTAACCTTTCATGTGCAATCCCTACATTATTGTATATAAAGAGATCATAAAGCAAAGGATCTCAACCTTTCCTTCCATCTCACAGAAATATTGTAAATACATAGACATGGGAGCAGTGAGTATCAATATTTTTTAAACCCACACACCCGAATTTGTAAATATTGATCCCTTATGGAGAGCGTCTCATACTTTTGTGACCACTACCCAAAATATTGTATATAGAGTGACTTTAAAGTAGTGGGTGTCACGATTTACCCCCAACAACCCAAACTATTGCATAGACAGAGACATCAAAGCATTAGGTCTGAAACTTTTTCCCCACTCCCCAAAATATTGAATATAAAGAGATCTAAATGCAGTGGCTATCAATCTTTTTCTCTCTCACTACCACAAAGTTATAAATGTTGAGCCACTAAAGCAATGGTTCTCAACCTTTCATGTCCAATTCCCACATTACTGTACATAAAGAGACCTTAAAGTAGAGGTTCTCAACTTTCCCTCCAACTCACAGAATTATTGTAAATACAGAGCCATGAAAGCAGTGGGTATTAATCTTTACCCCACACATCCAAAGTTGTAAATATTGATCCCTTAAAGGAGAGGGTCTCAGACTTTTATGTCCACTTCCAAAAATATTGTATAGACAGACACCTGAAAGCAGTGGGTCTGATCCTTTTTCTTTAATCTCCTCACATGATTGTATATAAAAATAAATTAAAGCAGTTAGTCTCAAGCTTTCGCACCTACTCACAAAAATATTGTAAATACAGAGCCATGAAAGCAGTGGGCATTTATCTTTTTTCCCCCACACACCCAAAGTTGTAAATATTGATCCCTTAAAGGAGAGGGTCTCAGACATCCGCGCCCACTTCCCAAAATATTGTATAAACAGAGACCTTAGAGCAGTGGGTTCCAACCTTTCATGTCCAATCCCCACATTATTGTATATAAAGAGACCATAAAGCAAAGGACCTCAATCTTTTCTTCCAACTCACAGAAATATTGTAAATACATAGACATGGGAACAGTGAGTATCAATCTTTTTTAAACCCACACACCCGAAGTTGTAAATATTGATCCCTTAAAGAAGAGCGTCTCAGACCTTCGAGATCATTACCAAAAATATTGTATATACAGTAACATTAAAGTAGTGGGTGTCATGCTTTCCCCCCAACGCCCTAAAATATTACATAGACAGAGACATCAAAGCATTAGGTCTGAAACTTTTCCCCCATTCCCCACAATATTGAATATAAAGAGATCTGAATGCAGTGGCTCTCAATGTTTTTCTCTGTCACTACCAGAAAGTTGTAAATATTGAGCCACCAAAGCAATGGATCTCAACCTTTCATGTCCAATTCCCACATTACTGTACATAAAGAGACCTTAAAGTAGAGGATCTCAAACTTTCACTCCAACTCACAGAATTATTGTAAATTCAGAGCCATGAAAGCAGTGGGTATTAATCTTTTCCCCCACATACCCAAAGTTGTAATTATTGATCTCTTAAAGGAGAGGGTGTCATACGTTCGTGCCCACTTCCAAAAATATTGTACAGACAGACACCTGAAAGCAGTGGGTCTGAATCTTTTTCTTTACTTTCCTCACATTATTGTATTTAAAAAGAAATTAAAGCAGTGGGTCTCAACCTTTCGCACCTACTCACAAAAATATTGTAAATACAGAGCAATTAAAGCAGTGGATCCTAACCTTTCATGTCCAATCCCCACATTATTGTATATAAAGAGACCATAAAGCAAAGGATCTCAATCTTTTCTTCCAACTCACAGAAATATTGTAAATACATAGACATGGGAGCAGTAAGTATCAATCTTTTTTAAACCCACACACCCGAAGTTGTAAATATTGATCCCTTATGGAGAGCGTCTCATACTTTCGTAACGACCACCCAAAATATTGTATATAGAGTGACTTTAAAGTAGTGGGTGTCACGATTTACCCCCAACAACCTAAAATATTGCATAGAAAGAGACATCAAAGCATTAGGTCTGAAACTTTTCCCCCACTCCCCAAAATATTGAATATAAAGGGATCTAAATGCAGTGGCCATCAATCTTTTTCTCTCTCACTACCACAAAGTTATAAATATTGAACCACTAAAGCAAAGGATCTCAACCTTTCCTTCCATCTCACAGAAATATTGTAAATACATAGACATGGAAGCAGTGAGTATCAATCTTTTTTAAACCCACACACCCAAAGTTGTAAATATTGATCCCTTATGGAGTGCGTCTCATGCTTTCATGACCCCTACCCACAATATTGTATATAGAGTGACTTCAAAGTAGTGGGTGTCACCATTTACCCACAACAACCCAAAATATTGAATAGAGAGAGACATCAAAGCATTAGGTCTGAAACTTTCCCCCCAACACCCCAAAATATTGCATAGTCAGAGACATCAAAGCATTAGGTCTGAAACATTTCCCCCATTCCCCACAATATTGAATATAAAAAGATCTAAATGCAGTGCCTATCAATCTTTTTCTCTCTCCCTCCCACAAAGTTGTAAATATTGAGCCACTAAAGCAATGGATTTCAACCTTTCATGTCCAATTCCCACATTACTGTACATAAAGAGACCTTAAAGTAGAGGATCTCAACCTTTCCCTCCAAGTCACAGAATTATTGTAAATACAGAGCCATGAAAGCAGTGGGTATTAATAATTTTCCCCCACACACCCAAAGTTGTAAATATTGATCCTTTAAAGGAGGGGGTCTCCGAATTCTGTGCCCACTTCCCAAAATATTGAATATACAGAGACCTTAGAGCAGTGGGTTTCAAACTTGCCCACCTACTCAAAAAAATATTGGAAATAAAGATCCATTGAAACAGTGGGTATTAATCTTTTTCCCCCACCCACCCAAAGTTGTAAATATTGATCCCTTTAGGAGAGGGTCTCAGACTTTCGTGACCACTTTCAAAAATGTTGTACATAAAGACCACTTAAAGCAGTGGGTTTGAATCTTTTCCTTTACTCCTCACATTATTGTATATAAAAAGAAATTAAAGCAGTGGGTCTCAACCTTTGGCACCTACTCACAAAAATATTGTAAATACAGAGCCATTAAAGCAGTGGATCTCAACCTTTCATGTCCAATCCCCACATTATTGTATAATAAGAACCATAAAGCAAAGGATCTCAACCTTTCCTTCCAACTCACAGAAATATTGTAAATACATAGACATGGAAGCAGTGAGTATCAATCTTTTTGAAACCCACATACCCGAAGTTGTAAACATTAATCCCTTAAAAAAGAGGGTCTCAGACTTTCGTGCCCACTTCCAAAAATATTGTAAATACAGACACATTAAAGCAATGGATCTCAACCTTTCATGTCCAATTCCCACATTACAGTACATGAAGAGACCTTAAAGTAGAGGATCTCAACCTTTCCCTCCAACTCACAGAATTATTGTAAATACAGAGCCATGAAAGCAGTGGGTATTATTCTTTTTCCCCCACACACCAAAAGTTGTAAATATTGATCCCTTAAAGGAGAGGGTGTCAGACTTTCGTGCCCACTTCCAAAAATATTGTACAGACAGACACCTGAAAGCAGTGGGTCTGAATCTTTTTCTTTACTCTCCTCACATTATTGTATATAAAAAGAAATTAAAGCTGTGGGTCTCAACCTTTCGCACCTACTCACAAAAATATTGTAATTACAGAGCAATTAAAGCAGTGGATCCTAACCTTTCATGTGCAATCCCTACATTATTGTATATAAAGAGATCATAAAGCAAAGGATCTCAACCTTTCCTTCCATCTCACAGAAATATTGTAAATACATAGACATGGGAGCAGTGAGTATCAATATTTTTTAAACCCACACACCCGAAGTTGTAAATATTGATCCCTTATGGAGAGCGTCTCATACTTTTGTGACCACAACCCAAAATATTGTATATAGAGTGACTTTAAAGTAGTGGGTGTCACGATTTACCCCCAACAACCCAAACTATTGCATAGACAGAGACATCAAAGCATTAGGTCTGAAACTTTTTCCCCACTCCCCAAAATATTGAATATAAAGAGATATAAATGCAGTGGCTATCAATCTTTTTCTCTCTCACTACCACAAAGTTATAAATGTTGAGCCACTAAAGCAATGGTTCTCAACCTTTCATGTCCAATTCCCACATTACTGTACATAAAGAGACCTTAAAGTAGAGGTTCTCAACTTTCCCTCCAACTCACAGAATTATTGTAAATACAGAGCCATGAAAGCAGTGGGTATTAATCTTTACCCCACACATCCAAAGTTGTAAATATTGATCCCTTAAAGGAGAGGGTCTCAGACTTTCGTGTCCACTTCCAAAAATATTGTATAGACAGACACCTGAAAGCAGTGGGTCTGATCCTTTTTCTTTAATCTCCTCACATGATTGTATATAAAAATAAATTAAAGCAGTTAGTCTCAAGCTTTCGCACCTACTCACAAAAATATTGTAAATACAGAGCCATGAAAGCAGTGGGCATTTATTTTTTTCCCCCCACACACCCAAAGTTGTAAATATTGATCCCTTAAAGGAGAGGGTCTCAGACATCCGCGCCCACTTCCCAAAATATTGTATAAACAGAGACCTTAGAGCAGTGGGTCCCAACCTTTCATGTCCAATCCCCACATTATTGTATATAAAGAGACCATAAAGCAAAGGACCTCAATCTTTTCTTCCAACTCACAGAAATATTGTAAATACATAGACATGGGAACAGTGAGTATCAATCTTTTTTAAACCCACACACCCGAAGTTGTAAATATTGATCCCTTAAAGAAGAGCGTCTCAGACCTTCGAGATCATTACCAAAAATATTGTATATACAGTAACATTAAAGTAGTGGGTGTCATGCTTTCCCCCCAACGCCCTAAAATATTACATAGATAGAGACATCAAAGCATTAGGTCTGAAACTTTTCCCCCATTCCCCACAATATTGAATATAAAGAGATCTGAATGCAGTGGCTATCAATGTTTTTCTCTGTCACTACCAGAAAGTTGTAAATATTGAGCCACCAAAGCAATGGATCTCAACCTTTCATGTCCAATTCCCACATTACTGTACATAAAGAGACCTTAAAGTAGAGGATCTCAAACTTTCACTCCAACTCACAGAATTATTGTAAATTCAGAGCCATGAAAGCAGTGGGTATTAATCTTTTCCCCCACATACCCAAAGTTGTAATTATTTTTCTCTTAAAGGAGAGGGTGTCATACGTTCGTGCCCACTTCCAAAAATATTGTACAGACAGACACCTGAAAGCAGTGGGTCTGAATCTTTTTCTTTACTTTCCTCACATTATTGTATTTAAAAAGAAATTAAAGCAGTGGGTCTCAACCTTTCGCACCTACTCACAAAAATATTGTAAATACAGAGCAATTAAAGCAGTGGATCCTAACCTTTCATGTCCAATCCCCACATTATTGTATATAAAGAGACCATAAAGCAAAGGATCTCAATCTTTTCTTCCAACTCACAGAAATATTGTAAATACATAGACATGGGAGCAGTAAGTATCAATCTTTTTTAAACCCACACACCCCAAGTTGTAAATATTGATCCCTTATGGAGAGCGTCTCATACTTTCGTAACGACCACCCAAAATATTGTATATAGAGTGACTTTAAAGTAGTGGGTGTCACGATTTACCCCCAACAACCTAAAATATTGCATAGAAAGAGACATCAAAGCATTAGGTCTGAAACTTTTCCCCCACTCCCCAAAATATTGAATATAAAGGGATCTAAATGCAGTGGCCATCAATCTTTTTCTCTCTCACTACCACAAAGATATAAATATTGAGCCACTAAAGAAATGGATCTCAACCTTTCATGTCCAATTCCCACATTACAATACATAAAGAGACCATAAAGTAGAGGTTCTTAACCTTTCCCTTCAACTCACAGAATTATTGTAAATTCAGAGCCATTAAAGAAGTGGGTAATAATCTTTTCCCCCACACACCCAAAGTTGTAATTATTGATCCCTTAAAGGAGAGGGTGTCAGTCGTTCGTGCCCACTTCCAAAAATATTGTACAGACAGACACCTGAAAGCAGTGGGTCTGAATCTTTTTCTTTACTCTCCTCACATTATTGTATTTAAAAAGAAATTAAAGCAGTGGGTCTCAACCTTTCGCACCTACTCACAAAAATATTGTAAATACAGAGCAATTAAAGCAGTGGATCCTAACCTTTCATGTCCAATCCCCACATTATTGTATATAAAGAGAGCATAAAGCAAAGGATCTCAATCTTTTCTTCCAACTCACAGAAATATTGTAAATACATAGACATGGGAACAGTGAGTATCAATCTTTTTTAAACCCACACACCCGAAGTTGTAAATATTGATCCCTTATGGAGAGCGTCTCATACTTTCGTAACGACCACCCAAAATATTGTATATAGAGTGACTTTAAAGTAGTGGGTGTCACGATTTACCCCCAACAACCTAAAATATTGCATAGAAAGAGACATCAAAGCGTTAGGTCTGAAACTTTTCCCCCACTCCCCAAAATATTGAATATAAAGAGATCTAAATGCAATGGCAATCAAACTTTTTCTCTCTCACTACCACAAAGTTATAAATATTGAACCACTAAAGCAATGGATCTCAACCTTTCATGTCCAATTCCCACATTACTGTACATAAAGAGACCTTAAAGTAGAGGTTCTCAACTTTCCCTCCAACTCACAGAATTATTGTAAATACAGAGCCATGAAAGCAGTGGGTATTAATCTTTACCCGACACATCCAAAGTTGTAAATATTGATCACTTAAAGGAGAGGGTCTCAGACTTTCGTGCTCACTCCCAAAAATATTGTGCAGACAGACACCTGAAAGCAGTGCGTCTGAATCTTTTTCTTTACTCTCCGCACATTATTGTATATAAAAAAAATTAAAGCAGTGGGTCTCAACCTTTCGCACCTACTCACTAAAATATTGTAAATACAGAGCAATTAAACCAGTGGATCCTAACCTTTCATGTGCAATCCCTACATTATTGTATATAAAGAGATCATAAAGCAAAGGATCTCAACCTTTCCTTCCATCTCCCTGAAATATTGTAAATACAAATACATGGAAGCAGTGAGTATCAATCTTTTTTAAACCCACACACCCGAAGTTGTAAATATTGATCCCTTATGGAGAGCGTCTCATACTTTCGTGACCACTACCCAAAATATTGTATATAGAGTGACTTTAAAGTAGTGGGTGTCACGATTTACCCCCAAAAACCCAAAATATTGCATAGACAGAGACATCAAAGCTTTAGGTCTGAAACTTTTCCCCCATTCCCCACAATATTGAATATAAAAAGATCTAAATTCAGTGCCTATCAATCTTTTTCTCTCTTCCTCCCACAAAGTTGTAAATATTGAGCCACTAAAGCAATGGATTTCAACCTTTCATGTCCAATTCCCACATTACTGTACATAAAGTGACCTTAAAGTAGAGGATCTCAACCTTTCCCTCCAAGTCATAGAATTATTGTAAATACAGAGCCATGAAAGCAGTGGGTATTAATAATTTTCCCCCACACTCCCAGTTGTAAATATTGATCCCTTAAAGGAGAGGGTCTCAATCATCCGCGCCCACTTCCCAAAATATTGTATACACAGAGACCTTAGAGCAGTGGGTCCCAACCTTTCATGTCCAATTCCCACATTACTGTACATAAAGAGACCTTAAAGTAGAGGTTCTCAAACTTTCACTCCAACTCACAGAATTATTGTAAATTCATAGCCATTAAAGCAGTGGGTATTAATTTTTTCCCCACATACCCAAAGTTTTAATTATTGATCCCTTAAAGGAGAGGGCGTCAGACGTTCGTGCCCACTTCCAAAAATATTGTACAGACAGACACCTGAAAGCAGTGGGTCTGAATCTTTTTCTTTACTCTCCTCACATTATTGTATATAAAAAGAAATTAAAGCAGTGGGTCTCAACCTTTCGCACCTACTCACAAAAATATTGTTAATACAGAGTAATTAAAGCAGTGGAACCTAACCTTTCATGTCCAATCTCCACATTATTGTATATAAAGAGACCATAAAGCAAAGGATCTCAATCTTTTCTTCCAACTCACAGAAATATTGTAAATACATAGACATGGGAACAGTGAGTATCAATCTTTTTTAAACCCACACACCCGAAGTTGTAAATATTGATCCCTTATGGAGAGCGTCTCATACTTTCGTAACGACCACCCAAAATATTGTATATAGAGTGACTTTAAAGTAGTGGGTGTCACGATTTACCCCCAACAACCTAAAATATTGCATAGAAAGAGACATCAAAGCATTAGGTCTGAAACTTTTCCCCCACTCCCCAAAATATTGAATATAAAGAGATCTAAATGCAATGGCAATCAAACTTTTTCTCTCTCACTACCACAAAGTTATAAATATTGAACCACTAAGGCAATGGATCTCAACCTTTCATGTCCAATTCCCACATTACTGTACATAAAGAGACCTTAAAGTAGAGGTTCTCAAACTTTCACACCAACTCACAGAATTATTGTAAATTCAGAGGCATTAAAGCAGTGGGTATTAATTTTTTCCCCACATACCCAAAGTTTTAATTATTGATCCCTTAAAGGAGAGGGCGTCAGACGTTCGTGCCCACTTCCAAAAATATTGTACAGACAGACACCTGAAAGCAGTGGGTCTGAATCTTTTTCTTTACTCTCCTCACATTATTGTATATAAAAAGAAATTAAAGCAGTGGGTCTCAACCTTTCGCACCTACTCACAAAAATATTGTAAATACAGAGTAATTAAAGCAGTGGAACCTAACCTTTCATGTCCAATCCCCACATTATTGTATATAAAGAGACCATAAAGCAAAGGATCTCAACCTTTCCTTCCATCTTTCAGAAATATTGTAAATACATAGACATGGAAGCAGTGAGTATCAATCTTTTTTAAACCCACACACCCAAAGTTGTAAATATTGATCCCTTATGGAGTGCGTCTCATGCTTTCATGACCCCTACCCACAATATTGTATATAGAGTGACTTCAAAGTAGTGGGTGTCACCATTTACCCCCAACAACCCAAAATATTGAATAGAGAGAGACATCAAAGCATTAGGTCTGAAACTTTCCCCCCAACACCCCAAAATATTGCATAGTCAGAGACATCAAAGCATTAGGTCTGAAACATTTCCCCCATTCCCCACAATATTGAATATAAAAAGATCTAAATGCAGTGCCTATCAATCTTTTTCTCTCTCCCTCCCACAAAGTTGTAAATATTGAGCCACTAAAGCAATGGATTTCAACCTTTCATGTCCAATTCCCACATTACTGTACATAAAGAGACCATAAAGTAGAGGATCTCAACCTTTCCCTCCAAGTCACAGAATTATTGTAAATACAGAGCCATGAAAGCAGTGGGTATTAATAATTTTCCCCCACACACCCAAAGTTGTAAATACTGATCCTTTAAAGGAGGGGGTCTCCGAATTCTGTGCCCACTTCCCAAAATATTGAATATACAGAGACCTTAGAGCAGTGGGTTTCAAACTTTCCCACCTACTCAAAAAAATATTGGAAATAAAGATCCATTGAAACAGTGGGTATTAATCTTTTTCCCCCACCCACCCAAAGTTGTAAATATTGATCCCTTTAGGAGAGGGTCTCAGACTTTCGTGACCACTTTCAAAAATGTTGTACATAAAGACCACTTAAAGCAGTGGGTTTGAATCTTTTCCTTTACTCCTCACATTATTGTATATAAAAAGAAATTAAAGCAGTGGGTCTCAACCTTTGGCACCTACTCACAAAAATATTGTAAATACAGAGCCATTAAAGCAGTGGATCTCAACCTTTCATGTCCAATCCCCACATTATTGTATAAAAAGAACCATAAAGCAAAGGATCTCAACCTTTCCTTCCAACTCACAGAAATATTGTAAATACATAGACATGGAAGCAGTGAGTATCAATCTTTTTGAAACCCACATACCCGAAGTTGTAAACATTAATCCCTTAAAAAAGAGGGTCTCAGACTTTCGTGCCCACTTCCAAAAATATTGTAAATACAGACACATTAAAGCAATGGATCTCAACCTTTCATGTCCAATTCCCACATTACAGTACATGAAGAGACCTTAAAGTAGAGGATCTCAACCTTTCCCTCCAACTCACAGAATTATTGTAAATACAGAGCCATGAAAGCAGTGGGTATTATTCTTTTTCCCCCACACACCAAAAGTTGTAAATATTGATCCCTTAAAGGAGAGGGTGTCAGACTTTCGTGCCCACTTCCAAAAATATTGTACAGACAGACACCTGAAAGCAGTGGGTCTGAATCTTTTTCTTTACTCTCCTCACATTATTGTATATAAAAAGAAATTAAAGCTGTGGGTCTCAACCTTTCGCACCTACTCACAAAAATATTGTAAATACAGAGCAATTAAAGCAGTGGATCCTAACCTTTCATGTGCAATCCCTACATTATTGTATATAAAGAGATCATAAAGCAAAGGATCTCAACCTTTCCTTCCATCTCACAGAAATATTGTAAATACATAGACATGGGAGCAGTGAGTATCAATATTTTTTAAACCCACACACCCGAATTTGTAAATATTGATCCCTTATGGAGAGCGTCTCATACTTTTGTGACCACTACCCAAAATATTGTATATAGAGTGACTTTAAAGTAGTGGGTGTCACGATTTACCCCCAACAACCCAAACTATTGCATAGACAGAGACATCAAAGCATTAGGTCTGAAACTTTTTCCCCACTCCCCAAAATATTGAATATAAAGAGATCTAAATGCAGTGGCTATCAATCTTTTTCTCTCTCACTACCACAAAGTTATAAATGTTGAGCCACTAAAGCAATGGTTCTCAACCTTTCATGTCCAATTCCCACATTACTGTACATAAAGAGACCTTAAAGTAGAGGTTCTCAACTTTCCCTCCAACTCACAGAATTATTGTAAATACAGAGCCATGAAAGCAGTGGGTATTAATCTTTACCCCACACATCCAAAGTTGTAAATATTGATCCCTTAAAGGAGAGGGTCTCAGACTTTCATGTCCACTTCCAAAAATATTGTATAGACAGACACCTGAAAGCAGTGGGTCTGATCCTTTTTCTTTAATCTCCTCACATGATTGTATATAAAAATAAATTAAAGCAGTTAGTCTCAAGCTTTCGCACCTACTCACAAAAATATTGTAAATACAGAGCCATGAAAGCAGTGGGCATTTATCTTTTTTCCCCCACACACCCAAAGTTGTAAATATTGATCCCTTAAAGGAGAGGGTCTCAGACATCCGCGCCCACTTCCCAAAATATTGTATAAACAGAGACCTTAGAGCAGTGGGTCCCAACCTTTCATGTCCAATCCCCACATTATTGTATATAAAGAGACCATAAAGCAAAGGACCTCAATCTTTTCTTCCAACTCACAGAAATATTGTAAATACATAGACATGGGAACAGTGAGTATCAATCTTTTTTAAACCCACACACCCGAAGTTGTAAATATTGATCCCTTAAAGAAGAGCGTCTCAGACCTTCGAGATCATTACCAAAAATATTGTATATACAGTAACATTAAAGTAGTGGGTGTCATGCTTTCCCCCCAACGCCCTAAAATATTACATAGACAGAGACATCAAAGCATTAGGTCTGAAACTTTTCCCCCATTCCCCACAATATTGAATATAAAGAGATCTGAATGCAGTGGCTCTCAATGTTTTTCTCTGTCACTACCAGAAAGTTGTAAATATTGAGCCACCAAAGCAATGGATCTCAACCTTTCATGTCCAATTCCCACATTACTGTACATAAAGAGACCTTAAAGTAGAGGATCTCAAACTTTCACTCCAACTCACAGAATTATTGTAAATTCAGAGCCATGAAAGCAGTGGGTATTAATCTTTTCCCCCACATACCCAAAGTTGTAATTATTGATCTCTTAAAGGAGAGGGTGTCATACGTTCGTGCCCACTTCCAAAAATATTGTACAGACAGACACCTGAAAGCAGTGGGTCTGAATCTTTTTCTTTACTTTCCTCACATTATTGTATTTAAAAAGAAATTAAAGCAGTGGGTCTCAACCTTTCGCACCTACTCACAAAAATATTGTAAATACAGAGCAATTAAAGCAGTGGATCCTAACCTTTCATGTCCAATCCCCACATTATTGTATATAAAGAGACCATAAAGCAAAGGATCTCAATCTTTTCTTCCAACTCACAGAAATATTGTAAATACATAGACATGGGAGCAGTAAGTATCAATCTTTTTTAAACCCACACACCCGAAGTTGTAAATATTGATCCCTTATGGAGAGCGTCTCATACTTTCGTAACGACCACCCAAAATATTGTATATAGAGTGACTTTAAAGTAGTGGGTGTCACGATTTACCCCCAACAACCTAAAATATTGCATAGAAAGAGACATCAAAGCATTAGGTCTGAAACTTTTCCCCCACTCCCCAAAATATTGAATATAAAGGGATCTAAATGCAGTGGCCATCAATCTTTTTCTCTCTCACTACCACAAAGTTATAAATATTGAACCACTAAAGCAATGGATCTCAACCTTTCATGTCCAATTCCCACATTACTGTACATAAAGAGACCTTAAAGTAGAGGTTCTCAACTTTCCCTCCAACTCACAGAATTATTGTAAATACAGAGCCATGAAAGCAGTGGGTATTAATCTTTACCCGACACATCCAAAGTTGTAAATATTGATCACTTAAAGGAGAGGGTCTCAGACTTTCGTGCTCACTTCCAAAAATATTGTACAGACAGACACCTGAAAGCAGTGCGTCTGAATCTTTTTCTTTACTCTCCGCACATTATTGTATATAAAAAAAATTAAAGCAGTGGGTCTCAACCTTTCGCACCTACTCACTAAAATATTGTAAATACAGAGCAATTAAAGCAGTGGATCCTAACCTTTCATGTGCAATCCCTACATTATTGTATATAAAGAGATCATAAAGCAAAGGATCTCAACCTTTCCTTCCATCTCCCTGAAATATTGTAAATACAAATACATGGAAGCAGTGAGTATCAATCTTTTTTAAACCCACACACCCGAAGTTGTAAATATTGATCCCTTATGGAGAGCGTCTCATACTTTCGTGACCACTACCCAAAATATTGTATATAGAGTGACTTTAAAGTAGTGGGTGTCACGATTTACCCCCAAAAACCCAAAATATTGCATAGACAGAGACATCAAAGCTTTAGGACTGAAACTTTTCCCCCATTCCCCACAATATTGAATATAAAAAGATCTAAATTCAGTGCCTATCAATCTTTTTCTCTCTTCCTCCCACAAAGTTGTAAATATTGAGCCACTAAAGCAATGGATTTCAACCTTTCATGTCCAATTCCCACATTACTGTACATAAAGTGACCTTAAAGTAGAGGATCTCAACCTTTCCCTCCAAGTCATAGAATTATTGTAAATACAGAGCCATGAAAGCAGTGGGTATTAATAATTTTCCCCCACACTCCCAGTTGTAAATATTGATCCCTTAAAGGAGAGGGTCTCAGACATCCGCGCCCACTTCCCAAAATATTGTATACACAGAGACCTTAGAGCAGTGGGTCCCATCCTTTCATGTCCAATCCCCACATTATTGTATATAAAGAGACCATAATGCAAAGGATCTCAATCTTTTCTTCCAACTCACAGAAATATTGTAAATACATAGACATGGGAACAGTGAGTATCAATCTTTTTTAAACCCACACACCCGAAGATGTAAATATTGATCCCTTAAAGAAGAGCGTCTCAGACCTTCGAGATCATTACCAAAAATATTGTATATACAGTAACATTAAAGTAGTGGGTGACATTCATTCCCCCCAACACCCTAAAATATTACATAGACAGAGACATCAAAGCATTAGGTCTGAAACTTTTCCCCCATTCCCCACAATATTGAATATAAAGAGATCTGAATGCAGTGGCTATCAATGTTTTTCTCTGTCACTACCAGAAAGTTGTAAATATTGAGCCACCAAAGCAATGGATCTCAACCTTTCATGTCCAATTCCCACATTACTGTACATAAAGAGACCTTGAAGTAGAGGATCTCAAACTTTCACTGCAACTCACAGAATTATTGTAAATTCAGAGCCATGAATGCAGTGGGTATTAATCTTTTCCCCCACATACCCAAAGTTGTAATTATTGATCCCTTAAAGGAGAGGGTGTCAGACGTTCGTGCCCACTTCCAAAAATATTGTACAGACAGACACCTGAAAGCAGTGGGTCTGAATCTTTTTCTTTACTCTCCTCACATTATTGTATTTAAAAAGAAATTAAAGCAGTGGGTCTCAACCTTTCGCACCTACTCACAAAAATATTGTAATTACAGAGCAATTAAAGCAGTGGATCCTAACCTTTCATGTGCAATCCCTACATTATTGTATATAAAGAGATCATAAAGCAAAGGATCTCAACCTTTCCTTCCATCTCACAGAAATATTGTAAATACATAGACATGGGAGCAGTGAGTATCAATATTTTTTAAACCCACACACCCGAAGTTGTAAATATTGATCCCTTATGGAGAGCGTCTCATACTTTTGTGACCACAACCCAAAATATTGTATATAGAGTGACTTTAAAGTAGTGGTTGTCACGATTTACCCCCAACAACCCAAACTATTGCATAGACAGAGACATCAAAGCATTAGGTCTGAAACTTTTTCCCCACTCCCCAAAATATTGAATATAAAGAGATATAAATGCAGTGGCTATCAATCTTTTTCTCTCTCACTACCACAAAGTTATAAATGTTGAGCCACTAAAGCAATGGTTCTCAACCTTTCATGTCCAATTCCCACATTACTGTACATAAAGAGACCTTAAAGTAGAGGTTCTCAACTTTCCCTCCAACTCACAGAATTATTGTAAATACAGAGCCATGAAAGCAGTGGGTATTAATCTTTACCCCACACATCCAAAGTTGTAAATATTGATCCCTTAAAGGAGAGGGTCTCAGACTTTCGTGTCCACTTCCAAAAATATTGTATAGACAGACACCTGAAAACAGTGGGTCTGATCCTTTTTCTTTAATCTCCTCACATGATTGTATATAAAAATAAATTAAAGCAGTTAGTCTCAAGCTTTCGCACCTACTCACAAAAATATTGTAAATACAGAGCCATGAAAGCAGTGGGCATTTATCTTTTTTCCCCCACACACCCAAAGTTGTAAATATTGATCCCTTAAAGGAGAGGGTCTCAGACATCCGCGCCCACTTCCCAAAATATTGTATAAACAGAGACCTTAGAGCAGTGGGTCCCAACCTTTCATGTCCAATCCCCACATTATTGTATATAAAGAGACCATAAAGCAAAGGACCTCAATCTTTTCTTCCAACTCACAGAAATATTGTAAATACATAGACATGGGAACAGTGAGTATCAATCTTTTTTAAACCCACACACCCGAAGTTGTAAATATTGATCCCTTAAAGAAGAGCGTCTCAGACCTTCGAGATCATTACCAAAAATATTGTATATACAGTAACATTAAAGTAGTGGGTGTCATGCTTTCCCCCCAACGCCCTAAAATATTACATAGACAGAGACATCAAAGCATTAGGTCTGAAACTTTTCCCCCATTCCCCACAATATTGAATATAAAGAGATCTGAATGCAGTGGCTATCAATGTTTTTCTCTGTCACTACCAGAAAGTTGTAAATATTGAGCCACCAAAGCAATGGATCTCAACCTTTCATGTCCAATTCCCACATTACTGTACATAAAGAGACCTTAAAGTAGAGGATCTCAAACTTTCACTCCAACTCACAGAATTATTGTAAATTCAGAGCCATGAAAGCAGTGGGTATTAATCTTTTCCCCCACATACCCAAAGTTGTAATTATTGATCTCTTAAAGGAGAGGGTGTCATACGTTCGTGCCCACTTCCAAAAATATTGTACAGACAGACACCTGAAAGCAGTGGGTCTGAATCTTTTTCTTTACTTTCCTCACATTATTGTATTTAAAAAGAAATTAAAGCAGTGGGTCTCAACCTTTCGCACCTACTCACAAAAATATTGTAAATACAGAGCAATTAAAGCAGTGGATCCTAACCTTTCATGTCCAATCCCCACATTATTGTATATAAAGAGACCATAAAGCAAAGGATCTCAATCTTTTCTTCCAACTCACAGAAATATTGTAAATACATAGACATGGGAGCAGTAAGTATCAATCTTTTTTAAACCCACACACCCGAAGTTGTAAATATTGATCCCTTATGGAGAGCGTCTCATACTTTCGTAACGACCACCCAAAATATTGTATATAGAGTGACTTTAAAGTAGTGGGTGTCACGATTTACCCCCAACAACCTAAAATATTGCATAGAAAGAGACATCAAAGCATTAGGTCTGAAACTTTTCCCCCACTCCCCAAAATATTGAATATAAAGGGATCTAAATGCAGTGGCCATCAATCTTTTTCTCTCTCACTACCACAAAGATATAAATATTGAGCCACTAAAGAAATGGATCTCAACCTTTCATGTCCAATTCCCACATTACAATACATAAAGAGACCATAAAGTAGAGGTTCTTAACCTTTCCCTTCAACTCACAGAATTATTGTAAATTCAGAGCCATTAAAGAAGTGGGTAATAATCTTTTCCCCCACACACCCAAAGTTGTAATTATTGATCCCTTAAAGGAGAGGGTGTCAGTCGTTCGTGCCCACTTCCAAAAATATTGTACAGACAGACACCTGAAAGCAGTGGGTCTGAATCTTTTTCTTTACTCTCCTCACATTATTGTATTTAAAAAGAAATTAAAGCAGTGGGTCTCAACCTTTCGCACCTACTCACAAAAATATTGTAAATACAGAGCAATTAAAGCAGTGGATCCTAACCTTTCATGTCCAATCCCCACATTATTGTATATAAAGAGACCATAAAGCAAAGGATCTCAATCTTTTCTTCCAACTCACAGAAATATTGTAAATACATAGACATGGGAACAGTGAGTATCAATCTTTTTTAAACCCACACACCCGAAGTTGTAAATATTGATCCCTTATGGAGAGCGTCTCATACTTTCGTAACGACCACCCAAAATATTGTATATAGAGTGACTTTAAAGTAGTGGGTGTCACGATTTACCCCCAACAACCTAAAATATTGCATAGAAAGAGACATCAAAGCGTTAGGTCTGAAACTTTTCCCCCACTCCCCAAAATATTGAATATAAAGAGATCTAAATGCAATGGCAATCAAACTTTTTCTCTCTCACTACCACAAAGTTATAAATATTGAACCACTAAAGCAATGGATCTCAACCTTTCATGTCCAATTCCCACATTACTGTACATAAAGAGACCTTAAAGTAGAGGTTCTCAACTTTCCCTCCAACTCACAGAATTATTGTAAATACAGAGCCATGAAAGCAGTGGGTATTAATCTTTACCCGACACATCCAAAGTTGTAAATATTGATCACTTAAAGGAGAGGGTCTCAGACTTTCGTGCTCACTTCCAAAAATATTGTACAGACAGACACCTGAAAGCAGTGCGTCTGAATCTTTTTCTTTACTCTCCGCACATTATTGTATATAAAAAAAATTAAAGCAGTGGGTCTCAACCTTTCGCACCTACTCACTAAAATATTGTAAATACAGAGCAATTAAACCAGTGGATCCTAACCTTTCATGTGCAATCCCTACATTATTGTATATAAAGAGGTCATAAAGCAAAGGATCTCAACCTTTCCTTCCATCTCCCTGAAATATTGTAAATACAAATACATGGAAGCAGTGAGTATCAATCTTTTTTAAACCCACACACCCGAAGTTGTAAATATTGATCCCTTATGGAGAGCGTCTCATACTTTCGTGACCACTACCCAAAATATTGTATATAGAGTGACTTTAAAGTAGTGGGTGTCACGATTTACCCCCAAAAACCCAAAATATTGCATAGACAGAGACATCAAAGCTTTAGGTCTGAAACTTTTCCCCCATTCCCCACAATATTGAATATAAAAAGATCTAAATTCAGTGCCTATCAATCTTTTTCTCTCTCCCTCCCACAAAGTTGTAAATATTGAGCCACTAAAGCAATGGATTTCAACCTTTCATGTCCAATTCCCACATTACTGTACATAAAGTGACCTTAAAGTAGAGGATCTCAACCTTTCCCTCCAAGTCATAGAATTATTGTAAATACAGAGCCATGAAAGCAGTGGGTATTAATAATTTTCCCCCACACTCCCAGTTGTAAATATTGATCCCTTAAAGGAGAGGGTCTCAATCATCCGCGCCCACTTCCCAAAATATTGTATACACAGAGACCTTAGAGCAGTGGGTCCCAACCTTTCATGTCCAATTCCCACATTACTGTACATAAAGAGACCTTAAAGTAGAGGTTCTCAAACTTTCACTCCAACTCACAGAATTATTGTAAATTCATAGCCATTAAAGCAGTGGGTATTAATTTTTTCCCCACATACCCAAAGTTTTAATTATTGATCCCTTAAAGGAGAGGGCGTCAGACGTTCGTGCCCACTTCCAAAAATATTGTACAGACAGACACCTGAAAGCAGTGGGTCTGAATCTTTTTCTTTACTCTCCTCACATTATTGTATATAAAAAGAAATTAAAGCAGTGGGTCTCAACCTTTCGCACCTACTCACAAAAATATTGTTAATACAGAGTAATTAAAGCAGTGGAACCTAACCTTTCATGTCCAATCTCCACATTATTGTATATAAAGAGACCATAAAGCAAAGGATCTCAATCTTTTCTTCCAACTCACAGAAATATTGTAAATACATAGACATGGGAACAGTGAGTATCAATCTTTTTTAAACCCACACACCCGAAGTTGTAAATATTGATCCCTTATGGAGAGCGTCTCATACTTTCGTAACGACCACCCAAAATATTGTATATAGAGTGACTTTAAAGTAGTGGGTGTCACGATTTACCCCCAACAACCTAAAATATTGCATAGAAAGAGACATCAAAGCATTAGGTCTGAAACTTTTCCCCCACTCCCCAAAATATTGAATATAAAGAGATCTAAATGCAATGGCAATCAAACTTTTTCTCTCTCACTACCACAAAGTTATAAATATTGAACCACTAAAGCAATGGATCTCAACCTTTCATGTCCAATTCCCACATTACTGTACATAAAGAGACCTTAAAGTAGAGGTTCTCAAACTTTCACACCAACTCACAGAATTATTGTAAATTCAGAGGCATTAAAGCAGTGGGTATTAATTTTTTCCCCACATACCCAAAGTTTTAATTATTGATCCCTTAAAGGAGAGGGCGTCAGACGTTCGTGCCCACTTCCAAAAATATTGTACAGACAGACACCTGAAAGCAGTGGGTCTGAATCTTTTTCTTTACTCTCCTCACATTATTGTATATAAAAAGAAATTAAAGCAGTGGGTCTCAACCTTTCGCACCTACTCACAAAAATATTGTAAATACAGAGTAATTAAAGCAGTGGAACCTAACCTTTCATTTCCAATCCCCACATTATTGTATATAAAGAGACCATAAAGCAAAGGATCTCAACCTTTCCTTCCATCTCACAGAAATATTGTAAATACATAGACATGGAAGCAGTGAGTATCAATCTTTTTTAAACCCACACACCCAAAGTTGTAAATATTGATCCCTTATGGAGAGCGTCTCATGCTTTCATGACCCCTACCCACAATATTGTATATAGAGTGACTTCAAAGTAGTGGGTGTCACCATTTACCCCCAACAACCCAAAATATTGCATAGAGAGAGACATCAAAGCATTAGGTCTGAAACTTTCCCCCCAACACCCCAAAATATTGCATAGTCAGAGACATCAAAGCATTAGGTCTGAAACCTTTCCCCCATTCCCCACAATATTGAATATAAAAAGATCTAAATGCAGTGCCTATCAATCTTTTTCTCTCTCCCTCCCACAAAGTTGTAAATATTGAGCCACTAAAGCAATGGATTTCAACCTTTCATGTCCAATTCCCACATTACTGTACATAAAGAGACCTTAAAGTAGAGGATCTCAACCTTTACCTCCAAGTCACAGAATTATTGTAAATACAGAGCCATGAAAGCAGTGGGTATTAATAATTTTCCCCCACACACCCAAAGTTGTAAATATTGATCCTTTAAAGGAGGGGGTCTCCGAATTCCGTGCCCACTTCCCAAAATATTGAATATACAGAGACCTTAGAGCAGTGGGTTTCAAACTTTCCCACCTACTCAAAAAAATATTGGAAATAAAGATCCATTGAAACAGTGGGTATTAATCTTTTTCCCCCACCCACCGAAAGTTGTAAATATTGATCCCTTTAGGAGAGGGTCTCAGACTTTCGTGACCACTTTCAAAAATGTTGTACATAAAGACCACTTAAAGCAGTGGGTTTGAATCTTTTCCTTTACTCCTCACATTATTGTATATAAAAAGAAATTAAAGCAGTGGGTCTCAACCTTTGGCACCTACTCACAAAAATATTGTAAATACAGAGCCATTAAAGCAGTGGATCTCAACCTTTCATGTCCAATCCCCACATTATTGTATAAAAAGAACCATAAAGCAAAGGATCTCAACCTTTCCTTCCAACTCACAGAAATATTGTAAATACATAGACATGGAAGCAGTGAGTATCAATCTTTTTGAAACCCACATACCCGAAGTTGTAAACATTAATCCCTTAAAAAAGAGGGTCTCAGACTTTCGTGCCCACTTCCAAAAATATTGTAAATACAGACACATTAAAGCAATGGATCTCAACCTTTCATGTCCAATTCCCACATTACAGTACATGAAGAGACCTTAAAGTAGAGGATCTCAACCTTTCCCTCCAACTCACAGAATTATTGTAAATACAGAGCCATGAAAGCAGTGGGTATTATTCTTTTTCCCCCACACACCAAAAGTTGTAAATATTGATCCCTTAAAGGAGAGGGTGTCAGACTTTCGTGCCCACTTCCAAAAATATTGTACAGACAGACACCTGAAAGCAGTGGGTCTGAATCTTTTTCTTTACTCTCCTCACATTATTGTATATAAAAAGAAAATAAAGCTGTGTGTCTCAACCTTTCGCACCTACTCACAAAAATATTGTAATTACAGAGCAATTAAAGCAGTGGATCCTAACCTTTCATGTGCAATCCCTACATTATTGTATATAAAGAGATCATAAAGCAAAGGATCTCAACCTTTCCTTCCATCTCACAGAAATATTGTAAATACATAGACATGGGAGCAGTGAGTATCAATCTTTTTTAAACCCACACACCCGAAGTTGTAAATATTGATCCCTTATGGAGAGCGTCTCATACTTTTGTGACCACTACCCAAAATATTGTATATAGAGTGACTTTAAAGTAGTGGGTGTCACGATTTACCCCCAACAACCCAAACTATTGCATAGACAGAGACATCAAAGCATTAGGTCTGAAACTTTTTCCCCACTCCCCAAAATATTGAATATAAAGAGATCTAAATGCAGTGGCTATCAATCTTTTTCTCTCTCTCACTACCACAAAGTTATAAATGTTGAGCCACTAAAGCAATGGTTCTCAACCTTTCATGTCCAATTCCCACATTACTGTACATAAAGAGACCTTAAAGTAGAGGTTCTCAACTTTCCCTCCAACTCACAGAATTATTGTAAATACAGAGCCATGAAAGCAGTGGGTATTAATCTTTACCCCACACATCCAAAGTTGTAAATATTGATCCCTTAAAGGAGAGGGTCTCAGACTTTCGAGTCCACTTCCAAAAATATTGTATAGACAGACACCTGAAAGCAGTGGGTCTGATCCTTTTTCTTTAATCTCCTCACATGATTGTATATAAAAATAAATTAAAGCAGTGGGTCTCAAGCTTTCGCACCTACTCACAAAAATATTGTAAATACAGAGCCATGAAAGCAGTGGGCATTTATCTTTTTTCCCCCACACACCCAAAGTTGTAAATATTGATCCCTTAAAGGAGAGGGTCTCAGACATCCGCGCCCACTTCCCAAAATATTGTATAAACAGAGACCTTAGAGCAGTGGGTCCCAACCTTTCATGTCCAATCCCCACATTATTGTATATAAAGAGACCATAAAGCAAAGGATCTCAATCTTTTCTTCCAACTCACAGAAATATTGTAAATACATAGACATGGGAACAGTGAGTATCAATCTTTTTTAAACCCACACACCCTTAAAGAAGAGCGTCTCAGACCTTCGAGATCATTACCAAAAATATTGTATATACAGTAACATTAAAGTAGTGGGTGTCATGCTTTCCCCCCAACGCCCTAAAATATTACATAGACAGAGACATCAAAGCATTAGGTCTGAAACTTTTCCCCCATTCCCCACAATATTGAATATAAAGAGATCTGAATGCAGTGGCTATCAATGTTTTTCTCTGTCACTACCAGAAAGTTGTAAATATTGAGCAACCAAAGCAATGGATCTCAACCTTTCATGTCCAATTCCCACATTACTGTACATAAAGAGACCTTAAAGTAGAGGATCTCAAACTTTCACTCCAACTCACAGAATTATTGTAAATTCAGAGCCATGAAAGCAGTGGGTATTAATCTTTTCCCCCACATACCCAAAGTTGTAATTATTGATCCCTTAAAGGAGAGGGTGTCACACGTTCGTGCCCACTTCCAAAAATATTGTACAGACAGACACCTGAAAGCAGTGGGTCTGAATCTTTTTCTTTACTTTCCTCACATTATTGTATTTAAAAAGAAATTAAAGCAGTGGGTCTCAACCTTTCGCACCTACTCACAAAAATATTTTAAATACAGAGTAATTAAAGCAGTGGAACCTAACCTTTCATGACCAATCTCCACATTATTGTATATAAAGAGACCATAAAGCAAAGGACCTCAATCTTTTCTTCCAACTCACAGAAATATTGTAAATACATAGACATGGGAACAGTGAGTATCAATCTTCTTTAAACCCACACACCCGAAGTTGTAAATATTGATCCCTTATGGAGAGCGTCTCATACTTTCGTAACGACCACCCAAAATATTGTATATAGAGTGACTTTAAAGTAGTGGGTGTCACGATTTACCCCCAACAACCTAAAATATTGCATAGAAAGAGACATCAAAGCATTAGGTCTGAAACTTTTCCCCCACTCCCCAAAATATTGAATATAAAGAGATCTAAATGCAATGGCAATCAAACCTTTTCTCTCTCACTACCACAAAGTTATAAATATTGAACCACTAAAGCAATGGATCTCAACCTTTCATGTCCAATTCCCACATTACTGTACATAAAGAGACCTTAAAGTAGAGGTTCTCAAACTTTCACTCCAACTCACAGAATTATTGTAAATTCAGAGCCATTAAAGCAGTGGGTATTAATTTTTTCCCCACATACCCAAAGTTTTAATTATTGATCCCTTAAAGGAGAGGGCGTCAGACGTTCGTGCCCACTTCCAAAAATATTGTACAGACAGACACCTGAAAGCAGTGGGTCTGAATCTTTTTCTTTACTCTCCTCACATTATTGTATATAAAAAGAAATTAAAGCAGTGGGTCTCAACCTTTCGCACCTACTCACAAAAATATTGTAAATACAGAGTAATTAAAGCAGTGGAACCTAACCTTTCATGTCCAATCCCCACATTATTGTATATAAAGAGACCATAAAGCAAAGGATCTCAACCTTTCCTTCCATCTCACAGAAATATTGTAAATACATAGACATGGAAGCAGTGAGTATCAATCTTTTTTAAACCCACACACCCAAAGTTGTAAATATTGATCCCTTATGGAGTGCGTCTCATGCTTTCATGACCCCTACCCACAATATTGTATATAGAGTGACTTCAAAGTAGTGGGTGTCACCATTTACCCCCAACAACCCAAAATATTGAATAGAGAGAGACATCAAAGCATTAGGTCTGAAACTTTCCCCCCAACACCCCAAAATATTGCATAGTCAGAGACATCAAAGCATTAGGTCTGAAACGTTTCCCCCATTCCCCACAATATTGAATATAAAAAGATCTAAATGCAGTGCCTATCAATCTTTTTCTCTCTCCCTCCCACAAAGTTGTAAATATTGAGCCACTAAAGCAATGGATTTCAACCTTTCATGTCCAATTCCCACATTACTGTACATAAAGAGACCTTAAAGTAGAGGATCTCAACCTTTCCCTCCAAGTCACAGAATTATTGTAAATACAGAGCCATGAAAGCAGTGGGTATTAATAATTTTCCCCCACACACCCAAAGTTGTAAATATTGATCCTTTAAAGGATGGGGTCTCCGAATTCTGTGCCCACTTCCCAAAATATTGAATATACAGAGACCTTAGAGCAGTGGGTTTCAAACTTTCCCACCTATTCAAAAAAATATTGGAAATAAAGATCCATTGAAACAGTGGGTATTAATCTTTTTCCCCCACCCACCCAAAGTTGTAAATATTGATCCCTTTAGGAGAGGGTCTCAGACTTTCGTGACCACTTTCAAAAATGTTGTACATAAAGACCACTTAAAGCAGTGGGTTTGAATCTTTTCCTTTACTCCTCACATTATTGTATATAAAAAGAAATTAAAGCAGTGGGTCTCAACCTTTGGCACCTACTCACAAAAATATTGTAAATACAGAGCCATTAAAGCAGTGGATCTCAACCTTTCATGTCCAATCCCCACATTATTGTATAAAAAGAACCATAAAGCAAAGGATCTCAACCTTTCCTTCCAACTCACAGAAATATTGTAAATACATAGAAATGGAAGCAGTGAGTATCAATCTTTTTGAAACCCACATACCCGAAGTTGTAAACATTAATCCCTTAAAAAAGAGGGTCTCAGACTTTCGTGCCCACTTCCAAAAATATTGTAAATACAGACACATTAAAGCAATGGATCTCAACCTTTCATGTCCAATTCCCACATTACAGTACATGAAGAGACCTTAAAGTAGAGGATCTCAACCTTTCCCTCCAACTCACAGAATTATTGTAAATACAGAGCCATGAAAGCAGTGGGTATTATTCTTTTTCCCCCACACACCAAAAGTTGTAAATATTGATCCCTTAAAGGAGAGGGTGTCAGACTTTCGTGCCCACTTCCAAAAATATTGTACAGACAGACACCTGAAAGCAGTGGGTCTGAATCTTTTTCTTTACTCTCCTCACATTATTGTATATAAAAAGAAATTAAAGCTGTGGGTCTCAACCTTTCGCACCTACTCACAAAAATATTGTAATTACAGAGCAATTAAAGCAGTGGATCCTAACCTTTCATGTGCAATCCCTACATTATTGTATATAAAGAGATCATAAAGCAAAGGATCTCAACCTTTCCTTCCATCTCACAGAAATTTTGTAAATACATAGACATGGGAGCAGTGAGTATCAATATTTTTTAAAGCCACACACCCGAAGTTGTAAATATTGATCCCTTATGGAGACCGTCTCATACTTTTGTGACCACTACCCAAAATATTGTATATAGAGTGACTTTAAAGTAGTGGGTGTCACGATTTACCCCCAACAACCCAAACTATTGCATAGACAGAGACATCAAAGCATTAGGTCTGAAACTTTTTCCCCACTCCCCAAAATATTGAATATAAAGAGATATAAATGCAGTGGCTATCAATCTTTTTCTCTCTCACTACCACAAAGTTATAAATGTTGAGCCACTAAAGCAATGGTTCTCAACCTTTCATGTCCAATTCCCACATTACTGTACATAAAGAGACCTTAAAGTAGAGGTTCTGAACTTTCCCTCCAACTCACAGAATTATTGTAAATACAGAGCCATGAAAGCAGTGGGTATTAATCTTTACCCCACACATCCAAAGTTGTAAATATTGATCCCTTAAAGGAGAGGGTCTCAGACTTTCGTGTCCACTTCCAAAAATATTGTATAGACAGACACCTGAAAGCAGTGGGTCTGATCCTTTTTCTTTAATCTCCTCACATGATTGTATATAAAAAGAAATTAAAGCAGTTAGTCTCAAGCTTTCGCACCTACTCACAAAAATATTGTAAATACAGAGCCATGAAAGCAGTGGGCATTTATCTTTCTTCCCCCACACACCCAAAGTTGTAAATAATGATCCCTTATGGAGAGCATCTCATACTTTCGTGACTACTACCCAAAATATTGTATATAGAGTGACTTTAAAGTAGTGGGTGTCACGATTTACAACAACAACCCAAAATATTGCATAGACAGAGACATCAAATCATTAGGTCTGAAACTTTTGCCCCAGTCCCCGAAATATTGAATATAAAGAGATCTAAATGCAGTGTCTAACAATCTTTTACTCAATCACTACCACAAAGTTATAATTATTGAGCCACTAAATCAATGGATCTCAACCTTTCATGTCCAATTCCCACATTACAGTACATAAAGAGACCTTAAAGTTGAGGATCTCAACCTTTCCCTCCAACTCACTGAATTATTGTAAATACAGAGCCATGAAAGCAGTGTATTAATCTTTTTCTCCCACACACCAAAAGATGTAAATATTGATCCCGTAAAGGAGAGGGTGTCAGACTTTCTTGCCCACTTCCAAAAATATTGTACAGACATACACCTGAATGCAGTGGGTCTGAATCTTTTTCTTTACTCTCCTCACATTATTGTATATAAAACGAAATTAAAGCAGTGGGTGTCAACCATTCGCACCTACTCACAAAAATATTGTAAATACAGAGCAATTAAAGCAATGGATCTCAACCTTTCATGTCCAATTCCCACATTACTGTACATAAAGTGACCTTAAAGTAGAGGATCTCAACCTTTCCCTCCAAGTCACAGAATTATTGTAAAAACAGAGCCATGAATGCAGTGGGTATTAATAATTTTCCCCCACACACCCAAAGTTGTAAATAATGATCCTTTAAAGCAGGGGGTCTCCGAATTCCGTGCCCACTTACCAAAATATTGAATATACAGAGACCTGAGAGCAGTGGGTTTCAAACTTGCCCACCTACTCAAAAAAATATTGGAAATGAAGATCCATTGAAACAGTGGGTATTAATCTTTTTCCCCCACACATCCAAAGTTGTAAATATTGATCCCTTATGGAGAGCGTCTCATACATTTGTGACCACTACCCAAAATATTGTATATAGAGTGACTTTAAAGTAGTGGGTGTCACGATTTACCCCCAACAACCCAAAATATTGCATAGACAGAGACATCAAAGCATTAGGTCTGAAAACTTTCCGCCAGTCCCCAAAATATTGAATATAAAGAGATCTAAATGCAGTGGCTATCAATCTTTTTCTCTCCCACTACCACAAAGTTAAAAATATTGTACCACTAAAGCAATGGATCTCAACCTTTCATGTCCAATTCCCACATGACTGTACATAAAGAGACCTTATAGTAGAGGTTCTCAACTTTCCCTCCAACTCACAGAATTATTGTAAATTCAGAGCCATTAAATAAGTGGGTAATAATCTTTTCCCCCACACACCCAAATTTGTAAATATTGATCCATTAAAGGAGAGGGTGTCAGACTTTCGTGCCCACTTCCAAAAATATTGTACAGACAGTCACCTGAAAGCAGTGGGTCTGAATCTTTTTCTTTACTCTCCTCACATTATTGTGTATAAAAAGAAATTAAAGCAGTGGGTCTCAACCTTTCATGTCCAATCCCCACATTATTGTATATAAAGAGACCATAAAGCAAAGGAACTCAATCTTTTCTTCCAACTCACAGAAATATTGTAAATACATAGACATCGGAGCAGTGAGGATCAATCTTTATTAAACCCACACTCCCGAAGTTGTAAATATTGATCCCTTATGGAGAGCGTCTCATACTTTCGTGACCACTTCCCAAAATATTGTATATAGAGTGACTTTAAAGTAGTGGGTGTCACGATTTACCCCCAACAACCCAAAATATTGCATAGACAGAGACATCAAAGCATTAGGTCTGAAACCTTTCCCCCACTCCCCAAAATATTGAATATAAAGAAATCTAAATGCAGTGGCTATGAATCTTTTTCTCTCACACTACCACAAGGTTATAAATATTGAGCCACTAAAGCAATGGATCTCAACCTTTCATGTCCAATTCCCAAATTACTGTACATCAAGAGACCTTAAAGTAGAGGTTCTCAACTTTCCCTCCAACTCACAGAATTATTGTAAATTCACAGCCATTAAATAAGTGGATAATAATCTTTTCTCCAACACACCCAAATTTGTAAATAATGATCCTTTAAAGCAAGGGCTCTCCGAATTCTGTGCCCACTTCCCAAAATATTGAATATACAGAGACCTGAGAGCAGTGGGTTTCAAACTTTCCCACCTACTCAAAAAAATATTGGAAATAAAGATCCATTGAAACAGTGGGTATTAATCTTTTTCCCCCACACACCCAAAGTTGTAAATATTGATACCTTAAAGGAGAGGGTGTCAGACGTTCGTGCCCACTTCCAAAAATATGGTACAGACAGACACCTGAAAGCAGTGGGTCTGAATCTTTTTCTTTACTCTCCTCACATTATTGTATATAAAAAGAAATTAAAGCAGTGGGTGTCAACTTTTCGAACCTACTCACAAAAATATTGTAAATACAGAGCAATTAAAGCAATGGATCCTAACCTTTCATGTCCAATCCCCACATTATTGTATATACAGAGACCATAAAGCAAAGGATCTCAACCTTTCCTTCCATCTCACAGAAATATTGTAAATACATAGACATGGAAGCAGTGAGTATCAATCTTTTTTAAACCCGCACACCCGAAGTTGTAAATATTGATCCCTTATGGAGAGCGTCTCATACTTTTGTGACCACTACCCAACATATTGTATATAGAGTGACTTTAAAGTAGTGGGTGTCACGATTTACCCCCAACAACCCAAAATATTGCATAGACAGAGACATCAAAGCATTAGGTCTGAAACTTTTCCCCCACTCCCCAAAATATTGAATATAAAGAGATCTAAATGCAGTGGCTATCAATCTTTTTCTCTCTCACTACCACAAAGTTATAAATATTGAGCCACTAAAGCAATGGATCTCAACCTCCCATGTCCAATTCCCACATTATTGTATATACAGAGACCATAAAGCAAAGGATCTCAACCTTTCCCTCCAACTCACAGAATTATTGTAAATACAGAGACATGAAAGCAGTGAGTATTAATCTTTTCCCCCACACACCCAAATTTGTAAATATTGATCCATTAAAGGAGAGGGTGTCAGACTTTCGTGCCCAAACTCCAAAAATGTTGTATAGACAGCCACCTGAAAGCAGTGGGTCTGATCGTTTTTCTTTACACTCCTCACATAATTGTATATAAAAAGAAATTAAAGCAGTGGGTCTCAACCTTTCGCACCAACTCATAAAAATATTGTAAATACATAGCCATTAAAACAGTGGATCTCAACCTTTAATGTCCAATCCCCACATTATTGTATTTAAAGAGACCATAAAGTAAAGGATCTCAATCTTTTCTTCCAACTCACAGAAATATTGTAAATACATAGACATGGGAGCAGTGAGTATCAATCTTTATTAAACCCACACACCCGAAGTTGTAAATATTGATCCCTTATGGAGAGCGTCTCATACTTTCATGACCGCTACCCAAAATATTGTATATAGAGTGACTTTAAAGTAGTGGGTGTCACAATTTACCCCAACAACCCAAAATATTGCATAGACAGAGACATCAAATCATTAGGTCTGAAACTTTTGCCCCAGTCCCCGAAATATTGAATATAAATGCAGTGGCTAACAATATTTTACTCAATCACTACCACAAAGTTATAATTATTGAGCCACTAAATCAATGGATCTCAACCTTTCATGTCCAATTCCCACATTACAGTACATAAAGAGACCTTAAAGTAGAGGATCTCAACCTTTCCCTCCAACTCACAGAATTATTGTAAATACAGAGCCATGAAAGCAGTGAGTATTAATCTTTTTCCCCCACACACCGAAAGATGTAAATATTGATCCCTTAAAGGAGAGGGTGTCAGACTTTCGTGCCCACTTCCAAAAATATTGTACAGACATAAACCTGAATGCAGTGGGTCTGAATCTTTTTCTTTACTCTCCTCACATTATTGTATATAAAAAGAAATTAAAGCAGTGGGTGTCAACCATTCGCACATACTCACAAAAATATTGTAAATACAGAGCAATTAAAGCAATGAATCTCAACCTTTCATGTCCAATTCCCACATTACTGTACATAAAGAGACCTTAAAGTAGAGGATCTCAACCTTTCCCTCCAAGTCACAGAATTATTGTAAATACAGAGCCATGAAAGCAGTGGGTATTAATAATTTTCCCCCACACGCCCAAAGTTGTAAATAATGATCCTTTAAAGCAGGGGGTCTCCGAATTCCGTGCCCACTTCCCAAAATATTGAATATACAGAGACCTGAGAGCAGTGGGTTTCAAACTTGCCCACCTACTCAAAAAAATATTGGAAATGAAGATCCATTGAAACAGTGGGTATTAATCTTTTCGCCCAGACACCCAAATTTGTAAATATTGATCCATTAAAGGAGAGGGTGTCAGACTTTCGTGCCCACTTCCAAAAATAATGTACAGACATACACCTGAAAGCAGTGGGTCTGATCCTTTTTTTTTACTCTCCTCACATTATTGTATGTAAAAAGAAATTAAAGCAATGGGTGTCAACCTTTCGCACCTACTCACAAAAATATTGTAAATACAGAGCAATTAAAGCAGTGGATCTTAACCTTTCATGTCCAATCCCCACATTATTGTATATAAAGAGACCATAAAGCAAAGGATCTCAACCTTTCCTTCCATCTCACAGAAATATTGTAAATACATAGACATGGAAGCAGTGAGTATCAATCTTTTTTAAACCCACACACCCGAAGTTGTAAATATTGATCCCTTATTGAGAGCGTCTCATATATTTGTGACCACTACCCAAAATATTGTATATAGAGTGACTTTAAAGTAGTGGGTGTCACGATTTACCCCCAACAACCCAAAATATTGCATAGACAGAGACATCAAAGCATTAGGTCTGAAACTTTTCCACCACTCCCAAAAATATAGAATATAAAGAGATCTAAATGCAGTGGCTATCATACTTTTTCTCCTCACTACCACAAAGTTATAAATATTGAGCCACTAAAGCAATGGATTTCAACCTTTCATGTCCAATTCCCACTTTACTGTACATAAAGAGACCTTAAAGTAGAGGATCTCAACCTTTCCCTCCAACTTACAGAATTATTGTAAATACAGAGCCATGAAAGCAGTGAGTATTAATCTTTTTCCCCCACACACCAAAAGTTGTAAATATTGATCCCTTAAAGGAGAGGGTGTCAGACTTTCGTGCCCACTTCCAAAAATATTGTACAGACATAAACCTGAATGCAGTGGGTCTGAATCTTTTTCTTTACTCTCCTCACATTATTGTATATTAAAAGAAATTAAAGCAGTGGGTGTCAACCTTTCGCACCAGTCACAAAAATATTGTAAATACAGAGCAATTAAAGCAATGGATCTCAACCTTTCATGTCCAATTCCCACATTACTGTACATAAAGAGACCTTAAAGTAGAGGATCTCAACCTCTCCCTCCAAGTCACAGAATTATTGTAAATACAGAGCCGTGAAAGCAGTGGTTATTAATAATTTTCCCCCACACGCCCAAAGTTGTAAATAATGATCCTTTAAAGCAGGGGGTCTCCGAATTCCGTGCCCACTTCCCAAAATATTGAATATACAGAGGCCTGAGAGCAGTGGGTTTCAAACTTTCCCACCTACTCAAAAAAATCTTGGAAATAAAGATCCATTGAAACAGTGGATATTAATCTTTTCGCCCAGACACCCAAATTTGTAAATATTGATCCATTAAAGGAGAGGGTGTCAGACTTTCGTGCCCACTTCCAAAAATATTGTATAGACATACACCTGAAAGCAGTGGGTCTGATCCTTTTTCTTTACTCTCCTCACATTATTGTATATAAAAGAAATTAAAGCAGTGGCTCTCAACCTTTCGCACCTACTCACAAAAATATTGTAAATACAGAGCAATTAAAGCAGTGGATCCTAACCTTTCATGTCCAATCCCCACATTATTGTATATAAAGAGACCATAAAGCAAAGGATCTCAACCTTTCCTTCCATCTCACAGAAATATTGTAAATACATAGACATGGAAGCAGTGAGTATCAATCTTTTTTGAACCCACACACCCGAAGTTGTAAATATTGATTCCTTATGGCGAGCGTCTCATACTTTCGTGACCACTACCCAAAATATTGTATATAGAGTGACTTTAAAGTAGTTGGTGACACAATTTACCCCCAACAACCCAAAATATTGCATAGACAGAGACATCAAAGCATTAGGTCTGAAACTTTTCCCACACTCCCAAAAATATTGTATATAAAGAGATCTAAATGCAGTGGCTATCAATATTTTTCTCTCTCACTACCACAAAGTTATAAATATTGAGCCACTAAAGCAATGGATCTCAATCTTTCATGTCCAATTCCCACATTGCTCTACATAAAGAGACCTTAAAGTAGAGGTTCTCAACCTTTCCCTCCAACTCACAGAATTATTGTAAATTCAGAGCCATTAAATAAGTGGGTAATAATCTTTTCCCCGCCCCACACCCAAATTTGTAAATATTGATCCATTAAAGGAGAGGGTGTCAGACTTTCGTGCCCACTTCCAAAAATATGGTACAGACAGACACCTGAAAGCAGTGGGTCTGATCGTTTTTCTTTACTCTCCTCACATTATTGTGTATAAAAAGAAATTAAAGCAGTGAGTCTCAACCTTTCGCACCTACTCACAAAAATATTGTAAATACATAGCCATTAAAGCAGTGGATCTCAACCTTACATGTCCAATCCCCACATTATTGTATATAAAGAGACCATAAAGCAAAGGATCTCAACCTTTCCTTCCATCTCACAGAAATATTGTAAATACATAGACATGGAAGCAGTGAGTATCAATCTTTTATAAACCCACACACCCGAAGTTGTAAATATTGATTCCTTATGGAGAGCGTCTCATACTTTCGTGACCACTACCCAAAATATTGTATATAGAGTGACTTTAAAGTAGTGGGTGTCACGATTTACCCCCAACAGCCCAAAATATTGCATAGACAGAGACATCAAAGCATTAGGTCTGAAACTTTTCCCACACTCCCAAAAATATTGAATATAAAGAGATCCATATGCAGTGGCTATCAATATTTTTCTCTCTCACTACCACAAAGTTATAAATATTGAGCCACTAAAGCAATGGATCTCAATCTTTCATGTCCAATTCCCACATTGCTCTACATAAAGAGACCTTAAAGTAGAGGTTCTAAACATTTCCCTCCAACTCACAGAATTATTGTAAATTCAGAGCCATTTAATAAGTGGGTAATAATCTTTTCCCCCCCCACACCCAAATTTGTAAATATTGATCCATTAAAGGAGAGGGTGTCAGACTTTCGTGCCCACTTCCAAATATATGGTACAGACAGACACCTGAAAGCAGTGGGTCTGAATATTTTTCTTTACTCTCCTCACATTATTGTATATAAAAAGAAATTAAAGCAGTGGGTGTCAACCTTTCGCACCTACTCACAAAAATATTGTAAATACAGAGCAATTAAAGCAGTGGATCCTAACCTTTCATGTCCAATCCCCACATTATTGTATATAAAGAGACCATAAAGCAAAGGATCTCAACCTTTCCTTCCATCTCACAGAAATATTGTAAATACATAGACATGGAAGCAGTGAGTATCAATCTTTTTTAAACCCACACACCCGAAGTTGTAAATATTGATTCCTTATGGAGAGCGTCTCATACTTTCGTGACCACTACCCAAAATATTGTATATAGAGTGACTTTAAAGTAGTGGGTGTCACGATTTACCCCCAACAACCCAAAATATTGCATAGACAGAGACATCAAAGCATTAGGTCTGAAACGTTTTGCCCACTCCCCAAAATATTGAATATAAAGAGATCTAAATGCAGTGGCTATAAATCTTTTACTCAATCACTACCACAAAGTTATAATTATTGAGCCACTAAATCAATGGATCTCAACCTTTCATGTCCAATTCCCACATTACAGTACATAAAGAGACCTTAAAGTTGAGGATCTCAACCTTTCCCTCCAACTCACTGAATTATTGTAAATACAGAGCCATGAAAGCAGTGTATTAATCTTTTTCTCCCACACACCAAAAGATGTAAATATTGATCCCGTAAAGGAGAGGGTGTCAGACTTTCTTGCCCACTTCCAAAAATATTGTACAGACATACACCTGAATGCAGTGGGTCTGAATCTTTTTCTTTACTCTCCTCACATTATTGTATATAAAACGAAATTAAAGCAGTGGGTGTCAACCATTCGCACCTACTCACAAAAATATTGTAAATACAGAGCAATTAAAGCAATGGATCTCAACCTTTCATGTCCAATTCCCACATTACTGTACATAAAGTGACCTTAAAGTAGAGGATCTCAACCTTTCCCTCCAAGTCACAGAATTATTGTAAAAACAGAGCCATGAATGCAGTGGGTATTAATAATTTTCCCCCACACACCCAAAGTTGTAAATAATGATCCTTTAAAGCAGGGGGTCTCCGAATTCCGTGCCCACTTACCAAAATATTGAATATACAGAGACCTGAGAGCAGTGGGTTTCAAACTTGCCCACCTACTCAAAAAAATATTGGAAATGAAGATCCATTGAAACAGTGGGTATTAATCTTTTTCCCCCACACATCCAAAGTTGTAAATATTGATCCCTTATGGAGAGCGTCTCATACATTTGTGACCACTACCCAAAATATTGTATATAGAGTGACTTTAAAGTAGTGGGTGTCACGATTTACCCCCAACAACCCAAAATATTGCATAGACAGAGACATCAAAGCATTAGGTCTGAAAACTTTCCGCCAGTCCCCAAAATATTGAATATAAAGAGATCTAAATGCAGTGGCTATCAATCTTTTTCTCTCCCACTACCACAAAGTTAAAAATATTGTACCACTAAAGCAATGGATCTCAACCTTTCATGTCCAATTCCCACATGACTGTACATAAAGAGACCTTATAGTAGAGGTTCTCAACTTTCCCTCCAACTCACAGAATTATTGTAAATTCAGAGCCATTAAATAAGTGGGTAATAATCTTTTCCCCCACACACCCAAATTTGTAAATATTGATCCATTAAAGGAGAGGGTGTCAGACTTTCGTGCCCACTTCCAAAAATATTGTACAGACAGTCACCTGAAAGCAGTGGGTCTGAATCTTTTTCTTTACTCTCCTCACATTATTGTGTATAAAAAGAAATTAAAGCAGTGGGTCTCAACCTTTCATGTCCAATCCCCACATTATTGTATATAAAGAGACCATAAAGCAAAGGAACTCAATCTTTTCTTCCAACTCACAGAAATATTGTAAATACATAGACATCGGAGCAGTGAGGATCAATCTTTATTAAACCCACACTCCCGAAGTTGTAAATATTGATCCCTTATGGAGAGCGTCTCATACTTTCGTGACCACTTCCCAAAATATTGTATATAGAGTGACTTTAAAGTAGTGGGTGTCACGATTTACCCCCAACAACCCAAAATATTGCATAGACAGAGACATCAAAGCATTAGGTCTGAAACCTTTCCCCCACTCCCCAAAATATTGAATATAAAGAAATCTAAATGCAGTGGCTATGAATCTTTTTCTCTCACACTACCACAAGGTTATAAATATTGAGCCACTAAAGCAATGGATCTCAACCTTTCATGTCCAATTCCCAAATTACTGTACATCAAGAGACCTTAAAGTAGAGGTTCTCAACTTTCCCTCCAACTCACAGAATTATTGTAAATTCACAGCCATTAAATAAGTGGATAATAATCTTTTCTCCAACACACCCAAATTTGTAAATAATGATCCTTTAAAGCAAGGGCTCTCCGAATTCTGTGCCCACTTCCCAAAATATTGAATATACAGAGACCTGAGAGCAGTGGGTTTCAAACTTTCCCACCTACTCAAAAAAATATTGGAAATAAAGATCCATTGAAACAGTGGGTATTAATCTTTTTCCCCCACACACCCAAAGTTGTAAATATTGATACCTTAAAGGAGAGGGTGTCAGACGTTCGTGCCCACTTCCAAAAATATGGTACAGACAGACACCTGAAAGCAGTGGGTCTGAATCTTTTTCTTTACTCTCCTCACATTATTGTATATAAAAAGAAATTAAAGCAGTGGGTGTCAACTTTTCGAACCTACTCACAAAAATATTGTAAATACAGAGCAATTAAAGCAATGGATCCTAACCTTTCATGTCCAATCCCCACATTATTGTATATACAGAGACCATAAAGCAAAGGATCTCAACCTTTCCTTCCATCTCACAGAAATATTGTAAATACATAGACATGGAAGCAGTGAGTATCAATCTTTTTTAAACCCGCACACCCGAAGTTGTAAATATTGATCCCTTATGGAGAGCGTCTCATACTTTTGTGACCACTACCCAACATATTGTATATAGAGTGACTTTAAAGTAGTGGGTGTCACGATTTACCCCCAACAACCCAAAATATTGCATAGACAGAGACATCAAAGCATTAGGTCTGAAACTTTTCCCCCACTCCCCAAAATATTGAATATAAAGAGATCTAAATGCAGTGGCTATCAATCTTTTTCTCTCTCACTACCACAAAGTTATAAATATTGAGCCACTAAAGCAATGGATCTCAACCTCCCATGTCCAATTCCCACATTATTGTATATACAGAGACCATAAAGCAAAGGATCTCAACCTTTCCCTCCAACTCACAGAATTATTGTAAATACAGAGACATGAAAGCAGTGAGTATTAATCTTTTCCCCCACACACCCAAATTTGTAAATATTGATCCATTAAAGGAGAGGGTGTCAGACTTTCGTGCCCAAACTCCAAAAATGTTGTATAGACAGCCACCTGAAAGCAGTGGGTCTGATCGTTTTTCTTTACACTCCTCACATAATTGTATATAAAAAGAAATTAAAGCAGTGGGTCTCAACCTTTCGCACCAACTCATAAAAATATTGTAAATACATAGCCATTAAAACAGTGGATCTCAACCTTTAATGTCCAATCCCCACATTATTGTATTTAAAGAGACCATAAAGTAAAGGATCTCAATCTTTTCTTCCAACTCACAGAAATATTGTAAATACATAGACATGGGAGCAGTGAGTATCAATCTTTATTAAACCCACACACCCGAAGTTGTAAATATTGATCCCTTATGGAGAGCGTCTCATACTTTCATGACCGCTACCCAAAATATTGTATATAGAGTGACTTTAAAGTAGTGGGTGTCACAATTTACCCCAACAACCCAAAATATTGCATAGACAGAGACATCAAATCATTAGGTCTGAAACTTTTGCCCCAGTCCCCGAAATATTGAATATAAATGCAGTGGCTAACAATATTTTACTCAATCACTACCACAAAGTTATAATTATTGAGCCACTAAATCAATGGATCTCAACCTTTCATGTCCAATTCCCACATTACAGTACATAAAGAGACCTTAAAGTAGAGGATCTCAACCTTTCCCTCCAACTCACAGAATTATTGTAAATACAGAGCCATGAAAGCAGTGAGTATTAATCTTTTTCCCCCACACACCGAAAGATGTAAATATTGATCCCTTAAAGGAGAGGGTGTCAGACTTTCGTGCCCACTTCCAAAAATATTGTACAGACATAAACCTGAATGCAGTGGGTCTGAATCTTTTTCTTTACTCTCCTCACATTATTGTATATAAAAAGAAATTAAAGCAGTGGGTGTCAACCATTCGCACATACTCACAAAAATATTGTAAATACAGAGCAATTAAAGCAATGAATCTCAACCTTTCATGTCCAATTCCCACATTACTGTACATAAAGAGACCTTAAAGTAGAGGATCTCAACCTTTCCCTCCAAGTCACAGAATTATTGTAAATACAGAGCCATGAAAGCAGTGGGTATTAATAATTTTCCCCCACACGCCCAAAGTTGTAAATAATGATCCTTTAAAGCAGGGGGTCTCCGAATTCCGTGCCCACTTCCCAAAATATTGAATATACAGAGACCTGAGAGCAGTGGGTTTCAAACTTGCCCACCTACTCAAAAAAATATTGGAAATGAAGATCCATTGAAACAGTGGGTATTAATCTTTTCGCCCAGACACCCAAATTTGTAAATATTGATCCATTAAAGGAGAGGGTGTCAGACTTTCGTGCCCACTTCCAAAAATAATGTACAGACATACACCTGAAAGCAGTGGGTCTGATCCTTTTTTTTTACTCTCCTCACATTATTGTATGTAAAAAGAAATTAAAGCAATGGGTGTCAACCTTTCGCACCTACTCACAAAAATATTGTAAATACAGAGCAATTAAAGCAGTGGATCTTAACCTTTCATGTCCAATCCCCACATTATTGTATATAAAGAGACCATAAAGCAAAGGATCTCAACCTTTCCTTCCATCTCACAGAAATATTGTAAATACATAGACATGGAAGCAGTGAGTATCAATCTTTTTTAAACCCACACACCCGAAGTTGTAAATATTGATCCCTTATTGAGAGCGTCTCATATATTTGTGACCACTACCCAAAATATTGTATATAGAGTGACTTTAAAGTAGTGGGTGTCACGATTTACCCCCAACAACCCAAAATATTGCATAGACAGAGACATCAAAGCATTAGGTCTGAAACTTTTCCACCACTCCCAAAAATATAGAATATAAAGAGATCTAAATGCAGTGGCTATCATACTTTTTCTCCTCACTACCACAAAGTTATAAATATTGAGCCACTAAAGCAATGGATTTCAACCTTTCATGTCCAATTCCCACTTTACTGTACATAAAGAGACCTTAAAGTAGAGGATCTCAACCTTTCCCTCCAACTTACAGAATTATTGTAAATACAGAGCCATGAAAGCAGTGAGTATTAATCTTTTTCCCCCACACACCAAAAGTTGTAAATATTGATCCCTTAAAGGAGAGGGTGTCAGACTTTCGTGCCCACTTCCAAAAATATTGTACAGACATAAACCTGAATGCAGTGGGTCTGAATCTTTTTCTTTACTCTCCTCACATTATTGTATATTAAAAGAAATTAAAGCAGTGGGTGTCAACCTTTCGCACCAGTCACAAAAATATTGTAAATACAGAGCAATTAAAGCAATGGATCTCAACCTTTCATGTCCAATTCCCACATTACTGTACATAAAGAGACCTTAAAGTAGAGGATCTCAACCTCTCCCTCCAAGTCACAGAATTATTGTAAATACAGAGCCGTGAAAGCAGTGGTTATTAATAATTTTCCCCCACACGCCCAAAGTTGTAAATAATGATCCTTTAAAGCAGGGGGTCTCCGAATTCCGTGCCCACTTCCCAAAATATTGAATATACAGAGGCCTGAGAGCAGTGGGTTTCAAACTTTCCCACCTACTCAAAAAAATCTTGGAAATAAAGATCCATTGAAACAGTGGATATTAATCTTTTCGCCCAGACACCCAAATTTGTAAATATTGATCCATTAAAGGAGAGGGTGTCAGACTTTCGTGCCCACTTCCAAAAATATTGTATAGACATACACCTGAAAGCAGTGGGTCTGATCCTTTTTCTTTACTCTCCTCACATTATTGTATATAAAAGAAATTAAAGCAGTGGCTCTCAACCTTTCGCACCTACTCACAAAAATATTGTAAATACAGAGCAATTAAAGCAGTGGATCCTAACCTTTCATGTCCAATCCCCACATTATTGTATATAAAGAGACCATAAAGCAAAGGATCTCAACCTTTCCTTCCATCTCACAGAAATATTGTAAATACATAGACATGGAAGCAGTGAGTATCAATCTTTTTTGAACCCACACACCCGAAGTTGTAAATATTGATTCCTTATGGCGAGCGTCTCATACTTTCGTGACCACTACCCAAAATATTGTATATAGAGTGACTTTAAAGTAGTTGGTGACACAATTTACCCCCAACAACCCAAAATATTGCATAGACAGAGACATCAAAGCATTAGGTCTGAAACTTTTCCCACACTCCCAAAAATATTGTATATAAAGAGATCTAAATGCAGTGGCTATCAATATTTTTCTCTCTCACTACCACAAAGTTATAAATATTGAGCCACTAAAGCAATGGATCTCAATCTTTCATGTCCAATTCCCACATTGCTCTACATAAAGAGACCTTAAAGTAGAGGTTCTCAACCTTTCCCTCCAACTCACAGAATTATTGTAAATTCAGAGCCATTAAATAAGTGGGTAATAATCTTTTCCCCGCCCCACACCCAAATTTGTAAATATTGATCCATTAAAGGAGAGGGTGTCAGACTTTCGTGCCCACTTCCAAAAATATGGTACAGACAGACACCTGAAAGCAGTGGGTCTGATCGTTTTTCTTTACTCTCCTCACATTATTGTGTATAAAAAGAAATTAAAGCAGTGAGTCTCAACCTTTCGCACCTACTCACAAAAATATTGTAAATACATAGCCATTAAAGCAGTGGATCTCAACCTTACATGTCCAATCCCCACATTATTGTATATAAAGAGACCATAAAGCAAAGGATCTCAACCTTTCCTTCCATCTCACAGAAATATTGTAAATACATAGACATGGAAGCAGTGAGTATCAATCTTTTATAAACCCACACACCCGAAGTTGTAAATATTGATTCCTTATGGAGAGCGTCTCATACTTTCGTGACCACTACCCAAAATATTGTATATAGAGTGACTTTAAAGTAGTGGGTGTCACGATTTACCCCCAACAGCCCAAAATATTGCATAGACAGAGACATCAAAGCATTAGGTCTGAAACTTTTCCCACACTCCCAAAAATATTGAATATAAAGAGATCCATATGCAGTGGCTATCAATATTTTTCTCTCTCACTACCACAAAGTTATAAATATTGAGCCACTAAAGCAATGGATCTCAATCTTTCATGTCCAATTCCCACATTGCTCTACATAAAGAGACCTTAAAGTAGAGGTTCTAAACATTTCCCTCCAACTCACAGAATTATTGTAAATTCAGAGCCATTTAATAAGTGGGTAATAATCTTTTCCCCCCCCACACCCAAATTTGTAAATATTGATCCATTAAAGGAGAGGGTGTCAGACTTTCGTGCCCACTTCCAAATATATGGTACAGACAGACACCTGAAAGCAGTGGGTCTGAATATTTTTCTTTACTCTCCTCACATTATTGTATATAAAAAGAAATTAAAGCAGTGGGTGTCAACCTTTCGCACCTACTCACAAAAATATTGTAAATACAGAGCAATTAAAGCAGTGGATCCTAACCTTTCATGTCCAATCCCCACATTATTGTATATAAAGAGACCATAAAGCAAAGGATCTCAACCTTTCCTTCCATCTCACAGAAATATTGTAAATACATAGACATGGAAGCAGTGAGTATCAATCTTTTTTAAACCCACACACCCGAAGTTGTAAATATTGATTCCTTATGGAGAGCGTCTCATACTTTCGTGACCACTACCCAAAATATTGTATATAGAGTGACTTTAAAGTAGTGGGTGTCACGATTTACCCCCAACAACCCAAAATATTGCATAGACAGAGACATCAAAGCATTAGGTCTGAAACGTTTTGCCCACTCCCCAAAATATTGAATATAAAGAGATGTAAATGCAGTGGTTATCAATCTTTTTCTCTCTCACTACCACAAAGTTATAAATATTGAGCCACTAAAGCAATGGATCTCAACCTCTCATGTCCAATTCCCACATTACAGTACATAAGGAGACCTTTAAGTAGAGGATCTCAACCTTTCCCTCCAACTCACAGAATTATTGTAAATACAGAGCCATGAAAGCAGTGAGTATTATTCTTTTCCCCCCACACACCCAAAGTTGTAAATATTGATCCCTTAAAGGAGAGGGTGTCAGACTTTCATGCCCACTTCCAAAAATATTGTACAGACATACACCTGAATGCAGTGGGTCTGAATCTTTTTCTTTACTCTCCTCACATTATTGTATATAAAAAGAAATTAAAGCAGTGGGTGTCAACCTTTCCCACCGACTCACAAAAATATTGTAAATACAGAGCAATTAAAGAACTGGAACTCAACCTTTCATGTCCAATGCCCACATTAATGTATATAAATAGACCATAAAGCAAAGGATCTCAACCTTTCCTTCCATCTCACAGAAATATTGTAAATACATAGACATGGGAGCAGTGAGTATCAATCTTTTTTAAACCCACACACCCGAAGTTGTAAATATTGATCCCTTATGGAGAGCATCTCATACTTTCGTGACCACTACCCAAAATATTGTATATAGAGTGACTTTAAAGTAGTGGGTGTCACGATTTATCCCCAACAACCCAAAATATTGCATAGACAGAGACATCAAAGCATTAGGTCTGAAACCTTTCCCCCACTCCCTAAAATATTGAATATAAAGAGATCTAAATGCAGTGGCTATCAATATTTTTCTCTCTCACTACCACAAAGTTATAAATATTGAGCCACGAAAGCAATGGATCTCAACCTTTCATGTCCAATTCCCACAATACAGTACATAAGGAGACCTTAATGTAGAGGATCTCAACCTTTCCCTCCAACTTCAGAATTATTGTAAATACAGAGCCATGAAAGCAGTGAGTATTAATCTTTTTCCCCCACACACCAAAAGTTGTAAATATTGATCCCTTAAAGGAGAGGGTGTCAGACTTTTGTGCCCACTTCCAAAAATATTGTACAGACATACACCTGAATGCAGTGGGTCTGAATCTTTTTCTTTACTCTCCTCACATTATTGTATATAAAAAGAAATTAAAGCAGTGGGTGTCAACCTTTCGCACCAGTCACAAAAATATTGTAAATACAGAGCAATTAAAGCAATGGATCTCAACCTTTCCTGTCCAATTCCCACATTACTGTACATAAAGAGACCTTAAAGTAGAGGATCTCAACCTTTCCCTCCAAGTAACAGAATTATTGTAAATACAGAGCCATGAAAGCAGTGGTTATTAATAATTTTCCCCCACACGCCCAAAGTTGTAAATAATGATCCTTTAAAGCAGGGGGTCTCCGAATTCTGTGCCCACTTCCCAAAATATTGAATATACAGAGACCTGAGAGCAGTGGGTTTCAAACTTTCCCACCTACTCAAAAAAATATTGGAAATAAATATCCATTGAAACAGTGGATATTAATCTTTTCGCCCAGACACCCAAATTTGTAAATATTGATCCATTAAAGGAGAGGGTGTCAGACTTTCGTGCCGACTTCCAAAAATATTGTATAGACGTACACCTGAAGGCACTGGGTCTGATCCTTTTTCTTTACTCTCCTCACATTATTGTATATAAAAGAAATTAAAGCAGTGGCTCTCAACCTTTCGCACCTACTCACAAAAATATTGTAAATACAGAGCAATTAAAGCAGTGGATCCTAACCTTTCATGTCCAATCCCCACATTATTGTATATAAAGAGACCATAAAGCAAAGGATCTCAACCTTTCCTTCCATCTCACAGAAATATTGTAAATACATAGACATGGAAGCAGTGAGTATCAATCTTTTTTAAACCCACACACCCGAAGTTGTAAATATTGATTCCTTATGGAGAGCGTCTCATACTTTCGTGACCACTACCCAAAATATTGTATATAGAGTGACTTTAAAGTAGTGGGTGTAACGATTTACCCCCAACAACCCAAAATATTGCATAGACAGAGACATCAAAGCATTAGGTCTGCAACTTTTCCCACACTCCCAAAAATATTGAATATAAAGAGATCTATATGCAGTGGCTATCAATATTTTTCTCTCTCACTACCACAAAGTTATAAATATTGAGCCACTAAAGCAATGGATCTCAACCTTTCATGTCCAATTCCCACATTACAGTACATCAAGAGAACTTAAAGTAGAGGATCTCAACCTTTCCCTCCAAGTCACAGAATTATTGTAAATACAGAGCCACGAAAGCAGTGAGTATTAATCTTTTTCCCCCACACACCAAAAGTTGTAAATATTGATCCCTTAAAGGAGAGGGTGTCAGACTTTCGTGCCCACTTCCAAAAATATTGTACAGACATACACCTGAAAGCAGTGGGTCTGATCGTTTTTCTTTATTCTCCTCACATAATTGTATATAAAAAGAAATTAAAGCAGTGGGTGTCAACCTTTCGCACCTACTCACAAAAATATTGTAAATACATAGCCATTAAAGCAGTGGATCTCAACCTTTAATGTCCAATCCCCACATTATTGTATATAAAGAGACCATAAAGCAAAGGATCTCAATTTTTTCTTCCAACTCACAGAAATATTGTAAATACATAGACATGGGAGCAGTGAGTATCAATCTTTATTAAACCCACACACCCGAAGTTGTAAATATTGATCCCTTATGGAGAGCGTCTCATACTTTCGTGACCGCTATGCAAAATATTGTATATAGAGTGACTATAAAGTAGTGGGTGTCACGATTTACCCCAACAACCCAAAATATTGCATAGACAGAGACATCAAATCATTAGGTCTGAAACTTTTCCCCCAGTCCCGAAAATATTGAATATAAAGAAATCTAAATGCAGTGGCTAACAATCTTTTACTCAATCACTACCACAAAGTTATAATTATTGAGCCACTAAACCAATGGATCTCAACCTTTCATGTCCAATTCCCACATTACAGTACATAAAGAGACCTTAAAGTAGAGGATCTGAACCTTTCCCTCCAACTCACAGAATTATTGTAAATACAGAGCCATGAAAGCAGTGAGTATTAATCTTTTTCCCCCACACACCAAAAGATGCAAATATTGATCCCTTAAAGGAGAGGGTGTCAGACTTTCGTGCCCACTTCCAAAAATATTGTACAGACATACACCTGAATGCAGTGGGTCTTAATCTTTTTCTTTACTCTCCTCACATTATTGTATATTAAAAGAAATTAAAGCAGTGGGTGTCAACCATTCGCACCTACTCACAAAAATATTGTAAATACAGAGCTATTAAAGCAATGGATCTCAACCTTTCATGTCCAATTCCCACATTACTGTACATAAAGAGACCTTAAAGTAGAGGATCTCAACCTTCCCAGCCAAGTCACAGAATTATTGTAAATACAGAGCCATGAAAGCAGTGGGTATTAATAATTTTCCCCCAAACACCAAAAGTTTTAAATAATGATCCTTTAAAGCAGGGGGTCTCCGAATTCCGTGCCTACTTCCCAAAATATTGAATATACAGAGACCTGAGAGCAGTGGGTTTCAAACTTTCCCACCTACTCAAAAAAATATTGGAAATAAAGATCCATTGAAACAGTGGGTATTAATCTTTTCGCCCAGACACCCAAATTTGTAAATATTGATCCATTAAAGGAGAGGGTGTCAGACGTCCGTGCCCACTTCCAAAAATATTGTATAGACAGCCACCTGAAAGCAGTGGGTCTGATCATTTTTCTTTACTCTCCTCACATTATTGTATATAAAAAGAAATTAAAGCTGTGGGTCTCAACCTTTCGCACCAACTCACAAAAATATTGTAAATACAGAGCAATTAAAGCAATGGATCTCAACCTTTCATGTCCAATTCCCACATTACTGTACATAAAGAGACCTTAAAGTAGAGGATCTCAACCTTTCCCTCCAAGTCACAGAATTATTGTAAATACAGATCCATGAAAGCAGTGGGTATTAATAATTTTCCCCCACACACCCAAAGTTGTAAATATTGATCCCTTATGGACAGCGTCTCATACTTTCGTGATACTACCCAAAATATTGTATATAGAGTGACTTTATAGTAGTGGGTGTCACGATTTACCCCCAGCAACCCAAAATATTGCATAGACAGAGACATCAAAGCATTAGGTCTAAAAACTTTCCGCCACTCCCCAAAATATTGAATATAAAGAGATCTAAATGCAGTGGCTTTCAATCTTTTTCTCTCTCACTACCACAAAGTTAAAAATATTGAACCACTAAAGCAAAGGATCTCAACCTTTCATGTCTAATTCCCACATTACAGTACATAAAGAGACCTTAAAGTAGAGGATCTGAACCTTTCCCTCCAACTCACAGAATTATTGTAAATACAGAGCCATGAAAGCAGTGAGTATTAATCTTTTACCCCCACACACCAAAAGATGTAAATATTGATCCCTTAAAGGAGAGGGTGTCAGACTTTCGTGCCCACTTCCAAAAATATTGTACAGACATACACCTGAATGCAGTGGGTCTTATTCTTTTTCTTTACTCTCCTCACATTATTGTATATTAAAAGAAATTAAAGCAGTGGGTGTCAACCATTCGCACCTACTCACAAAATTATTGTAAATACAGAGCTATTAAAGCAATGGATCTCAACCTTTCATGTCCAATTCCCACATTACTGTACATAAAGAGACCTTAAAGTAGAGGATCTCAACCTTCCCAGCCAAGTCACAGAATTATTGTAAATACAGAGCCATGAAAGCAGTGGGTATTAATAATTTTCCCCCAAACACCCAAAGTTGTAAATAATGATCCTTTAAAGCAGGGGGTCTCCGAATTCCGTGCCCACTTCCCAAAATATTGAATATACAGAGACCTGAGAGCAGTGGGTTTCAAACTTTCCCACCTACTAAAAAAAATATTGGAAATAAAGATCCATTGAAACAGTGGGTATTAATCTTTTCGCCCAGACACCCAAATTTGTAAATATTGATCCATTAAAGGAGAGGGTGTCAGACGTCCGTGCCCACTTCCAAAAATATTGTATAGACAGCCACCTGAAAGCAGTGGGTCTGATCATTTTTCTTTACTCTCCTCACATTATTGTATATAAAAAGAAATTAAAGCTGTGGGTCTCAACCTTTCGCACCAACTCACAAAAATATTGTAAATACAGAGCAATTAAAGCAATGGATCTCAACCTTTCATGTCCAATTCCCACATTACTGTACATAAAGAGACCTTAAAGTAGAGGATCTCAACCTTTTCCTCCAAGTCACAGAATTATTGTAAATACAGATCCATGAAAGCAGTGGGTATTAATAATATTTCCCCACACACCCAAAGTTGTAAATATTGATCCCTTATGGACAGCGTCTCATACTTTCGTGATACTACCCAAAATATTGTATATAGAGTGACTTTATAGTAGTGGGTGTCACGATTTACCCCCAGGAACCCAAAATATTGCATAGACAGAGACATCAAAGCATTAGGTCTAAAAACTTTCCGCCACTCCCCAAAATATTGAATATAAAGAGATCTAAATGCAGTGGCTTTCAATCTTTTTCTCTCTCACTACCACAAAGTTAAAAATATTGAACCACTAAAGCAAAGGATCTCAACCTTTCATGTCTAATTCCCACATGACTGTACATAAAGAGACCTTAAAGTAGAGGTTCTCAACTTTCCCTCCAACTCACAGAATTATTGTAAGTTCAGAGCCATTAAATAAGTGGGTAATATTCTTTTCCCCCACACACCCAAATTTGTAAATATTGATCCATTAAAGGAGAGGGTGTCAGACTTTCGTGCCCACTTCCAAAAATATTGTATAGACAGACACCTGAAAGCAGTGGGTCTGATCGTTTTTCTTTACTCTCCTCACATTATTGTATATAAAAAGAAATTAAAGCAGTGGGTCTCAACCTTTCGCACCAACTCACAAAAATATTGTAAATACATAGCCATTAAAGCAGTGGATCTCAACCTTTAATGTCCAATCCCCACATTATTGTATATAAAGAGAACATAAAGCAAAGGATCTCAATCTTTTCTTCCAACTTACAGAAATATTGTAAATACATAGACATGGGAGCAGTGAGTATCAATGTTTATTAAACCCACACACCCGAAGTTGTAAATATTGATCCCTTATGGAGAGCGTCTCATACTTTCGTGACCACTACCCAAAATATTGTATATAGAGTGACTTTAAAGTAGTGGGTGTCACGATTTAACCCCAACAACCCAAAATATTGCATAGACAGAGACATCAAAGCATTAGGTCTGAAACTTTCCCCCACTCCCCAAAATATTGAATATGAAGAGATATAAATGCAGTGGCTATCAATCTTTTTCTTCTCACTACCACAAAGTTAAAAATATTGAACCACTAAAGCAATGAATCACAACCTCTCATGTCCAATTCCCACATTAGAGTACATAAAGAGACCTTAAAGTAGAGGATCTCAACCTTTCCCTCCAAGTCACAGAATTATTGTAAATACAGAGCCATGAAAGCAGTGAGTATTAATCTTTTTCCCCCACACACCAAAAGATGTAAATATTTATCCCTTAAAGGAGAGGGTGGCAGACCTTCGTGCCCACTTCCAAAAATATTGTACAGACATACACCTGAATGCAGTGGGTCTGAATCTTTTTCTTTACTCTCCTCACATTATTTTATATAAAAAGAAATTAAAGCAGTGGGTGTCAACCTTTCGCACCAGTCACAAAAATATTGTAAATACAGAGCAATTAAAGCAATGGATCTCAACCTTTCATGTCCAATTCCCAAATTACTGTACATAAAGAGACCTTAAAGTAGAGGATCTCAACCTTTCCCTCCAAGTCACAGAATTATTGTAAATACAGAGCCATGAAAGCAGTGGTTATTAATAATTTTCCCCCACACGCCCAAAGTTGTAAATTATGATCCTTTAAAGCAGTGGGTCTCCGAATTCCGTGCCCACTTCCCAAAATATTGAATATACAGAGACCTGAGAGCAGTGGGTTCTAACTTTCCCACCTACTCAAAAAAATATTAGAAATAAAGATCCATTGAAACAGTGGATATTAATCTTTTCGCCCAACACCAAAATTTGTAAATATTGATCCATTAAAGGAGAGGGTGTCAGACTTTCGTGCCCACTTCCAAAAATATTGTATAGACATACACCTGAAAGCAGTGGGTCTGATCCTTTTTCTTTACTCTCCTCACATTATTGTATATAAAAGAAATTAAAGCAGTGGCTCTCAACCTTTCGCACCTACTCACAAAAATATTGTAAATACAGAGCTATTAAAGCAATGGATCTCAACCTTTCATGTCCAATTCCCACATTACTGTACATAAAGAGACCTTAAAGTAGAGGATCTCAACCTTTCCCGCCAAGTCACAGAATTATTGTAAATACAGAGCCATGAAAGCAGTGGGTATTAATAATTTTCCCCCACACACCCAAAGTTGTAAATAATGATCCCTTATGGAGAGAGTCTCATACTTTCGTGACTGCTACCCAAAATATTGTATATAGAGTGAATTTAAAGTAGTGGGTGTCACGATTTACCCCAAGAACCCAAAATATTGCATAGACAGAGACATCAAATCATTAGGTCTGAAACTTTTCCCCCAGTCCCGAAAATATTGAATATAAAGAAATCTATATGCAGTGGCTATCAATATTTTTCTCTGTCACTACCAGAAAGTTGTAAATATTGAGCCACCAAAGCAATGGATCTCAACCTTTCATGTCCAATTCCCACAATACAGTACATAAGGAGACCTTAAAGAAGAGGATCTCAACCTTTCCCTCCAACTTCAGAATTATTGTAAATACAGAGCCATGAAAGCAGTGAGTATTAATCTTTTTCCCCCACACACCAAAAGTTGTAAATATTGATCCCTTAAAGGGGAGGGTGTCAGACTTTTGTGCCCACTTCCAAAAATATTGTACAGACATACACCTGAATGCAGTGGGTCTGAATCTTTTTCTTTACTCTCCTCACATTATTGTATATAAAAAGAAATTCAAGCAGTGGGTGTCAACCTTTCGCACCAGTCACAAAAATATTGTAAATACAGAGCAATTAAAGCAATGGATCTCAACCTTTCATGTCCAATTCCCACATTACTGTACATAAAGAGACCTTAAAGTAGAGGATCTCAACCTTTCCCTCCAAGTCACAGAATTATTGTAAATACAGAGCCATGAAAGCAGTGGTTATTAATAATTTTACCCCACACGCCCAAAGTTGTAAATAATGATCCTTTAAAGCAGGGGGTCTCCGAATTCTGTGCCCACTCCCCAAAATATTGAATATACAGAGACCTGAGAGCAGTGGGTTTCAAACTTTCCCACCTACTCAAAAAAATCTTGGAAATAAAGATCCATTGAAACAGTGGATATTAATCTTTTCGCCCAGACACCCAAATTTGTAAATATTGATCCATTAAAGGAGAGGGTGTCAGACTTTCGTGCCGACATCCAAAAATATTGTATAGACGTACACCTGAAGGCAGTGGGTCTGATCCTTTTTCTTTACTCTCCTCACATTATTGTATATAAAAGAAATTAAAGCAGTGGCTCTCAACCTTTCGCACCTACTCACAAAAATATTGTAAATACAGAGCAATTAAAGCTGTGGATCCTAACCTTTCATGTCCAATCCCCACATTATTGTATATAAAGAGACCATAAAGCAAAGGATCTCAACCTTTCCTTCCATCTCACAGAAATATTGTAAATACATAGACATGGAAGCAGTGAGTATCAATCTTTTTTAAACCCACACCCCCGAAGTTGTAAATATTGATTCCTTATAGAGAGCGTCCCATACTTTCTTGACCACTACCTAAAATATTGTATATAGAGTGACTTTAAAGTAGTGGGTGTCACGATTTACCCCCAACAACCCAAAATATTGCATAGACAGAGACATCAAAGCATTAGGTCTGCAACTTTTCCCCCACTCCCAAAAATATTGAATATAAAGAGATCTATATGCAGTGGCTATCAATATTTTTCTCTCTCACTACCACAAAGTTATAAATATTGAGCCACTAAAGCAATGGATCTCAACCTTTCATGTCCAATTCCCACATTACAGTTCATAAAGAGACCTTAAAGTAGAGGATCTCAACCTTTCCCTCCAACTCACAGAATTATTGTAAATACAGAGCCATGAAAGCAGTGAGTATTAATCTTTTTCCCCCACACACCAAAAGATGTAAATATTGATCCCTTATAGGAGAGGTTGTCAGACTTTCGTGCCCACTTCCGAAAATAATGTACAGACATACACCTGAAAGCAGTGGGTCTGATCCTTTTTCTTTACTCTACTCACATTATTGTATATAAAAGAAATTAAAGCAGTGGGTCTCAACCTTTCGCACCTACTCACAAAAATATTGTAAATACAGAGTAATTAAAGCAGTGGATCCTAACCTTTCATGTCCAATCCCCACATTATTGTATATAAAGGGACCATAAAGCAAAGGATCTCAACCTTTCCTTCCATCTCACAGAAATATTGTAAATACATAGACATGGAAGCAGTGAGTATCAATCTTTTTTAAACCCACAGACCCGAAGTTGTAAATATTGATCCCTTATGGAGAGCATCTCATACTTTCGTGACCACTACCCAAAATATTGTATATAGAGTGACTTTAAAGTAGTGGGTGTCACGATTTACCCCCAACAACCCAAAATATTGCATAGACAGAGACATCAAAGCATTAGGTCTGAAACTTTTCCCCCACTCTCCAAAATTTTGAATATAAAGAGATCTACATGCAGTGGCTATCAATATTTTTCTCTCTCACTACCACAAAGTTATAAATATTGAGCCACTAAAGCAATGGATCTCAACCTTTCATGTCCAATTCCCACATTACAGTACATAAGGAGACCTTAAAGTAGAGGATCTCAACCTTTCCCTCCAACTCACAGAATTATTGTATATACAGAGCCATGAAAGCAGTGAGCATTAATCTTTTTCCCCCACACACCAAAAGTTGTAAATATTGATCCCTTAAAGGAGAGGGTGTCAGACTTTCGTGCCCACTTCCAAAAATATTGTACAGACATACACCTGAAAGCAGTGGGTCTGATCGTTTTTCTTTATACTCCTCACATTATTGTATATAAAAAGAAATTAAAGCAGTGGGTGTCAACCTTTCGCACCTACTCACAAAAATATTGTAAATACAGAGCAATTAAAGCAATGGATCTCAACCTTTCATGTCCAATTCCCACATTACTGTACATAAAGAGACCTTAAAGTAGAGGATCTCAACCTTCCCCGCCAAATCACAGAATTATTGTAAATACAGAGCCATGAAAGCAGTGGGTATTAATAATTTTCCCCCAAACACCCAAAGTTGTAAATAATGATCCTTTAAAGCAGGGGGTCTCCGAATTCCGTGCCCACTTCCCAAAATATTGAATATACAGAGACCTGAGAGCAGTGGGTTTCAAACTTTCCCACCTATTCAAAAAAATATTGGAAATAAAGATCCATTGAAACAGTGGGTATTAATCTTTTCGCCCAGACACCCAAATTTGTAAATATTGATCCATTAAAGGAGAGGGTGTCAGACGTCCGTGCCCACTTCCAAAAATATTGTATAGACAGCCACCTGAAAGCAGTGGGTCTGATCGTTTTTCTTTACTCTCCTCACATTATTGTATATAAAAAGAAATTAAAGCAGTGGGTCTCAACCTTTCGCACCAACTCACAAAAATATTGTAAATACATAGCCATTAAAGCAGTGGATCTCAACCTTTAATGTCCAATCCCCACATTATTGTATATAAAGAGACCATAAAGCAAAGGATCTCAATTTTTTCTTCCAACTCACAGAAATATTGTAAATACATAGACATGGGAGCAGTGAGTATCAATCTTTATTAAACCCACACACCCGAAGTTGTAAATATTGATCCCTTATGGAGAGCGTCTCATACTTTCGTGACCGCTACCCAAAATATTGTATATAGAGTGACTTTAAAGTAGTGGGTGTCACGATTTACCCCAACAACCCAAAATATTGCATAGACAGAGACATCAAATCATTAGGTCTGAAACTTTTCCCCCAGTCCCCGAAATATTGAATATAAATGCAGTGGCTAACAATATTTTACTCAATCACTACCACAAAGTTATAATTATTGAGCCACTAAATCAATGGATCTCAACCTTTCATGTCCAATTCCCACATTACAGTACATAAAGAGACCTTAAAGTAGAGGATCTCAACCTTTCCCTCCAACTCACAGAATTATTGTAAATACAGAGCCATGAAAGCAGTGAGTATTAATCTTTTTCCCCCACACACCGAAAGATGTAAATATTGATCCCTTAAAGGAGAGGGTGTCAGACTTTCGTGCCCACTTCCAAAAATATTGTACAGACATAAACCTGAATGCAGTGGGTCTGAATCTTTTTCTTTACTCTCCTCACATTATTGTATATAAAAAGAAATTAAAGCAGTGGGTGTCAACCATTCGCACATACTCACAAAAATATTGTAAATACAGAGCAATTAAAGCAATGAATCTCAACCTTTCATGTCCAATTCCCACATTACTGTACATAAAGAGACCTTAAAGTAGAGGATCTCAACCTTTCCCTCCAAGTCACAGAATTATTGTAAATACAGAGCCATGAAAGCAGTGGGTATTAATAATTTTCCCCCACACGCCCAAAGTTGTAAATAATGATCCTTTAAAGCAGGGGGTCTCCGAATTCCGTGCCCACTTCCCAAAATATTGAATATACAGAGACCTGAGAGCAGTGGGTTTCAAACTTGCCCACCTACTCAAAAAAATATTGGAAATGAAGATCCATTGAAACAGTGGGTATTAATCTTTTCGCCCAGACACCCAAATTTGTAAATATTGATCCATTAAAGGAGAGGGTGTCAGACTTTCGTGCCCACTTCCAAAAATAATGTTCAGACATACACCTGAAAGCAGTGGGTCTGATCCTTTTTTTTTACTCTCCTCACATTATTGTATGTAAAAAGAAATTAAAGCAATGGGTGTCAACCTTTCGCACCTACTCACAAAAATATTGTAAATACAGAGCAATTAAAGCAGTGGATCTTAACCTTTCATGTCCAATCCCCACATTATTGTATATAAAGAGACCATAAAGCAAAGGATCTCAACCTTTCCTTCCATCTCACAGAAATATTGTAAATACATAGACATGGAAGCAGTGAGTATCAATCTTTTTTAAACCCACACACCCGAAGTTGTAAATATTGATCCCTTATTGAGAGCGTCTCATATATTTGTGACCACTACCCAAAATATTGTATATAGAGTGACTTTAAAGTAGTGGGTGTCACGATTTACCCCCAACAACCCAAAATATTGCATAGACAGAGACATCAAAGCATTAGGTCTGAAACTTTTCCCCCACTCCCAAAAATATAGAATATAAAGAGATCTAAATGCAGTGGCTATCATACTTTTTCTCCTCACTACCACAAAGTTATAAATATTGAGCCACTAAAGCAATGGATTTCAACCTTTCATGTCCAATTCCCACTTTACTGTACATAAAGAGACCTTAAAGTAGAGGATCTCAACCTTTCCCTCCAACTTACAGAATTATTGTAAATACAGAGCCATGAAAGCAGTGAGTATTAATCTTTTTCCCCCACACACCAAAAGTTGTAAATATTGATCCCTTAAAGGAGAGGGTGTCAGACTTTCGTGCCCACTTCCAAAAATATTGTACAGACATAAACCTGAATGCAGTGGGTCTGAATCTTTTTCTTTACTCTCCTCACATTATTGTATATTAAAAGAAATTAAAGCAGTGGGTGTCAACCTTTCGCACCAGTCACAAAAATATTGTAAATACAGAGCAATTAAAGCAATGGATCTCAACCTTTCATGTCCAATTCCCACATTACTGTACATAAAGAGACCTTAAAGTAGAGGATCTCAACCTCTCCCTCCAAGTCACAGAATTATTGTAAATACAGAGCCGTGAAAGCAGTGGTTATTAATAATTTTCCCCCACACGCCCAAAGTTGTAAATAATGATCCTTTAAAGCAGGGGGTCTCCGAATTCCGTGCCCACTTCCCAAAATATTGAATATACAGAGGCCTGAGAGCAGTGGGTTTCAAACTTTCCCACCTACTCAAAAAAATCTTGGAAATAAAGATCCATTGAAACAGTGGATATTAATCTTTTCGCCCAGACACCCAAATTTGTAAATATTGATCCATTAAAGGAGAGGGTGTCAGACTTTCGTGCCCACTTCCAAAAATATTGTATAGACATACACCTGAAAGCAGTGGGTCTGATCCTTTTTCTTTACTCTCCTCACATTATTGTATATAAAAGAAATTAAAGCAGTGGCTCTCAACCTTTCGCACCTACTCACAAAAATATTGTAAATACAGAGCAATTAAAGCAGTGGATCCTAACCTTTCATGTCCAATCCCCACATTATTGTATATAAAGAGACCATAAAGCAAAGGATCTCAACCTTTCCTTCCATCTCACAGAAATATTGTAAATACATAGACATGGAAGCAGTGAGTATCAATCTTTTTTGAACCCACACACCCGAAGTTGTAAATATTGATTCCTTATGGCGAGCGTCTCATACTTTCGTGACCACTACCCAAAATATTGTATATAGAGTGACTTTAAAGTAGTTGGTGACACAATTTACCCCCAACAACCCAAAATATTGCATAGACAGAGACATCAAAGCATTAGGTCTGAAACTTTTCCCACACTCCCAAAAATATTGAATATAAAGAGATCTAAATGCAGTGGCTATCAATATTTTTCTCTCTCACTACCACAAAGTTATAAATATTGAGCCACTAAAGCAATGGATCTCAATCTTTCATGTCCAATTCCCACATTGCTCTACATAAAGAGACCTTAAAGTAGAGGTTCTCAACCTTTCCCTCCAACTCACAGAATTATTGTAAATTCAGAGCCATTAAATAAGTGGGTAATAATCTTTTCCCCGCCCCACACCCAAATTTGTAAATATTGATCCATTAAAGGAGAGGGTGTCAGACTTTCGTGCCCACTTCCAAAAATATGGTACAGACAGACACCTGAAAGCAGTGGGTCTGATCGTTTTTCTTTACTCTCCTCACATTATTGTGTATAAAAAGAAATTAAAGCAGTGAGTCTCAACCTTTCGCACCTACTCACAAAAATATTGTAAATACATAGCCATTAAAGCAGTGGATCTCAACCTTACATGTCCAATCCCCACATTATTGTATATAAAGAGACCATAAAGCAAAGGATCTCAACCTTTCCTTCCATCTCACAGAAATATTGTAAATACATAGACATGGAAGCAGTGAGTATCAATCTTTTATAAACCCACACACCCGAAGTTGTAAATATTGATTCCTTATGGAGAGCGTCTCATACTTTCGTGACCACTACCCAAAATATTGTATATAGAGTGACTTTAAAGTAGTGGGTGTCACGATTTACCCCCAACAGCCCAAAATATTGCATAGACAGAGACATCAAAGCATTAGGTCTGAAACTTTTCCCACACTCCCAAAAATATTGAATATAAAGAGATCCATATGCAGTGGCTATCAATATTTTTCTCTCTCACTACCACAAAGTTATAAATATTGAGCCACTAAAGCAATGGATCTCAATCTTTCATGTCCAATTCCCACATTGCTCTACATAAAGAGACCTTAAAGTAGAGGTTCTAAACATTTCCCTCCAACTCACAGAATTATTGTAAATTCAGAGCCATTTAATAAGTGGGTAATAATCTTTTCCCCCCCCACACCCAAATTTGTAAATATTGATCCATTAAAGGAGAGGGTGTCAGACTTTCGTGCCCACTTCCAAATATATGGTACAGACAGACACCTGAAAGCAGTGGGTCTGAATATTTTTCTTTACTCTCCTCACATTATTGTATATAAAAAGAAATTAAAGCAGTGGGTGTCAACCTTTCGCACCTACTCACAAAAATATTGTAAATACAGAGCAATTAAAGCAGTGGATCCTAACCTTTCATGTCCAATCCCCACATTATTGTATATAAAGAGACCATAAAGCAAAGGATCTCAACCTTTCCTTCCATCTCACAGAAATATTGTAAATACATAGACATGGAAGCAGTGAGTATCAATCTTTTTTAAACCCACACACCCGAAGTTGTAAATATTGATTCCTTATGGAGAGCGTCTCATACTTTCGTGACCACTACCCAAAATATTGTATATAGAGTGACTTTAAAGTAGTGGGTGTCACGATTTACCCCCAACAACCCAAAATATTGCATAGACAGAGACATCAAAGCATTAGGTCTGAAACGTTTTGCCCACTCCCCAAAATATTGAATATAAAGAGATGTAAATGCAGTGGTTATCAATCTTTTTCTCTCTCACTACCACAAAGTTATAAATATTGAGCCACTAAAGCAATGGATCTCAACCTCTCATGTCCAATTCCCACATTACAGTACATAAGGAGACCTTTAAGTAGAGGATCTCAACCTTTCCCTCCAACTCACAGAATTATTGTAAATACAGAGCCATGAAAGCAGTGAGTATTATTCTTTTCCCCCCACACACCCAAAGTTGTAAATATTGATCCCTTAAAGGAGAGGGTGTCAGACTTTCATGCCCACTTCCAAAAATATTGTACAGACATACACCTGAATGCAGTGGGTCTGAATCTTTTTCTTTACTCTCCTCACATTATTGTATATAAAAAGAAATTAAAGCAGTGGGTGTCAACCTTTCCCACCGACTCACAAAAATATTGTAAATACAGAGCAATTAAAGAACTGGAACTCAACCTTTCATGTCCAATGCCCACATTAATGTATATAAATAGACCATAAAGCAAAGGATCTCAACCTTTCCTTCCATCTCACAGAAATATTGTAAATACATAGACATGGGAGCAGTGAGTATCAATCTTTTTTAAACCCACACACCCGAAGTTGTAAATATTGATCCCTTATGGAGAGCATCTCATACTTTCGTGACCACTACCCAAAATATTGTATATAGAGTGACTTTAAAGTAGTGGGTGTCACGATTTATCCCCAACAACCCAAAATATTGCATAGACAGAGACATCAAAGCATTAGGTCTGAAACCTTTCCCCCACTCCCTAAAATATTGAATATAAAGAGATCTAAATGCAGTGGCTATCAATATTTTTCTCTCTCACTACCACAAAGTTATAAATATTGAGCCACGAAAGCAATGGATCTCAACCTTTCATGTCCAATTCCCACAATACAGTACATAAGGAGACCTTAATGTAGAGGATCTCAACCTTTCCCTCCAACTTCAGAATTATTGTAAATACAGAGCCATGAAAGCAGTGAGTATTAATCTTTTTCCCCCACACACCAAAAGTTGTAAATATTGATCCCTTAAAGGAGAGGGTGTCAGACTTTTGTGCCCACTTCCAAAAATATTGTACAGACATACACCTGAATGTACTCTCCTCACATTATTGTATATAAAAAGAAATTAAAGCAGTGGGTGTCAACCTTTCGCACCAGTCACAAAAATATTGTAAATACAGAGCAATTAAAGCAATGGATCTCAACCTTTCATGTCCAATTCCCACATTACTGTACATAAAGAGACCTTAAAGTAGAGGATCTCAACCTTTCCCTCCAAGTAACAGAATTATTGTAAATACAGAGCCATGAAAGCAGTGGTTATTAATAATTTTCCCCCACACGCCCAAAGTTGTAAATAATGATCCTTTAAAGCAGGGGGTCTCCGAATTCTGTGCCCACTTCCCAAAATATTGAATATACAGAGACCTGAGAGCAGTGGGTTTCAAACTTTCCCACCTACTCAAAAAAATATTGGAAATAAATATCCATTGAAACAGTGGATATTAATCTTTTCGCCCAGACACCCAAATTTGTAAATATTGATCCATTAAAGGAGAGGGTGTCAGACTTTCGTGCCGACTTCCAAAAATATTGTATAGACGTACACCTGAAGGCACTGGGTCTGATCCTTTTTCTTTACTCTCCTCACATTATTGTATATAAAAGAAATTAAAGCAGTGGCTCTCAACCTTTCGCACCTACTCACAAAAATATTGTAAATACAGAGCAATTAAAGCAGTGGATCCTAACCTTTCATGTCCAATCCCCACATTATTGTATATAAAGAGACCATAAAGCAAAGGATCTCAACCTTTCCTTCCATCTCACAGAAATATTGTAAATACATAGACATGGAAGCAGTGAGTATCAATCTTTTTTAAACCCACACACCCGAAGTTGTAAATATTGATTCCTTATGGAGAGCGTCTCATACTTTCGTGACCACTACCCAAAATATTGTATATAGAGTGACTTTAAAGTAGTGGGTGTAACGATTTACCCCCAACAACCCAAAATATTGCATAGACAGAGACATCAAAGCATTAGGTCTGCAACTTTTCCCACACTCCCAAAAATATTGAATATAAAGAGATCTATATGCAGTGGCTATCAATATTTTTCTCTCTCACTACCACAAAGTTATAAATATTGAGCCACTAAAGCAATGGATCTCAACCTTTCATGTCCAATTCCCACATTACAGTACATCAAGAGAACTTAAAGTAGAGGATCTCAACCTTTCCCTCCAAGTCACAGAATTATTGTAAATACAGAGCCACGAAAGCAGTGAGTATTAATCTTTTTCCCCCACACACCAAAAGTTGTAAATATTGATCCCTTAAAGGAGAGGGTGTCAGACTTTCGTGCCCACTTCCAAAAATATTGTACAGACATACACCTGAAAGCAGTGGGTCTGATCGTTTTTCTTTATTCTCCTCACATAATTGTATATAAAAAGAAATTAAAGCAGTGGGTGTCAACCTTTCGCACCTACTCACAAAAATATTGTAAATACATAGCCATTAAAGCAGTGGATCTCAACCTTTAATGTCCAATCCCCACATTATTGTATATAAAGAGACCATAAAGCAAAGGATCTCAATTTTTTCTTCCAACTCACAGAAATATTGTAAATACATAGACATGGGAGCAGTGAGTATCAATCTTTATTAAACCCACACACCCGAAGTTGTAAATATTGATCCCTTATGGAGAGCGTCTCATACTTTCGTGACCGCTATCCAAAATATTGTATATAGAGTGACTATAAAGTAGTGGGTGTCACGATTTACCCCAACAACCCAAAATATTGCATAGACAGAGACATCAAATCATTAGGTCTGAAACTTTTCCCCCAGTCCCGAAAATATTGAATATAAAGAAATCTAAATGCAGTGGCTAACAATCTTTTACTCAATCACTACCACAAAGTTATAATTATTGAGCCACTAAACCAATGGATCTCAACCTTTCATGTCCAATTCCCACATTACAGTACATAAAGAGACCTTAAAGTAGAGGATCTGAACCTTTCCCTCCAACTCACAGAATTATTGTAAATACAGAGCCATGAAAGCAGTGAGTATTAATCTTTTTCCCCCACACACCAAAAGATGCAAATATTGATCCCTTAAAGGAGAGGGTGTCAGACTTTCGTGCCCACTTCCAAAAATATTGTACAGACATACACCTGAATGCAGTGGGTCTTAATCTTTTTCTTTACTCTCCTCACATTATTGTATATTAAAAGAAATTAAAGCAGTGGGTGTCAACCATTCGCACCTACTCACAAAAATATTGTAAATACAGAGCTATTAAAGCAATGGATCTCAACCTTTCATGTCCAATTCCCACATTACTGTACATAAAGAGACCTTAAAGTAGAGGATCTCAACCTTCCCAGCCAAGTCACAGAATTATTGTAAATACAGAGCCATGAAAGCAGTGGGTATTAATAATTTTCCCCCAAACACCAAAAGTTTTAAATAATGATCCTTTAAAGCAGGGGGTCTCCGAATTCCGTGCCTACTTCCCAAAATATTGAATATACAGAGACCTGAGAGCAGTGGGTTTCAAACTTTCCCACCTACTCAAAAAAATATTGGAAATAAAGATCCATTGAAACAGTGGGTATTAATCTTTTCGCCCAGACACCCAAATTTGTAAATATTGATCCATTAAAGGAGAGGGTGTCAGACGTCCGTGCCCACTTCCAAAAATATTGTATAGACAGCCACCTGAAAGCAGTGGGTCTGATCATTTTTCTTTACTCTCCTCACATTATTGTATATAAAAAGAAATTAAAGCTGTGGGTCTCAACCTTTCGCACCAACTCACAAAAATATTGTAAATACAGAGCAATTAAAGCAATGGATCTCAACCTTTCATGTCCAATTCCCACATTACTGTACATAAAGAGACCTTAAAGTAGAGGATCTCAACCTTTCCCTCCAAGTCACAGAATTATTGTAAATACAGATCCATGAAAGCAGTGGGTATTAATAATTTTCCCCCACACACCCAAAGTTGTAAATATTGATCCCTTATGGACAGCGTCTCATACTTTCGTGATACTACCCAAAATATTGTATATAGAGTGACTTTATAGTAGTGGGTGTCACGATTTACCCCCAGCAACCCAAAATATTGCATAGACAGAGACATCAAAGCATTAGGTCTAAAAACTTTCCGCCACTCCCCAAAATATTGAATATAAAGAGATCTAAATGCAGTGGCTTTCAATCTTTTTCTCTCTCACTACCACAAAGTTAAAAATATTGAACCACTAAAGCAAAGGATCTCAACCTTTCATGTCTAATTCCCACATTACAGTACATAAAGAGACCTTAAAGTAGAGGATCTGAACCTTTCCCTCCAACTCACAGAATTATTGTAAATACAGAGCCATGAAAGCAGTGAGTATTAATCTTTTACCCCCACACACCAAAAGATGTAAATATTGATCCCTTAAAGGAGAGGGTGTCAGACTTTCGTGCCCACTTCCAAAAATATTGTACAGACATACACCTGAATGCAGTGGGTCTTATTCTTTTTCTTTACTCTCCTCACATTATTGTATATTAAAAGAAATTAAAGCAGTGGGTGTCAACCATTCGCACCTACTCACAAAATTATTGTAAATACAGAGCTATTAAAGCAATGGATCTCAACCTTTCATGTCCAATTCCCACATTACTGTACATAAAGAGACCTTAAAGTAGAGGATCTCAACCTTCCCAGCCAAGTCACAGAATTATTGTAAATACAGAGCCATGAAAGCAGTGGGTATTAATAATTTTCCCCCAAACACCCAAAGTTGTAAATAATGATCCTTTAAAGCAGGGGGTCTCCGAATTCCGTGCCCACTTCCCAAAATATTGAATATACAGAGACCTGAGAGCTGTGGGTTTCAAACTTTCCCACCTACTAAAAAAAATATTGGAAATAAAGATCCATTGAAACAGTGGGTATTAATCTTTTCGCCCAGACACCCAAATTTGTAAATATTGATCCATTAAAGGAGAGGGTGTCAGACGTCCGTGCCCACTTCCAAAAATATTGTATAGACAGCCACCTGAAAGCAGTGGGTCTGATCATTTTTCTTTACTCTCCTCACATTATTGTATATAAAAAGAAATTAAAGCTGTGGGTCTCAACCTTTCGCACCAACTCACAAAAATATTGTAAATACAGAGCAATTAAAGCAATGGATCTCAACCTTTCATGTCCAATTCCCACATTACTGTACATAAAGAGACCTTAAAGTAGAGGATCTCAACCTTTCCCTCCAAGTCACAGAATTATTGTAAATACAGATCCATGAAAGCAGTGGGTATTAATAATATTTCCCCACACACCCAAAGTTGTAAATATTGATCCCTTATGGACAGCGTCTCATACTTTCGTGATACTACCCAAAATATTGTATATAGAGTGACTTTATAGTAGTGGGTGTCACGATTTACCCCCAGGAACCCAAAATATTGCATAGACAGAGACATCAAAGCATTAGGTCTAAAAACTTTCCGCCACTCCCCAAAATATTGAATATAAAGAGATCTAAATGCAGTGGCTTTCAATCTTTTTCTCTCTCACTACCACAAAGTTAAAAATATTGAACCACTAAAGCAAAGGATCTCAACCTTTCATGTCTAATTCCCACATGACTGTACATAAAGAGACCTTAAAGTAGAGGTTCTCAACTTTCCCTCCAACTCACAGAATTATTGTAAGTTCAGAGCCATTAAATAAGTGGGTAATATTCTTTTCCCCCACACACCCAAATTTGTAAATATTGATCCATTAAAGGAGAGGGTGTCAGACTTTCGTGCCCACTTCCAAAAATATTGTATAGACAGACACCTGAAAGCAGTGGGTCTGATCGTTTTTCTTTACTCTCCTCACATTATTGTATATAAAAAGAAATTAAAGCAGTGGGTCTCAACCTTTCGCACCAACTCACAAAAATATTGTAAATACATAGCCATTAAAGCAGTGGATCTCAACCTTTAATGTCCAATCCCCACATTATTGTATATAAAGAGAACATAAAGCAAAGGATCTCAATCTTTTCTTCCAACTTACAGAAATATTGTAAATACATAGACATGGGAGCAGTGAGTATCAATGTTTATTAAACCCACACACCCGAAGTTGTAAATATTGATCCCTTATGGAGAGCGTCTCATACTTTCGTGACCACTACCCAAAATATTGTATATAGAGTGACTTTAAAGTAGTGGGTGTCACGATTTAACCCCAACAACCCAAAATATTGCATTGACAGAGACATCAAAGCATTAGGTCTGAAACTTTCCCCCACTCCCCAAAATATTGAATATGAAGAGATATAAATGCAGTGGCTATCAATCTTTTTCTTCTCACTACCACAAAGTTAAAAATATTGAACCACTAAAGCAATGAATCACAACCTTTCATGTCCAATTCCCACATTAGAGTACATAAAGAGACCTTAAAGTAGAGGATCTCAACCTTTCCCTCCAAGTCACAGAATTATTGTAAATACAGAGCCATGAAAGCAGTGAGTATTAATCTTTTTCCCCCACACACCAAAAGATGTAAATATTTATCCCTTAAAGGAGAGGGTGGCAGACCTTCGTGCCCACTTCCAAAAATATTGTACAGACATACACCTGAATGCAGTGGGTCTGAATCTTTTTCTTTACTCTCCTCACATTATTTTATATAAAAAGAAATTAAAGCAGTGGGTGTCAACCTTTCGCACCAGTCACAAAAATATTGTAAATACAGAGCAATTAAAGCAATGGATCTCAACCTTTCATGTCCAATTCCCAAATTACTGTACATAAAGAGACCTTAAAGTAGAGGATCTCAACCTTTCCCTCCAAGTCACAGAATTATTGTAAATACAGAGCCATGAAAGCAGTGGTTATTAATAATTTTCCCCCACACGCCCAAAGTTGTAAATTATGATCCTTTAAAGCAGTGGGTCTCCGAATTCCGTGCCCACTTCCCAAAATATTGAATATACAGAGACCTGAGAGCAGTGGGTTCTAACTTTCCCACCTACTCAAAAAAATATTAGAAATAAAGATCCATTGAAACAGTGGATATTAATCTTTTCGCCCAACACCAAAATTTGTAAATATTGATCCATTAAAGGAGAGGGTGTCAGACTTTCGTGCCCACTTCCAAAAATATTGTATAGACATACACCTGAAAGCAGTGGGTCTGATCCTTTTTCTTTACTCTCCTCACATTATTGTATATAAAAGAAATTAAAGCAGTGGCTCTCAACCTTTCGCACCTACTCACAAAAATATTGTAAATACAGAGCTATTAAAGCAATGGATCTCAACCTTTCATGTCCAATTCCCACATTACTGTACATAAAGAGACCTTAAAGTAGAGGATCTCAACCTTTCCCGCCAAGTCACAGAATTATTGTAAATACAGAGCCATGAAAGCAGTGGGTATTAATAATTTTCCCCCACACACCCAAAGTTGTAAATAATGATCCCTTATGGAGAGAGTCTCATACTTTCGTGACTGCTACCCAAAATATTGTATATAGAGTGAATTTAAAGTAGTGGGTGTCACGATTTACCCCAAGAACCCAAAATATTGCATAGACAGAGACATCAAATCATTAGGTCTGAAACTTTTCCCCCAGTCCCGAAAATATTGAATATAAAGAAATCTATATGCAGTGGCTATCAATATTTTTCTCTGTCACTACCAGAAAGTTGTAAATATTGAGCCACCAAAGCAATGGATCTCAACCTTTCATGTCCAATTCCCACAATACAGTACATAAGGAGACCTTAAAGAAGAGGATCTCAACCTTTCCCTCCAACTTCAGAATTATTGTAAATACAGAGCCATGAAAGCAGTGAGTATTAATCTTTTTCCCCCACACACCAAAAGTTGTAAATATTGATCCCTTAAAGGGGAGGGTGTCAGACTTTTGTGCCCACTTCCAAAAATATTGTACAGACATACACCTGAATGCAGTGGGTCTGAATCTTTTTCTTTACTCTCCTCACATTATTGTATATAAAAAGAAATTCAAGCAGTGGGTGTCAACCTTTCGCACCAGTCACAAAAATATTGTAAATACAGAGCAATTAAAGCAATGGATCTCAACCTTTCATGTCCAATTCCCACATTACTGTACATAAAGAGACCTTAAAGTAGAGGATCTCAACCTTTCCCTCCAAGTCACAGAATTATTGTAAATACAGAGCCATGAAAGCAGTGGTTATTAATAATTTTACCCCACACGCCCAAAGTTGTAAATAATGATCCTTTAAAGCAGGGGGTCTCCGAATTCTGTGCCCACTCCCCAAAATATTGAATATACAGAGACCTGAGAGCAGTGGGTTTCAAACTTTCCCACCTACTCAAAAAAATCTTGGAAATAAAGATCCATTGAAACAGTGGATATTAATCTTTTCGCCCAGACACCCAAATTTGTAAATATTGATCCATTAAAGGAGAGGGTGTCAGACTTTCGTGCCGACATCCAAAAATATTGTATAGACGTACACCTGAAGGCAGTGGGTCTGATCCTTTTTCTTTACTCTCCTCACATTATTGTATATAAAAGAAATTAAAGCAGTGGCTCTCAACCTTTCGCACCTACTCACAAAAATATTGTAAATACAGAGCAATTAAAGCTGTGGATCCTAACCTTTCATGTCCAATCCCCACATTATTGTATATAAAGAGACCATAAAGCAAAGGATCTCAACCTTTCCTTCCATCTCACAGAAATATTGTAAATACATAGACATGGAAGCAGTGAGTATCAATCTTTTTTAAACCCACACCCCCGAAGTTGTAAATATTGATTCCTTATAGAGAACGTCCCATACTTTCTTGACCACTACCTAAAATATTGTATATAGAGTGACTTTAAAGTAGTGGGTGTCACGATTTACCCCCAACAACCCAAAATATTGCATAGACAGAGACATCAAAGCATTAGGTCTGCAACTTTTCCCACACTCCCAAAAATATTGAATATAAAGAGATCTATATGCAGTGGCTATCAATATTTTTCTCTCTCACTACCACAAAGTTATAAATATTGAGCCACTAAAGCAATGGATCTCAACCTTTCATGTCCAATTCCCACATTACAGTTCATAAAGAGACCTTAAAGTAGAGGATCTCAACCTTTCCCTCCAACTCACAGAATTATTGTAAATACAGAGCCTTGAAAGCAGTGAGTATTAATCTTTTTCCCCCACACACCAAAAGATGTAAATATTGATCCCTTATAGGAGAGGTTGTCAGACTTTCGTGCCCACTTCCGAAAATAATGTACAGACATACACCTGAAAGCAGTGGGTCTGATCCTTTTTCTTTACTCTACTCACATTATTGTATATAAAAGAAATTAAAGCAGTGGGTCTCAACCTTTCGCACCTACTCACAAAAATATTGTAAATACAGAGTAATTAAAGCAGTGGATCCTAACCTTTCATGTCCAATCCCCACATTATTGTATATAAAGGGACCATAAAGCAAAGGATCTCAACCTTTCCTTCCATCTCACAGAAATATTGTAAATACATAGACATGGAAGCAGTGAGTATCAATCTTTTTTAAACCCACAGACCCGAAGTTGTAAATATTGATCCCTTATGGAGAGCATCTCATACTTTCGTGACCACTACCCAAAATATTGTATATAGAGTGACTTTAAAGTAGTGGGTGTCACGATTTACCCCCAACAACCCAAAATATTGCATAGACAGAGACATCAAAGCATTAGGTCTGAAACTTTTCCCCCACTCTCCAAAATTTTGAATATAAAGAGATCTACATGCAGTGGCTATCAATATTTTTCTCTCTCACTACCACAAAGTTATAAATATTGAGCCACTAAAGCAATGGATCTCAACCTTTCATGTCCAATTCCCACATTACAGTACATAAGGAGACCTTAAAGTAGAGGATCTCAACCTTTCCCTCCAACTCACAGAATTATTGTATATACAGAGCCATGAAAGCAGTGAGCATTAATCTTTTTCCCCCACACACCAAAAGTTGTAAATATTGATCCCTTAAAGGAGAGGGTGTCAGACTTTCGTGCCCACTTCCAAAAATATTGTACAGACATACACCTGAAAGCAGTGGGTCTGATCGTTTTTCTTTATACTCCTCACATTATTGTATATAAAAAGAAATTAAAGCAGTGGGTGTCAACCTTTCGCACCTACTCACAAAAATATTGTAAATACAGAGCAATTAAAGCAATGGATCTCAACCTTTCATGTCCAATTCCCACATTACTGTACATAAAGAGACCTTAAAGTAGAGGATCTCAACCTTCCCCGCCAAATCACAGAATTATTGTAAATACAGAGCCATGAAAGCAGTGGGTATTAATAATTTTCCCCCAAACACCCAAAGTTGTAAATAATGATCCTTTAAAGCAGGGGGTCTCCGAATTCCGTGCCCACTTCCCAAAATATTGAATATACAGAGACCTGAGAGCAGTGGGTTTCAAACTTTCCCACCTATTCAAAAAAATATTGGAAATAAAGATCCATTGAAACAGTGGGTATTAATCTTTTCGCCCAGACACCCAAATTTGTAAATATTGATCCATTAAAGGAGAGGGTGTCAGACGTCCGTGCCCACTTCCAAAAATATTGTATAGACAGCCACCTGAAAGCAGTGGGTCTGATCGTTTTTCTTTACTCTCCTCACATTATTGTATATAAAAAGAAATTAAAGCAGTGGGTCTCAACCTTTCGCACCAACTCACAAAAATATTGTAAATACATAGCCATTAAAGCAGTGGATCTCAACCTTTAATGTCCAATCCCCACATTATTGTATATAAAGAGACCATAAAGCAAAGGATCTCAATTTTTTCTTCCAACTCACAGAAATATTGTAAATACATAGACATGGGAGCAGTGAGTATCAATCTTTATTAAACCCACACACCCGAAGTTGTAAATATTGATCCCTTATGGAGAGCGTCTCATACTTTCGTGACCGCTACCCAAAATATTGTATATAGAGTGACTTTAAAGTAGTGGGTGTCACGATTTACCCCAACAACCCAAAATATTGCATAGACAGAGACATCAAATCATTAGGTCTGAAACTTTTCCCCCAGTCCCCAAAATATTGAATATAAAGAGATCTAAATGCAGTGGCTAACAATCTTTTACTCAATCACTACCACAAAGTTATAATTATTGAGCCACTAAATCAATGGATCTCAACCTTTCATGTCCAATTCCCACATTACAGTACATAAAGAGACCTTAAAGTAGAGGATCTCAACCTTTTCCTCCAACTCACAGAATTATTGTAAATACAGAGCCATGAAAGCAGTGAGTATTAATCTTTTTCCCTCACACACCAAAAGATGTAAATATTGATCCCTTAAAGGAGAGGGTGTCAGACTTTCGTGCCCACTTCCAAAAATATTGTACAGACATACACCTGAATGCAGTGGGTCTGAATCTTTTTCTTTACTTTCCTCACATTATTGTATATAAAAACAAATTAAAGCAGTGGGTGTCAACCTTTCGCACCTACTCACAAAAATATTGTAAATACAGAGCAATTAAAGCAATGGATCTCAACCTTTCATGTCCAATTCCCACATTACTGTACATAAAGAGATCTTAAAGTAGAGGATCTCAACCTTCCACGCCAAGTCACAGAATTATTGTAAATACAGAGCCATGAAAGCAGTGGGTATTAATAATTTTCCCCCAAACACCCAAAGCTGTAAATAATGATCCTTTAAAGCAGGGGGTCTCCGAATTCCGTGCCCACTTCCCAAAATATTGAATATACAGAGACCTGAGAGCAGTGGGTTTCAAACTTTCCCACCTACTCAAAAAAATATTGGAAATAAAGATCCATTGAAACAATGGGTATTAATCTTTTCGCCCAGACACCCAAATTTGTAAATATTGATCCATTAAAGGAGAGGGTGTCAGACGTCCGTGCCCACTTCCAAAAATATTGTATAGACACCCAACTGAAAGCAGTGGGTCTGATCATTTTTCTTTACTCTCCTCACATTATTGTATATAAAAAGAAATTAAAGCAGTGGGTCTCAACCTTTCGCACCAACTCACAAAAATATTGTAAATACATAACCATTAAAGCAGTGGATCTCAACCTTTAATGTCCAATCCCCACATTATTGTATATAAAGAGACCATAAAGCAAAGGATCTCAATTTTTTCTTCCAACTCACAGAAATATTGTAAATACATAGACATGGGAGCAGTGAGTATCAATCTTTATTAAACCCACACACCCGAAGTTGTAAATATTGATCCCTTATGGAGAGCATCTCATACTTTCGTGACCGCTACCCAAAATATTGTATATAGAGTGACTTTAAAGTAGTGGGTGTCACGATTTACCCCAACAACCCAAAATATTGCATAGACAGAGACATCAAATCATTAGGTCTGAAACTTTTCCCCCAGTCCCCAAAATATTGAATATAAAGAGATCTAAATGCAGTGGCTAACAATCTTTTACTCAATCAATACCACAAAGTTATAATTATTGAGCCACTAAATCAATGGATCTCAACCTTTCATGTCCAATTCCCACATTACAGTACATAAAGAGACCTTAAAGTAGAGGATCTCAACCTTTCCCTCCAACTCACAGAATTATTGTAAATACAGAGCCATGAAAGCAGTGAGTATTAATCTTTTTCCCCCACACACCAAAAGATGTAAATATTGATCCCTTAAAGGAGAGGGTGTCAGACTTTCGTGCCCACTTCCAAAAATATTGTACAGACATACACCTGAATGCAGTGGGTCTGAATCTTTTTCTTTACCCTCCTCACATTATTGTATATTAAAAGAAATTAAAGCAGTGGGTGTCAACCATTCGCACCTACTCACAAAAATATTGTAAATACAGAGCTATTAAAGCAATGGATCTCAACCTTTCATGTCCAAATCCCACATTACTGTACATAAAGAGACCTTAAAGTAGAGGATCTCAACCTTTCCCTCCAAGTCACAGAATTATTGTAAATACAGAGCCATGAAAGCAGTGGGTATTAATAATTTTCCCCCACACACCCAAAGTTGTAAATAATGATCCTTTAAAGCAGGGGGTCTCCGAATTCTGTGCCCACTTCCCAAAATATTGAATATACAGAGACCTGAGAGCAGTGGGTTTCAAACTTGCCCACCTACTCAAAAAAATATAGGAAATGAAGATCCATTGAATCAGTGGGTATTAATCTGTTCGCCCAGACACCCAAATTTGTAAATATTGATCCATTAAAGGAGAGGGTGTCAGACTTTCGTGCCCACTTCCAAAAATAATGTACAGACATACACCTGAAAGCAGTGGGTCTGATCCTTTTTCTTTAATCTCCTCACATTATTGTATATAAAAGAAATTAAAGCAGTGGGTCTCAACCTTTCGCATCTACTCACAAAAATATTGTAAATACAGAGCAATTAAAGCAGTGGATCCTAACCTTTCATGTCCAATCCCCACATTATTGTATATAAAGAGACCATAAAGCAAAGGATCTCAACCTTTCCTTCCATCTCACAGAAATATTGTAAATACATAGACATGGAAGCAGTGAGTATCAATCTTTTTTAAACCCACACACCCGAAGTTGTAAATATTGATCCCTTATGGAGAGCATCTCATACTTTCGTGACCACTACCCAAAATATTGTATATAGAGTGACTTTAAAGTAGTGGGTGTCATGATTTACCCCCAACAACCCAAAATATTGCATAGACAGAGACATCAAAGCATTAGGTCTGAAACTTTTCCCCCACTCTCCAAAATTTTGAATATAAAGAGATCTACATGCAGTGGCTATCAATATTTTTCTCTCTCACTACCACAAAGTTATAAATATTGAGCCACTAAAGCAATGGATCTCAACCTTTCATGTCCAATTCCCACATTACAGTACATAAGGAGACCTTAAAGTAGAGGATCTCAACCTTTCCCTCCAACTCACAGAATTATTGTATATACAGAGCCATGAAAGCAGTGAGCATTAATCTTTTTCCCCCACACACCAAAAGTTGTAAATATTGATCCCTTAAAGGAGAGGGTGTCAGACTTTCGTGCCCACTTCCAAAAATATTGTACAGACATACACCTGAAAGCAGTGGGTCTGATCGTTTTTCTTTATACTCCTCACATTATTGTATATAAAAAGAAATTAAAGCAGTGGGTGTCAACCTTTCGCACCTACTCACAAAAATATTGTAAATACAGAGCAATTAAAGCAATGGATCTCAACCTTTCATGTCCAATTCCCACATTACTGTACATAAAGAGACCTTAAAGTAGAGGATCTCAACCTTCCCCGCCAAATCACAGAATTATTGTAAATACAGAGCCATGAAAGCAGTGGGTATTAATAATTTTCCCCCAAACACCCAAAGTTGTAAATAATGATCCTTTAAAGCAGGGGGTCTCCGAATTCCGTGCCCACTTCCCAAAATATTGAATATACAGAGACCTGAGAGCAGTGGGTTTCAAACTTTCCCACCTATTCAAAAAAATATTGGAAATAAAGATCCATTGAAACAGTGGGTATTAATCTTTTCGCCCAGACACCCAAATTTGTAAATATTGATCCATTAAAGGAGAGGGTGTCAGACGTCCGTGCCCACTTCCAAAAATATTGTATAGACAGCCACCTGAAAGCAGTGGGTCTGATCGTTTTTCTTTACTCTCCTCACATTATTGTATATAAAAAGAAATTAAAGCAGTGGGTCTCAACCTTTCGCACCAACTCACAAAAATATTGTAAATACATAGCCATTAAAGCAGTGGATCTCAACCTTTAATGTCCAATCCCCACATTATTGTATATAAAGAGACCATAAAGCAAAGGATCTCAATTTTTTCTTCCAACTCACAGAAATATTGTAAATACATAGACATGGGAGCAGTGAGTATCAATCTTTATTAAACCCACACACCCGAAGTTGTAAATATTGATCCCTTATGGAGAGCGTCTCATACTTTCGTGACCGCTACCCAAAATATTGTATATAGAGTGACTTTAAAGTAGTGGGTGTCACGATTTACCCCAACAACCCAAAATATTGCATAGACAGAGACATCAAATCATTAGGTCTGAAACTTTTCCCCCAGTCCCCAAAATATTGAATATAAAGAGATCTAAATGCAGTGGCTAACAATCTTTTACTCAATCACTACCACAAAGTTATAATTATTGAGCCACTAAATCAATGGATCTCAACCTTTCATGTCCAATTCCCACATTACAGTACATAAAGAGACCTTAAAGTAGAGGATCTCAACCTTTTCCTCCAACTCACAGAATTATTGTAAATACAGAGCCATGAAAGCAGTGAGTATTAATCTTTTTCCCTCACACACCAAAAGATGTAAATATTGATCCCTTAAAGGAGAGGGTGTCAGACTTTCGTGCCCACTTCCAAAAATATTGTACAGACATACACCTGAATGCAGTGGGTCTGAATCTTTTTCTTTACCCTCCTCACATTATTGTATATTAAAAGAAATTAAAGCAGTGGGTGTCAACCATTCGCACCTACTCACAAAAATATTGTAAATACAGAGCTATTAAAGCAATGGATCTCAACCTTTCATGTCCAAATCCCACATTACTGTACATAAAGAGACCTTAAAGTAGAGGATCTCAACCTTTCCCTCCAAGTCACAGAATTATTGTAAATACAGAGCCATGAAAGCAGTGGGTATTAATAATTTTCCCCCACACACCCAAAGTTGTAAATAATGATCCTTTAAAGCAGGGGGTCTCCGAATTCTGTGCCCACTTCCCAAAATATTGAATATACAGAGACCTGAGAGCAGTGGGTTTCAAACTTGCCCACCTACTCAAAAAAATATAGGAAATGAAGATCCATTGAATCAGTGGGTATTAATCTGTTCGCCCAGACACCCAAATTTGTAAATATTGATCCATTAAAGGAGAGGGTGTCAGACTTTCGTGCCCACTTCCAAAAATAATGTACAGACATACACCTGAAAGCAGTGCGTCTGATCCTTTTTCTTTAATCTCCTCACATTATTGTATATAAAAGAAATTAAAGCAGTGGGTCTCAACCTTTCGCATCTACTCACAAAAATATTGTAAATACAGAGCAATTAAAGCAGTGGATCCTAACCTTTCATGTCCAATCCCCACATTATTGTATATAAAGAGACCATAAAGCAAAGGATCTCAACCTTTCCTTCCATCTCACAGAAATATTGTAAATACATAGACATGGAAGCAGTGAGTATCAATCTTTTTTAAACCCACACACCCGAAGTTGTAAATATTGATCCCTTATGGAGAGCATCTCATACTTTCGTGACCACTACCCAAAATATTGTATATAGAGTGACTTTAAAGTAGTGAGTGTCATGATTTACCCCCAACAACCCAAAATATTGCATAGACAGAGACATCAAAGCATTAGGTCTGAAACTTTTCCCCCACTCCCCAAAATATTGAATATAAAGAGATCTAAATGCAGTGGCTATCAATCTTTTTCTCTCTCACTACCACAAAGTTATGAATATTGAGCCACTAAAGCAATGGATCTCAACCTTTCATGTCCAATTCCCACATTACAGTACATAAGGAGTCCTTAAAGTAGAGGATCTCAACCTTTCCCTCCAACTCACAGAATTATTGTAAATACAGAGCCATGAAAGCAGTGAGTATTAATCTTTTTCCCCCACACACCAAAAGTTGTAAATATTGATCGCATAAAGGAGAGGGTGTCAGACTTTCGTGCCCACTTCCAAAAATATTCTACAGACATACACCTGAAAGCAGTGGGTCTGATCGTTTTTCTTTACTCTCCTCACATTATTGTATATAAAAAGAAATTAAAGCAGTGGGTGTCAACCTTTCGCACCTACTCACAAAAATATTGTAAATACAGAGCAATTAAAGCAATGGATCTCAACCTTTCATGTCCAATTCCCACATTACTGTACATAAAGAGACCTTAAAGTAGAGGATCTCAACCTTTCCCTCCAAGTCACAGAATTATTGTAAATACAGATCCATTAAAGCAGTGGGTATTAATAATTTTCCCCCACACACCCAAAGTTGTAAATATTGATCCCTTATGGACAGCGTCTCATACTTTCGTGATACTACCCAAAATATTGTATATAGAGTGACTTTAAAGTAGTGGGTGTCACGATTTAACCCCAACAACCCAAAATATTGCATAGACAGAGACATCAAAGCATTAGGTCTGAAACTTTTCCCCCACTCCCCAAAATATTGAATATGAAGAGATCTAAATGCAGTGGCTATCAATCTTTTTCTTCTCACTACCACAAAGTTAAAAATATTGAACCATTAAAGCAATGGATCACAACTTTTCATGTCCAATTCCCACATTACAGTACATAAAGAGACCTTAAAGTAGAGGATCTCAACCTTTCCCTCCAACTCACAGAATTATTGTAAATACAGAGCCATGAAAGCAGTGAGTATTAATCTTTTACCCCCACACACCAAAAGATGTAAATATTGATCCCTTAAAGGAGAGGGTGTCAGATGTCCGTGCCCACTTCCAAAAATATTGTATAGACAGCCACCTGAATGCAGTGGGTCTGAATCTTTTTCTTTTCTCTCCTCACATTATTGTATATAAAAAGAAATTAAAGCAGTGGGTGTCAACCATTCGCACCTACTCACAAAAATATTGTAAATACAGAGCAATTAAAGCAATGGATCTCAACCTTTCATGTCCAATTCCCACGTTACTGTACATAAAGAGACCATAAAGTAGAGGATCTCAACCTTTCCCGCCAAGTCACAGAATTATTGTAAATACAGAGCCATGAAAGCAGTGGGTATTAATAATTTTCCCCCACACACCCAAAGTTGTAAATAATGATCCCTTATGGAGAGAGTCTCATACTTTCGTGACCGCTACCCAAAATATTGTATATAGAGTGAATTTAAAGTAGTGGGTGTCACGATTTACCCCAAGAACCCAAAATATTGCATAGACAGAGACATCAAATCATTAGGTCTGAAACTTTTCCCCCAGTCCCGAAAATATTGAATATAAAGAAATCTAAATGCAGTGGCTAACAATCTTTTACTCAATCACTATCACAAAGTTATAATTATTGAGCCACTAAACCAATGGATCTCAACCTTTCATGTCCAATTCCCACATTACAGTACATAAAGAGACCTTAAAGTAGAGGATCTGAACCTTTCCCTCCAACTCACAGAATTATTGTAAATACAGAGCCATGAAAGCAGTGAGTATTAATCTTTTTTCCCCCACACACCAAAAGATGCAAATATTGATCCCTTAAAGGAGAGGGTGTCAGACTTTCGTGCCCACTTCCAAAAATATTGTACAGACATACACCTGAATGCAGTGGGTCTTAATCTTTTTCTTTACTCTCCTCACATTATTGTATATTAAAAGAAATTAAAGCAGTGGGTGTCAACCATTCGCACCTACTCACAAAAATATTGTAAATACAGAGCTATTAAAGCAATGGATCTCAACCTTTCATGTCCAATTCCCACATTACTGTACATAAAGAGACCTTAAAGTAGAGGATCTCAACCTTCCCAGCCAAGTCACAGAATTATTGTAAATACAGAGCCATGAAAGCAGTGGGTATTAATAATTTTCCCCCAAACACCCAAAGTTTTAAATAATGATCCTTTAAAGCAGGGGGTCTCCGAATTCCGTGCCTACTTCCCAAAATATTGAATATACAGAGACCTGAGAGCAGTGGGTTTCAAACTTTCCCACCTACTCAAAAAAATATTGGAAATAAAGATCCATTGAAACAGTGGGTATTAATCTTTTCGCCCAGACACCCAAATTTGTAAATATTGATCCATTAAAGGAGAGGGTGTCAGACGTCCGTGCCCACTTCCAAAAATATTGTATAGACAGCCACCTGAAAGCAGTGGGTCTGATCATTTTTCTTTACTCTCCTCACATTATTGTATATAAAAAGAAATTAAAGCTGTGGGTCTCAACCTTTCGCACCAACTCACAAAAATATTGTAAATACAGAGCAATTAAAGCAATGGATCTCAACCTTTCATGTCCAATTCCCACATTACTGTACATAAAGAGACCTTAAAGTAGAGGATCTCAACCTTTCCCTCCAAGTCACAGAATTATTGTAAATACAGATCCATGAAAGCAGTGGGTATTAATAATTTTCCCCCACACACCCAAAGTTGTAAATATTGATCCCTTATGGACAGCGTCTCATACTTTCGTGATACTACCCAAAATATTGTATATAGAGTGACTTTATAGTAGTGGGTGTCACGATTTACCCCCAGCAACCCAAAATATTGCATAGACAGAGACATCAAAGCATTAGGTCTAAAAACTTTCCGCCACTCCCCAAAATATTGAATATAAAGAGATCTAAATGCAGTGGCTTTCAATCTTTTTCTCTCTCACTACCACAAAGTTAAAAATATTGAACCACTAAAGCAAAGGATCTCAACCTTTCATGTCTAATTCCCACATGACTGTACATAAAGAGACCTTAAAGTAGAGGTTCTCAACTTTCCCTCCAACTCACAGAATTATTGTAAGTTCAGAGCCATTAAATAAGTGGGTAATATTCTTTTCCCCCACACACCCAAATTTGTAAATATTGATCCATTAAAGGAGAGGGTGTCAGACTTTCGTGCCCACTTCCAAAAATATTGTATAGACAGACACCTGAAAGCAGTGGGTCTGATCGTTTTTCTTTACTCTCCTCACATTATTGTATATAAAAAGAAATTAAAGCAGTGGGTCTCAACCTTTCGCACCTACTCACAAAAATATTGTAAATACATAGCCATTAAAGCAGTGGATCACAACCTTTAATGTCCAATCCCCACATTATTGTATATAAAGAGAACATAAAGCAAAGGATCTCAATCTTTTCTTCCAACTTACAGAAATATTGTAAATACATAGACATGGGAGCAGTGAGTATCAATGTTTATTAAACCCACACACCCGAAGTTGTAAATATTGATCCCTTATGGAGAGCGTCTCATACTTTCGTGACCACTACCCAAAATATTGTATATAGAGTGACTTTAAAGTAGTGGGTGTCACGATTTAACCCCAACAACCCAAAATATTGCATAGACAGAGACATCAAAGCATTAGGTCTGAAACTTTCCCCCACTCCCCAAAATATTGAATATGAAGAGATATAAATGCAGTGGCTATCAATCATTTTCTTCTCACTACCACAAAGTTAAAAATATTGAACCACTAAAGCAATGAATCACAACCTTTCATGTCCAATTCCCACATTAGAGTACATAAAGAGACCTTAAAGTAGAGGATCTCAACCTTTCCCTCCAAGTCACAGAATTATTGTAAATACAGAGCCATGAAAGCAGTGAGTATTAATCTTTTTCCCCCACACACCAAAAGATGTAAATATTTATCCCTTAAAGGAGAGGGTGGCAAACCTTCGTGCCCACTTCCAAAAATATTGTACAGACATACACCTGAATGCAGTGGGTCTGAATCTTTTTCTTTACTCTCCTCACATTATTGTATATAAAAAGAAATTAAAGCAGTGGGTGTCAACCTTTCGCACCAGTCACAAAAATATTGTAAATACAGAGCAATTAAAGCAATGGATCTCAACCTTTCATGTCCAATTCCCAAATTACTGTACATAAAGAGACCTTAAAGTAGAGGATCTCAACCTTTCCCTCCAAGTCACAGAATTATTGTAAATACAGAGCCATGAAAGCAGTGGTTATTAATAATTTTCCCCCACACGCCCAAAGTTGTAAATAATGATCCTTTAAAGCAGTGGGTCTCCGAATTCCGTGCCCACTTCCCAAAATATTGAATATACAGAGACCTGAGAGCAGTGGGTTCTAACTTTCCCACCTACTCAAAAAAATATTTGAAATAAAGATCCATTGAAACAGTGGATATTAATCTTTTCGCCCAACACCAAAATTTGTAAATATTGATCCATTAAAGGAGAGGGTGTCAGACTTTCGTGCCCACTTCCAAAAATATTGTATAGACATACACCTGAAAGCAGTGGGTCTGATCCTTTTTCTTTACTCTCCTCACATTATTGTATATAAAAGAAATTAAAGCAGTGGCTCTCAACCTTTCGCACCTACTCACAAAAATATTGTAAATACAGAGCTATTAAAGCAATGGATCTCAACCTTTCATGTCCAATTCCCACATTACTGTACATAAAGAGACCTTAAAGTAGAGGATCTCAACCTTTCCCTCCAAGTCACAGAATCATTGTAAATACAGAGCCAAGAAAGCAGAGGGTATTAATAATTTTCCCCCACACACCTAAAGTTGTAAATAATGATCCTTTAAAGCAGGGGGTCTCCGAATTCCGCGCCAACTTCCCAAAATATTGAATATACAGAGTCCTGAGAGCAGTGGGTTTCAAACTTTCCCACCTACTCAAAAAAATATTGGAAATAAAGATCCATTGAAACAGTGGGTATTAATCTTTTCGCCCAGACACCCAAATTTGTAAATATTGATCCATTAAAGGAGAGGGTGTCAGACTTTCGTGCCCACTCCCAAAAATATTGCATAGACATACACCTGAAAGCAGTGGGTCTGATCCATTTTCTTTACTCTCCTCGCATTATTGTATATAAAAGAAATTAAAGCAGTGGGTCTCAACCTTTCGCACCTACTCACAAAAATATTGTAAATACAGAGCAATTAAAGCAGTGGATCCTAACCTTTCATGTCCAATCCCCACATTATTGTATATAAAGAGACCATAAAGCAAAAGATATCAACCTTTCCTTCCATCTCACAGAAATATTGTAAATACATGGACATGGAAGCAGTGAGTATCAATCTTTTTTAAACCCACACACCCGAAGTTGTAAATATTGATCCCTTATGGAGAGCGTCTCATACTTTCGTGACCACTACCCCAAATTTTGTATATAGAGTGACTTTAAAGTAGAGGGTGTCACGATTTACCCCCAAAAACCCAAAATATTGCATAGACAGAGACATCAAAGCATTAGGTCTGAAACTTTTCCCACACTCCCAAAAATATTCAATATAAAGAGATCTATATGCAGTGGCTATCAATATTTTTCTCTCTCACTACCACAAAGTTATAAATATTGAGCCACTAAAGCAATGGATCTCAACCTTTCATGTCCAATTCCCACATTGCTCTACATAAAGAGACCTTAAAGTAGAGGTTCTCAACCTTTCCCTCCAACTCACAGAATTATTGTAAATTCAGAGCCATCAAATAAGTGGGTAATAATCTTTTGCCCACACACCCAAATTTGTAAATATTGATCCATTAAAGGAGAGGGTGTCAGACTTTCGTGCCCACTTCCAAAAATATTGTACAGACATACACCTGAATGCAGTGGGTCTTAATCTTTTTCTTTACTCTCCTCACATTATTGTATATTAAAAGAAATTAAAGCAGTGGGTGTCAACCATTCGCACCTACTCACAAAAATATTGTAAATACAGAGCTATTAAAGCAATGGATCTCAACCTTTCATGTCCAATTCCCACATTACTGTACATAAAGAGACCTTAAAGTAGAGGATCTCAACCTTCCCAGCCAAGTCACAGAATTATTGTAAATACAGAGCCATGAAAGCAGTGGGTATTAATAATTTTCCCCCAAACACCCAAAGTTGTAAATAATGATCCTTTAAATCAGGGGGTCTCTGAATTCCGTGCCCACTTCCCAAAATATTGAATATACAGAGACCTGAGAGCAGTGGGTTTCAAACTTTCCCACCTACTCAAAAAAATATTGGAAATAAAGATCCATTGAAACAGTGGGTATTAATCTTTTCGCCCAGACACCCAAATTTGTAAATATTGATCCATTAAAGGAGAGGGTGTCAGACGTCCGTGCCCACTTCCAAAAATATTGTATAGACAGCCACCTGAAAGCAGTGGGTCTGATCATTTTTCTTTACTCTCCTCACATTATTGTATATAAAAAGAAATTAAAGCAGTGGGTCTCAACCTTTCGCACCTACTCACAAAAATATTGTAAATACAGAGCAATTAAAGCAATGGATCTCAACCTTTCATGTCCAATTCCCACATTACTGTACATAAAGAGACCTTAAAGTAGAGGATCTCAACCTTTCCCTCCAAGTCACAGAATTATTGTAAATACAGATCCATGAAAGCAGTGGGTATTAATAATTTTCCCCTACACACCCAAAGTTGTAAATATTGATCCCTTATGGACAGCGTCTCATACTTTCGTGATACTACCCAAAATATTGTATATAGAGTGACTTTATAGTAGTGGGTGTCACGATTTACCCCCAGCAACCCAAAATATTGCATAGACAGAGACATCAAAGCATTAGGTCTAAAAACTTTCCGCCACTCCCCAAAATATTGAATATAAAGAGATCTAAATGCAGTGGCTTTCAATCTTTTTCTCTCTCACTACCACAAAGTTAAAAATATTGAACCACTAAAGCAAAGGATCTCAACCTTTCATGTCTAATTCCCACAGGACTGTACATAAAGAGACCTTAAAGTAGAGGTTCTCAACTTTCCCTCCAACTCACAGAATTATTGTAAATTCAGAGCCATTAAATAAGTGGGTAATAATCTTTTCCCCCACACACCCAAATTTGTAAATATTGATCCATTAAAGGAGAGGGTGTCAGACTTTCGTGCCCACTTCCAAAAATATTGTATAGACAGACACCTGAAAGCAGTGGGTCTGATCGTTTTTCTTTACTCTCCTCACATTATTGTATATAAAAAGAAATTAAAGCAGTGGGTCTCAACCTTTCGCACCTACTCACAAAAATATTGTAAATACAGAGCAATTAAAGCAATGGATCTCAACCTTTCATGTCCAATTCCCACATTACTGTACATAAAGAGACCTTAAAGTAGAGGATCTCAACCTTTCCCTCCAAGTCACAGAATTATTGTAAATACAGATCCATGAAAGCAGTGGGTATTAATAATTTTCCCCTACACACCCAAAGTTGTAAATATTGATCCCTTATGGACAGCGTCACATACTTTCGTGATACTACCCAAAATATTGTATCTAGAGTGACTTTATAGTAGTGGGTGTCACGATTTACCCCCAGCAACCCAAAATATTGCATAGACAGAGACATCAAAGCATTAGGTCTAAAAACTTTCCGCCACTCCCCAAAATATTGAATATAAAGAGATCTAAATGCAGTGGCTTTCAATCTTTTTCTCTCTCACTACCACAAAGTTAAAAATATTGAACCACTAAAGCAAAGGATCTCAACCTTTCATGTCTAATTCCCACATGACTGTACATAAAGAGACCTTAAAGTAGAGGTTCTCAACTTTCCCTCCAACTCACAGAATTATTGTAAATTCAGAGCCATTAAATAAGTGGGTAATAATCTTTTCCCCCACACACCCAAATTTGTAAATATTGATCCATTAAAGGAGAGGGTGTCAGACTTTCGTGCCCACTTCCAAAAATATTGTATAGACAGACACCTGAAAGCAGTGGGTCTGATCGTTTTTCTTTACTCTCCTCACATTATTGTATATAAAAAGAAATTAAAGCAGTGGGTCTCAACCTTTCGCACCAACTCACAAAAATATTGTAAATACATAGCCATTAAAGCAGTGGATCTCAACCTTTAATGTCCAATCCCCACATTATTGTATATAAAGAGAACATAAAGCAAAGGATCTCAATCTTTTCTTCCAACTTACAGAAATATTGTAAATACATAGACATGGGAGCAGTGAGTATCAATGTTTATTAAACCCACACACCCGAAGTTGTAAATATTGATCCCTTATGGAGAGCGTCTCATACTTTCGTGACCACTACCCAAAATATTGTATATAGAGTGACTTTATAGTAGTGGGTGTCACGATTTACCCCCAGCAACCCAAAATATTGCATAGACAGAGACATCAAAGCATTAGGTCTAAAAACTTTCCGCCACTCCCCAAAATATTGAATATAAAGAGATCTAAATGCAGTGGCTTTCAATCTTTTTCTCTCTCACTACCACAAAGTTAAAAATATTGAACCACTAAAGCAAAGGATCTCAACCTTTCATGTCTAATTCCCACATGACTGTACATAAAGAGACCTTAAAGTAGAGGTTCTCAACTTTCCCTCCAACTCACAGAATTATTGTAAATTCAGAGCCATTAAATAAGTGGGTAATATTCTTTTCCCCCACACACCCAAATTTGTAAATATTGATCCATTAAAGGAGAGGGTGTCAGACTTTCGTGCCCACTTCCAAAAATATTGTATAGACAGACACCTGAAAGCAGTGGGTCTGATCGTTTTTCTTTACTCTCCTCACATTATTGTATATAAAAAGAAATTAAAGCAGTGGGTCTCAACCTTTCGCACCAACTCACAAAAATATTGTAAATACATAGCCATTAAAGCAGTGGATCTCAACGTTTAATGTCCAATCCCCACATTATTGTATATAAAGAGAACATAAAGCAAAGGATCTCAATCTTTTCTTCCAACTTACAGAAATATTGTAAATACATAGACATGGGAGCAGTGAGTATCAATGTTTATTAAACCCACACACCCGAAGTTGTAAATATTGATCCCTTATGGAGAGCGTCTCATACTTTCGTGACCACTACCCAAAATATTGTATATAGAGTGACTTTAAAGTAGTGGGTGTCACGATTTAACCCCAACAACCCAAAATATTGCATAGACAGAGACATCAAAGCATTAGGTCTGAAACTTTCCCCCACTCCCCAAAATATTGAATATGAAGAGATATAAATGCAGTGGCTATCAATCTTTTTCTTCTCACTACCACAAAGTTAAAAATATTGAACCACTAAAGCAATGAATCACAACCTTTCATGTCCAATTCCCACATTAGAGTACATAAAGAGACCTTAAAGTAGAGGATCTCAACCTTTCCCTCCAAGTCACAGAATTATTGTAAATACAGAGCCATGAAAGCAGTGAGTATTAATCTTTTTCCCCCACACACCAAAAGATGTAAATATTTATCCCTTAAAGGAGAGGGTGGCAAACCTTCGTGCCCACTTCCAAAAATATTGTACAGACATACACCTGAATGCTGTGGGTCTGAATCTTTTTCTTTACTCTCCTCACATTATTGTATATAAAAAGAAATTAAAGCAGTGGGTGTCAACCTTTCGCACCAGTCACAAAAATATTGTAAATACAGAGCAATTAAAGCAATGGATCTCAACCTTTCATGTCCAATTCCCAAATTACTGTACATAAAGAGACCTTAAAGTAGAGGATCTCAACCTTTCCCTCCAAGTCACAGAATTATTGTAAATACAGAGCCATGAAAGCAGTGGTTATTAATAATTTTCCCCCACACGCCCAAAGTTGTAAATAATGATCCTTTAAAGCAGTGGGTCTCCGAATTCCGTGCCCACTTCCCAAAATATTGAATATACAGAGACCTGAGAGCAGTGGGTTCTAACTTTCCCACCTACTCAAAAAAATATTAGAAATAAAGATCCATTGAAACAGTGGATATTAATCTTTTCGCCCAACACCAAAATTTGTAAATATTGATCCATTAAAGGAGAGGGTGTCAGACTTTCGTGCCCACTTCCAAAAATATTGTATAGACATACACCTGAAAGCAGTGGGTCTGATCCTTTTTCTTTACTCTCCTCACATTATTGTATATAAAAGAAATTAAAGCAGTGGCTCTCAACCTTTCGCACCTACTCACAAAAATATTGTAAATACAGAGTATTAAAGCAATGGATCTCAACCTTTCATGTCCAATTCCCACATTACTGTACATAAAGAGACCTTAAAGTAGAGGATCTCAACCTTTCCCTCCAAGTCACAGAATCATTGTAAATACAGAGCCAAGAAAGCAGAGGGTATTAATAATTTTCCCCCACACACCTAAAGTTGTAAATAATGATCCTTTAAAGCAGGGGGTCTCCGAATTCCGCGCCAACTTCCCAAAATATTGAATATACAGAGTTCTGAGAGCAGTGGGTTTCAAACTTTCCCACCTACTCAAAAAAATATTGGAAATAAAGATCCATTGAAACAGTGGGTATTAATCTTTTCGCCCAGACACCCAAATTTGTAAATATTGATCCATTAAAGGAGAGGGTGTCAGACTTTCGTGCCCACTCCCAAAAATATTGCATAGACATACACCTGAAAGCAGTGGGTCTGATCCATTTTCTTTACTCTCCTCGCATTATTGTATATAAAAGAAATTAAAGCAGTGGGTCTCAACCTTTCGCACCTACTCACAAAAATATTGTAAATACAGAGCAATTAAAGCAGTGGATCCTAACCTTTCATGTCCAATCCCCACATTATTGTATATAAAGAGACCATAAAGCAAAAGATATCAACCTTTCCTTCCATCTCACAGAAATATTGTAAATACATGGACATGGAAGCAGTGAGTATCAATCTTTTTTAAACCCACACACCCGAAGTTGTAAATATTGATCCCTTATGGAGAGCGTCTCATACTTTCGTGACCACTACCCAAAATATTGTATATAGAGTGACTTTAAAGTAGAGGGTGTCACGATTTACCCCCAAAAACCCAAAATATTGCATAGACAGAGACATCAAAGCATTAGGTCTGAAACTTTTCCCACACTCCCAAAAATATTGAATATAAAGAGATCTATATGCAGTGGCTATCAATATTTTTCTCTCTCACTACCACAAAGTTATAAATATTGAGCCACTAAAGCAATGGATCTCAACCTTTCATGTCCAATTCCCACATTGCTCTACATAAAGAGACCTTAAAGTAGAGGTTCTCAACCTTTCCCTCCAACTCACAGAATTATTGTAAATTCAGAGCCATCAAATAAGTGGGTAATAATCTTTTGCCCACACACCCAAATTTGTAAATATTGATCCCTTAAAGGAGAGGGTGTCAGACTTTCGTGCCCACTTCCAAAAATATTGTACAGACATACACCTGAATGCAGTGGGTCTTAATCTTTTTCTTTACTCTCCTCACATTATTGTATATTAAAAGAAATTAAAGCAGTGGGTGTCAACCATTCGCACCTACTCACAAAAATATTGTAAATACAGAGCTATTAAAGCAATGGATCTCAACCTTTCATGTCCAATTCCCACATTACTGTACATAAAGAGACCTTAAAGTAGAGGATCTCAACCTTCCCAGCCAAGTCACAGAATTATTGTAAATACAGAGCCATGAAAGCAGTGGGTATTAATAATTTTCCCCCAAACACCCAAAGTTGTAAATAATGATCCTTTAAATCAGGGGGTCTCTGAATTCCGTGCCCACTTCCCAAAATATTGAATATACAGAGACCTGAGAGCAGTGGGTTTCAAACTTTCCCACCTACTCAAAAAAATATTGGAAATAAAGATCCATTGAAACAGTGGGTATTAATCTTTTCGCCCAGACACCCAAATTTGTAAATATTGATCCATTAAAGGAGAGGGTGTCAGACGTCCGTGCCCACTTCCAAAAATATTGTATAGACAGCCACCTGAAAGCAGTGGGTCTGATCATTTTTCTTTACTCTCCTCACATTATTGTATATAAAAAGAAATTAAAGCAGTGGGTGTCAAACTTTCGCACCTACTCACAAAAATATTGTAAATACATAGCCATTAAAGCAGTGGATCTCAACCTTTAATGTCCAATCCCCACATTATTGTATATAAAGAGACCAAAATCAAAGGATCTCAATCTTTTCTTCCAACTCACAGAAATATTGTAAATACATAGACATGGGAGCAGTGAGTATCAATCTTTATTAAACGCACACACCCGAAGTTGTAAATATTGATCCCTTATGGAGAGCGTCTCATACTTTCGTGACCACTACCCAAAATATTGTATATAGAGTGACTTTAAAGTAGTGGGTGTCACGATTTACCCCAACAACCCAAAATATTGCATAGACAGAGACATCAAAGCATTAGGTCTGAAACTTTTCCCCCACTCCCCAAAATATTGAATATAAAGAGATCTAAATGCAGTGGCTATCAATCTTTTTCTCTCTCACTACCACAAAGTTATAAATATTGAGCCACTAAAGCAATGGATCTCAACCGTTCATGTCCAATTCCCACATTACTGTACATAAAGAGACCTTGAAGTCGAGGTTCTCAACCTTTCCCTCCAACTCACAGAATTATTGTAAATACAGAGCCATGAAAGCAGTGAGTATTAATCTTTTCCCCCCACACACCAAAATTTGTAAATATTGATCCCTTAAAGGAGAGGGTGTCAGACTTTCGTGCCCACTTCCAAAAATATTGTACAGACATACACCTGAATGCAGTGGGTCTGAATCTTTTTCTTTACTCTCCTCACATTATTGTATATAAAAAGAAATTAAAGCAGTGGGTGTCAACCTTTCGCACCTACTCACAAAAATATTGTAAATACAGAGCAATTAAAGCAATGGATCTCAACCTTTCATGTCCAATTCCCACATTACTGTACATAAAGAGACCTTAAAGAAGAGGATCTCAACCTTTCCCTCCAAATCACAGAATCATTGTAAATACAGAGCCATGAAAGCAGTGGGTATTAATAATTTTCCACCACACACCCAAAGTTGTAAATAATGATCCTTTAAAGCAGGGGGTCTCTGAATTCTGTGCCCACTTCCCAAAATATTGAATATACAGAGACCTGAGAGCAGTGGGTTTCAAACTTTCCCACCTACTCAAAAAAATATTGGAAATAAAGATCCATTTAAACAGTGGGTATTAATCTTTTTCCCACACACACCCAAAGTTGTAAATATTGATACCTTAAAGGAGAGGGAGTCAGACTTTCGTGCCCACTTCCAAAAATATGGTACAGACAGACACCTGAAAGCAGTGGGTCTGAATCTTTTTCTTTACTCTCCTCACATTATTGTATATAAAAAGAAATTAAAGCAGTGGGTCTCAACCTTTCTCACCTACTCACAAAAATATTGTAAATACAGAGCAATTAAAGCAATGGATCCTAACATTTCATGTCCAATCCCCACATTATTGTATATAAAGAGACCATAAAGCAAAGGATCTCAACCTTTCCTTCCATCTCACAGAAATATTGTAAATACATAGACATGGGAGTAGTGAGTATCAATCTTTATTAAACCCACACACCCGAAGTTGTAAATATTGATCCCTTATGGAGAGCGTCTCATACTTTCGTGACCACTACCCAAAATATTGTATATAGAGTGACTTTAAAGTAGTGGGTGTCACGATTTACCCCCAACAACCCAAAATATTGCATAGACAGAGACATCAAATCATTAGGTCTGAAACGTTTCCCCCCGTCCCCAAAATATTGAATATAAAGAGATCTAAATGCAGTGGCTAACAATCTTTTTCTCAATCACTACCACAGAGTTATAAATATTGAGCCACTAAAGCAATGGATCTCAACCTTTCATGTCCAATTCCCACATTACAGTACATAAAGAGACCTTAAAGTAGAGGATCTCAACCTTTCCCTCCAACTCACAGAATTATTGTAAATAGAGAGCCATGAAAGCAGTGAGTATTAATCTTTTTCCCCCACACACCAAAAGTTGTAAATATTGATCCCTTAAAGGAGAGGGTGTCAGACTTTCGTGCCCACTTCCAAAAATATTGTACAGACATAAACCTGAATGCAGTGGGTCTGAATCTTTTTCTTTACTCTCCTCACATTATTGTATATAAAAAGAAATTAAAGCAGTGGGTGTCAAACTTTCGCACCTACTCACAAAAGTATTGTAAATACAGAGCAATTAAAGCAATGGATCTCAACCTTTCATGTCCAATTCCCACATTACTGTACATAAAGAGACCTTAAAATAGAGGATCTCAACCTTTCCCTCCAAGTCACAGAATTATTGTAAATACAGAGCCATGAAAGCAGTGGGTATTAATAATTTTCCCCCACACACCCAAAGTTGTAAATAATGATCCTTTAAATCAGGGGGTCTCCGAATTCCGTGCCCACTTCCCAAAATATTGAATATACAGAGACCTGAGAGCAGTGGGTTACAAACTTTCCCACCTACTCAAAAAAATATTGGAAATGAAGATCAATTGAAACAGTGGGTATTAATCATTTCGCCCAGACACCCAAATTTGTAAATATTGATCCATTAAAGGAGAGGGTGTCAGACTTTAGTGCCCACTTCCAAAAATATTGTACAGACATACACCTGAAAGCAGTGGGTCTGATCCTTTTTCTTTACTCTCCTCACATTATTGTATATAAAAGAAATTAAAGCAGTGAGTTTCAACCTTTCGCACCTACTCACAAAAATATTGTAAATACAGAGCAATTAAAGCAGTGGATCCTAACCTTTCATGTCCAATCCCCACATTATTGTATATAAAGAGACCATAAAGCAAAGGATCTCAACCTTTCCTTCCATCTCACAGAAATATTGTAAATACATAGACATGGAAGCAGTGAATATCAATCTTTATTAAACCCACACACCCAAAGTTGTAAATATTGATCCCTTATGGAGAGCGTCTCATACTTTCGTGACCACTACCCAAAATATTGTATATAGAGTTACTTTAGAGTAGTGGGTGTCACGATTTACCCCCAACAACCCAAAATATTGCATAGACAGAGACATCAAAGCATTAGGTCTGAAACTTTTCCCACACTCCCAAAAATATTGAATATAAAGAGATTTATATGCAGTGTCTATCAATATTTTTCTCTTTCACTACCACAAAGTTATAAATATTGAGCCACTAAAACAATAGATCTCAACCTTTCATGTCCAATTGCCACATTGTTCTACATAAAGAGACCTTAAAGTAGAGGTTCTCAACCTTTCCCTCCAACTCACAGAATTATTGTAAATTCAGAGCCATTAAATAAGTGGGTAATAATCTTTTCGACAAAAAACCAAATTTGTAAATATTGATCCATTAAAGGAGAGGGTGTCAGACTTTCGTGCCCACTTCCAAAAATATTGTATAGACAGACACCTGAAAGCAGTGGGTCAGATCGTTTTTCTTTACTCTCCTCACATTATTGTATATAAAAAGAAATTAAAGCAGTGGGTCTCAACCTTTCGCACCAACTCACTAAAACATTGTAAATACATAGCCATTAAAGCAGTGGATCTCAACCTTTCATGTCCAATCCCCACATTATTGTATATAAAGAAACCATAAAGCAAAGGATCTCAATCTTTTCTTCCAACTCACAGAAATATTGTAAATACATAGACATGGGTGCAGTGAGTATCAATCTTTAATAAACCCACACACCCAAAGTTGTAAATATTGATCCCTTATGGAGAGCGTCTCATACTTTCGTGACCACTACCCAAAATATTGTATATAGAGTGACTTTAAAGTAGTGGGTGTCACGATTTACCCCCAACAACCCAAAATATTGCATAGACAGAGACATCAAAGCATTAGGTCTGAAACTTTTCCCACACTCGCAAAAATATTGAATATAAAGCGATCTATATGCAGTGGCTAACAATCTTTTTCTCTCTCACTACCACAAAGTTATAAATATTGAGCCACTAAACCAATGGATCTCAACCTTTCATGTCCAATTCCCAAATAACTGTACATAAAGAGACCTTAAAGTAGAGGTTCCCAACTTTCCCTCCAACTCACAGAATTATTGTAAATTCAGAGCCATTAAATAAGTGGGTAATAATCTTTTCCCCCACACACCAAAAGATGTAAATATTTATCCCTTAAAGGAGAGGGTGGCAGACTTTCGTGCCCACTTCCAAAAATATTGTACAGACATACACCTGAATGCAGTGGGTCTGAATCTTTTTCTTTACTCTCCTCACATTATTGTATATAAAAAGAAATTAAAGCAGTGGGTGTCAACCTTTCGCACCAGTCACAAAAATATTGTAAATACAGAGCAATTAAAGCAATGGATCTCAACCTTTCATGTCCAATTCCCAAATTACTGTACATAAAGAGACCTTAAAGTAGAGGATCTCAACCTTTCCCTCCAAGTCACAGAATTATTGTAAATACAGAGCCATGAAAGCAGTGGTTATTAATAATTTTCCCCCACACGCCCAAAGTTGTAAATAATGATCCTTTAAAGCAGGGGGTCTCCGAATTCTGTGCCCACTTCCCAAAATATTGAATATACTGAGACCTGAGAGCAGTGGGTTTCAAACTTTCCCACCTACTCAAAAAAATATTGGAAATAAAGATCCATTGAAACAGTGGGTATTAATCTTTTTCCCACACACACCCAAAGTTGTAAATATTGATACCTTAAAGGAGAGGGAGTCAGACTTTCGTGCCCACTTCCAAAAATATGGTACAGACAGACACCTGAAAGCAGTGGGTCTGAATCTTTTTCTTTACTCTCCTCACATTATTGTATATAAAAAGAAATTAAAGCAGTGGGTCTCAACCTTTCTCACCTACTCACAAAAATATTGTAAATACAGAGCAATTAAAGCAATGGATCCTAACCTTTCATGTCCAATCCCCACATTATTGTATATAAAGAGACGATAAAGCAAAGGATCTCAACCTTTCCTTCCATCTCACAGAAATATTGTAAATACATAGACATGGGAGCAGTGAGTATCAATCTTTATTAAACCCACACACCCGAAGTTGTAAATATTGATCCCTTATGGAGAGCGTCTCATACTTTCGTGACCACTACCCAAAATATTGTATATAGAGTGACTTTAAAGTAGTGGGTGTCACGATTTACCCCCAACAACCTAAAATATTGCATAGATAGAGACATCAAATCATTAGGTCTGAAACGTTTCCCCCATTCCCCAAAATATTGAATATAAAGAGATCTAAATGCAGTGGCTCACAATCTTTTTCTCAATCACTACCACAGAGTTATAAATATTGAGCCACTAAAGCAATGGATCTCAACGTTTCATGTCCAATTCCCACATTACAGTACATAAAGAGACCTTAAAGTAGAGGATCTCAACCTTTCCCTCCAACTCACAGAATTATTGTAAATAGAGAGCCATGAAAGCAGTGAGTATTAATCTTTTTCCCCCACACACCAAAAGTTGTAAATATTGATCCCTTAAAGGAGAGGGTGTCAGACTTTCGTGCCCACTTCCAAAAATATTGTACAGACATACACCTGAATGCAGTGGGTCTGAATCTTTTTCTTTACTCTCCTCACATTATTGTATATTAAAAGAAATTAAAGCAGTGGGTGTCAGCCATTCGCACCTACTCACAAAAATATTGTAAATACAGAGCTATTAAAGCAATGGATCTCAACCTTTCATGTCCAATTCCCACATTACTGTACATAAAGAGACCTTAAAGTAGAGGATCTCAACCTTTCCCTCCAAGTCACAGAATTATTGTAAATACAGAGCCATGAAAGCAGTGGGTATTAATAATTTTCCCCCACACACCCAAAGTTGTAAATAATGATCCTTTAAAGCAGGGGGTCTCCGAATTCTGTGCCCACTTCCCAAAATATTGAATATACAGAGACCTGAGAGCAGTGGGTTTCAAACTTGCCCACCTACTCAAAAAAATATAGGAAATGAAGATCCATTGAATCAGTGGGTATTAATCTGTTCGCCCAGACACCCAAATTTGTAAATATTGATCCATTAAAGGAGAGGGTGTCAGACTGTCGTGCCCACTTCCAAAAATAATGTACAGACATACACCTGAAAGCAGTGGGTCTGATCCTTTTTCTTTACTCTCCTCACATTATTGTATATAAAAGAAATTAAAGCAGTGGCTCTCAACCTTTCGCACCTACTCACAAAAATATTGTAAATACAGAGCAATTAAAGCAGTGGATCTCAACCTTTCATGTCCAATTCCCACATTACTGTACATAAAGAGACCTTAAAGTAGAGGATCTCAACCTTTCCCTCCAAGTCACAGAATTATTGTAAATACAGATCCATGAAAGCAGTGGGTATTAATAATTTTCCCCCACACACCCAAAGTTGTAAATATTGATCCCTTATGGACAGCGTCTCATACTTTCGTGATACTAACCAAAATATTGTATATAGAGTGACTTTAAAGTAGTGGGTGTCACGATTTAACCCCAACAACCCAAAATATTGCATAGACAGAGACATCAAAGCATTAGGTCTGAAACTTTTCCCCCACTCCCCAAAATATTGAATATGAAGAGATCTAAATGCAGTGGCTATCAATCTTTTTCTTCTCACTACCACAAAGTTAAAAATATTGAACCATTAAAGCAATGGATCACAACCTTTCATGTCCAATTCCCACATTACAGTACATAAAGAGACCTTAAAGTAGAGGATCTCAACCTTTCCATCCAACTCACAGAATTATTGTAAATACAGAGCCATGAAAGCAGTGAGTATTAATCTTTTTCCCCCACACACCAAAAGATGTAAATATTGATCCCTTAATGGAGAGGGTGTCAGACTTTCGTGCCCACTTCCAAAAATATTGTACAGACATACACCTGAATGCAGTGGGTCTGAATCTTTTTCTTTTCTCTCCTCACATTATTGTATATAAAAAGAAATTAAAGCAGTGGGTGTCAACCATTCGCACCTACTCACAAAAATATTGTAAATACAGAGCAATTAAAGCAATGGATCTCAACCTTTCATGTCCAATTCCCACATTACTGTACATAAAGAGACCTTAATGTAGAGGATCTCAACATTTCCCGCCAAGTCACAGAATTATTTTAAATACAGAGCCATGAAAGCAGTGGGTATTAATAATTTTCCCCCACACACCCAAAGTTGTAAATAATGATCCTTTAAAGAAGGGGGTCTCCGAATTCCGTGCCCACTTCCCAAAATATTAAATATACAGAGACCAGAGAGCAGTGGGTTTCAAACTTGCCCACCTACTCAAAAAAATATTGGAAATGAAGATCCATTGAAACAGTGAGTATTAATTTTTTTCCCCCACACACCCAAAGTTTTAAATATTGATACCTTAAAGGAGAGGGTGTCAGACGTCCGTGCCCACTTCCAAAAATATTGTATAGACAGCCACCTGAAAGCAGTGGGTCTGATCATTTTTCTTTACTCTCCTCACATTATTGTATATAAAAAGAAATTAAAGCAGTGGGTCTCAACCTTTCGCACCAACTCACAAAAATATTGTAAATACAGAGCAATTAAAGCAATGGATCTCAACCTTTCATGTCCAATTCCCACATTACTGTACATAAAGAGACCTTAAAGTAGAGGATCTCAACCTTTCCCTCCAAGTCACAGAATTATTGTAAATACAGATCCATGAAAGCAGTGGGTATTAATAATTTTCCCCCACACACCCAAAGTTGTAAATATTGATCCCTTATGGAGAGCGTCTCATACTTTCGTGACCACTACCCAAAATATTGTATATAGAGTTACTTTAGAGTAGTGGGTGTCACGATTTACCCCCAACAAACCAAAATATTGCATAGACAGAGACATCAAAGCATTAGGTCTGAAACTTTTCCCACACTCCCAAAAATATTGAATATAAAGAGATTTATATGCAGTGTCTATCAATATTTTTCTCTCTCACTACCACAAAGTTATGAATATTGAGCCACTAAAACAATAGATCTCAACCTTTCATGTCCAATTGCCACATTGTTCTACATAAAGAGACCTTAAAGTAGAGGTTCTCAACCTTTCCCTCCAACTCACAGAATTATTGTAAATTCAGAGCCATTAAATAAGTGGGTAATAATCTTTTCGCCCACACACCCAAATTTGTAAATATTGATCCATTAAAGGAGAGGGTGTCAGACTTTCGTGCCCACTTCCAAAAATATTGTATAGACAGACACCTGAAAGCAGTGGGTCTGATCGTTTTTCTTTACTCTCCTCACATTATTGTAAATAAAAAGAAATTAAAGCAGTGGGTCTCAACCTTTCGCACCAACTCACTAAAACATTGTAAATACATAGCCATTAAAGCAGTGGTTCTCAACCTTTCATGTCCAATCCCCACATTATTGTATATAAAGAAACCATAAAGCAAAGGATCTCAATCTTTTCTTCCAACTCACAGAAATATTGTAAATACATAGACATGGGTGCAGTGAGTATCAATCTTTAATAAACCCACACACCCAAAGTTGTAAATATTGATCCCTTATGGAGAGCGTCTCATACTTTCGTGACCACTACCCAAAATATTGTATATAGAGTGACTTTAAAGTAGTGGGTGTCACGATTTACCCCCAACAACCCAAAATATTGCATAGACAGAGACATCAAAGCATTAGGTCTGAAACTTTTCCCACACTCGCAAAAATATTGAATATAAAGAGATCTATATGCAGTGGCTAACAATCTTTTTCTCTCTCACTACCACAAAGTTATAAATATTGAGCCACTAAACCAATGGATCTCAACCTTTCATGTCCAATTCCCAAATAACTGTACATAAAGAGACCTTAAAGTAGAGGTTCCCAACTTTCCCTCCAACTCACAGAATTATTGTAAATTCAGAGCCATTAAATAAGTGGGTAATAATCTTTTCCCCCACACACCAAAAGATGTAAATATTTATCCCTTAAAGGAGAGGGTGGCAGACTTTCGTGCCCACTTCCAAAAATATTGTACAGACATACACCTGAATGCAGTGGGTCTGAATCTTTTTCTTTACTCTCCTCACATTATTGTATATAAAAAGAAATTAAAGCAGTGGGTGTCAACCTTTCGCACCAGTCACAAAAATATTGTAAATACAGAGCAATTAAAGCAATGGATCTCAACCTTTCATGTCCAATTCCCAAATTACTGTACATAAAGAGACCTTAAAGTAGAGGATCTCAACCTTTCCCTCCAAGTCACAGAATTATTGTAAATACAGAGCCATGAAAGCAGTGGTTATTAATAATTTTCCCCCACACGCCCAAAGTTGTAAATAATGATCCTTTAAAGCAGGGGGTCTCCGAATTCCGTGCCCACTTCCCAAAATATTGAATATACAGAGTCCTGAGAGCAGTGGGTTCTAACTTTCCCACCTACTCAAAAAAATATTAGAAATAAAGATCCATTGAAACAGTGGATATTAATCTTTTGGCCCAACACCAAAATTTGTAAATGTTGATCCATTAAAGGAGAGGGTGTCAGACTTTCGTGCCCACTTCCAAAAATATTGTATAGACATACACCTGAAAGCAGTGGGTCTGATCCATTTTCTTTACTCTCCTCGCATTATTGCATATAAAAGATATTAAAGCAGTGGGTCTCAACCTTTCGCACCTACTCACAAAAATATTGTAAATACAGAGCAATTAAAGCAGTGGATCCTAACCTTTCATGTCCAATCCCCACATTATTGTATATAAAGAGACCATAAAGCAAAAGATATCAACCTTTCCTTCCATCTCACAGAAATATTGTAAATACATGGACATGGAAGCAGTGAGTATCAATCTTTTTCAAACCCACACACCCGAAATTGTAAATATTGATCCCTTATGGAGAGCGTCTCATACTTTCGTGACCACTAACCAAAATATTGTATATAGAGTGACTTTAAAGTAGAGGGTGTCACGATTTACCCCCAACAACCCAAAATATTGCATAGACAGAGACATCAAAGCATTAGGTCTGAAACTTTTCCCACACTCCCAAAAATATTGAATATAAAGAGATCTATATGCAGTGGCTATCAATATTTTTCTCTCTCACTACCACAAAGTTATAAATATTGAGCCACTAAAGCAATGGATCTCAACCTTTCATGTCCAATTCCCACATTGCTCTACATAAAGAGACCTTAAAGTAGAGGTTCTCAACCTTTCCCTCCAACTCACAGAATTATTGTAAATTCAGAGCCATCAAATAAGTGGGTAATAATCTTTTGCCCACACACCCAAATTTGTAAATATTGATCCATTAAAGGAGAGGGTGTCAGACTTTCGTGCCCACTTCCAAAAATGTTGTATAGACAGCCACCTGAATTCAGTGGGTCTGATCGTTTTTCTTTACTCTCCTCACATTATTGTATATAAAAAGAAATTAAAGCAGTGGGTCTCAACCTTTCGCACCAACTCACAAAAATATTGTAAATACATAGCCATTAAAGCAGTGGATCTCAACCTTTAATGTCCAATCCCCACATTATTGTATATAAAGAGACCATAAAGCAAAGGATCTCAATCTTTTCTTCCAACTCACAGAAATATTGTAAATACATAGACATGGGAGCAGTGAGTATCAATCTTTATTAAACGCACACACCCGAAGTTGTAAATATTGATCCCTTATGGAGAGCGTCTCATACTTTCGTGACCACTACCCAAAATATTGTATATAGAGTGACTTTAAAGTAGTGGGTGTCACGAATTACCCCAACAACCCAAAATATTGCATAGACAGAGACATCAAAGCATTAGGTCTGAAACTTTTCCCCCACTCCCCAAAATATTGAATATAAAGAGATCTAAATGCAGTGGCTATCAATCTTTTTCTCTCTCACTACCACAAAGTTATAAATATTGAGCCACTAAAGCAATGGATCTCAACCGTTCATGTCCAATTCCCACATTACTGTACATAAAGAGACCTTGAAGTCGAGGTTCTCAACCTTTCCCTCCAACTCACAGAATTATTGTAAATACAGAGCCATGAAAGCAGAGGGTATTAATAATTTTCCCCCACACACCTAAAGTTGTAAATAATCATCCTTTAAAGCAGGGGGTCTCCGAATTCCGCGCCAACTTCCCAAAATATTGAATATACAGAGTCCTGAGAGCAGTGGGTTTCAAACTTTCCCACCTACTCAAAAAAATATTGGAAATAAAGATCCATTGAAACAGTGGGTATTAATCTTTTCGCCCAGACACCCAAATTTGTAAAAATTGATCCATTAAAGGAGAGGGTGTCAGACTTTCGTGCCCACTCCCAAAAATATTGCATAGACATACACTTGAAAGCAGTGGGTCTGATCCATTTTCTTTACACTCCTCGCATTATTGTATATAAAAGAAATTAAAGCAGTGGGTCTCAACCTTTCGCACCTACTCACAAAAATATTGTAAATACAGAGCAATTAAAGCAGTGGATCCTAACCTTTCATGTTCAATCCCCACATTATTGTATATAAAGAGACCATAAAGCAAAAGATATCAACCTTTCCTTCCATCTCACAGAAATATTGTAAATACATGGACATGGAAGCAGTGAGTATCAATCTTTTTCAAACCCACACACCCGAAGTTGTAAATATTGATCCCTTATGGAGAGCGTCTCATACTTTCGTGACCACTACCCAAAATATTGTATATAGAGTGACTTTAAAGTAGTGGGTGTCACGATTTACCCCCAACAACCCAAAATATTGCATAGACAGAGACATCAAAGCATTAGGTCTGAAACTTTTCCCACACTCCCAAAAATATTGAATATAAAGAGATCTATATGCTGTGGCTATCAATATTTTTCTCTCTCACTACCACAAAGTTATAAATATTGAGCCACTAAAGCAATGGATCTCAACCTTTCATGTCCAATTCCCACATTGCTCTACATAAAGAGACCTTAAAGTAGAGGTTCTCAACCTTTCCCTCCAACTCACAGAATTATTGTAAATTCAGAGCCATCAAATAAGTGGGTAATAATCTTTTGCCCACACACCCAAATTTGTAAATATTGATCCATTAAAGGAGAGGGTGTCAGACTTTCGTGCCCACTTCCAAAAACGTTGTATAGATAGCCACCTGAATTCAGTGGGTCTGATCGTTTTTCTTTACTCTCCTCACATTATTGTATATAAAAAGAAATTAAAGCAGTGGGTCTCAACCTTTCGCACCAACTCACAAAAATATTGTAAATACATAGCCATTAAAGCAGTGGATCTCAACCTTTAATGTCCAATCCCCACATTATTGTATATAAAGAGACCATAAAGCAAAGGATCTCAATCTTTTCTTCCAACTCACAGAAATATTGTAACTACATAGACATGGGAGCAGTGAGTATCAATCTTTATTAAACGCACACACCAGAAGTTGTAAATATTGATCCCTTATGGAGAGCGTCTCATACGTTCGTGACCACTACCCAAAATATTGTATATAGAGTGACTTTAAAGTAGTGGGTGTCACGATTTACCCCAACAACCCAAAATATTGCATAGACAGAGACATCAAAGCATTAGGTCTGAAACTTTTCCCCCACTCCCCAAAATATTGAATATAAAGAGATCTAAATGCAGTGGCTATCAATCTCTTTCTCTCTCACTACCACAAAGTTATAAATATTGAGCCACTAAAGCAATGGATCTCAACCGTTCATGTCCAATTCCCACATTACTGTACATAAAGAGACCTTGAAGTCGAGGTTCTCAACCTTTCCCTCCAACTCACAGAATTATTGTAAATACAGAGCCATGAAAGCAGTGAGTATTAATCTTTTCCACCCACACACCAAAAGTTGTAAATATTGATCCCTTAAAGGAGAGGGTGTCAGACTTTCGTGCCCACTTCCAAAAATATTGTACAGACATACACCTGAATGCAGTGGGTCTGAATCTTTTTCTTTACTCTCCTCACATTATTGTATATAAAAAGAAATTAAAGCAGTGGGTGTCAACCTTTCGCACCTACTCACAAAAATATTGTAAATACAGAGCAATTAAAGCAATGGATCTCAACCTTTCATGTCCAATTCCCACATTACTGTACATAAAGAGACCTTAAAGAAGAGGATCTCAACCTTTCCCTCCAAGTCACAGAATCATTGTAAATACAGAGCCATGAAAGCAGTGGGTATTAATAATTTTCCACCACACACCCAAAGTTGTAAATAATGATCCTTTAAAGCAGGGGGTCTCCGAATTCTGTGCCCACTTCCCAAAATATTGAATATACAGAGACCTGAGAGCAGTGGGTTTCAAACTTTCCCACCTACTCAAAAAAATATTGGAAATAAAGATCCATTGAAACAGTGGGTATTAATCTTTTTCCCACACACACCCAAAGTTGTAAATATTGATACCTTAAAGGAGAGGGAGTCAGACTTTCGTGCCCACTTCCAAAAATATGGTACAGACAGACACCTGAAAGCAGTGGGTCTGAATCTTTTTCTTTACTCTCCTCACATTATTGTATATAAAAAGAAATTAAAGCAGTGGGTCTCAACCTTTCTCACCTACTCACAAAAATATTGTAAATACAGAGCAATTAAAGCAATGGATCCTAACCTTTCATGTCCAATCCCCACATTATTGTATATAAAGAGACCATAAAGCAAAGGATCTCAACCTTTCCTTCCATCTCACAGAAATATTGTAAATACATAGACATGGGAGCTGTGAGTATCAATCTTTATTAAACCCACACAACCGAAGTTGTAAATATTGATCCCTTATGGAGAGCGTCTCATACTTTCGTGACCACTACCCAAAATATTGTATATAGAGTGACTTTAAAGTAGTGGGTGTCACGATTTACCCCCAACAACCCAAAATATTGCATAGACAGAGACATCAAATCATTAGGTCTGAAACGTTTCCCCCCGTCCCCAAAATATTGAATATAAAGAGATCTAAATGCAGTGGCTAACAATCTTTTTCTCAATCACTACCACAGAGTTATAAATATTGAGCCACTAAAGCAATGGATCTCAACCTTTCATGTCCAATTCCCACATTACTGTACAAAAAGAGACCTTAAAGTAGAGGATCTCAACCTTTCCCTCCAAGTCACAGAATTATTGTAAATACAGAGCCATGAAAGCAGTGGGTATTAATAATTTTCCCCCACACACCCAAAGTTGTAAATAATGATCCTTTAAATCAGGGGGTCTCCGAATTCCGTGCCCACTTCCCAAAATATTGAATATACAGAGACCTGAGAGCAGTGGGTTACAAACTTTCCCACCTACTCAAAAAAATATTGGAAATGAAGATCCATTGAAACAGTGGGTATTAATCATTTCGCCCAGACACCCAAATTTGTAAATATTGATCCATTAAAGGAGAGGGTGTCAGACTTTAGTGCCCACTTCCAAAAATATTGTACAGACATACACCTGAAAGCAGTGGGTCTCATCCTTTTTCTTTACTCTCCTCACATTATTGTATATAAAAGAAATTAAAGCAGTGGGTCTCAACCTTTCGCACCTACTCACAAAAATATTGTAAATACAGAGCAATTAAAGCAGTGGATCCTAACCTTTCATGAACAATCCCCACATTATTGTATATAAAGAGACCATAAAGCAAAGGATCTCAACCTTTCCTTCCATCTCACAGAAATATTGTAAATACATAGACATGGAAGCAGTGAATATCAATCTTTATTAAACCCACACACCCGAAGTTGTAAATATTGATCCCTTATGGAGAGCGTCTCATACTTTCGTGACCACTATTCAAAATATTGTATATAGAGTTACTTTAGAGTAGTGGGTGTCACGATTTACCCCCAACAACCCAAAATATTGCATAGACAGAGACATCAAAGCATTAGGTCTGAAACTTTTCCCACACTCCCAAAAATATTGAATATAAAGAGATTTATATGCAGTGTCTATCAATATTTTTCTCTCTCACTACCACAAAGTTATAAATATTGAGCCACTAAAACAATAGATCTCAACCTTTCATGTCCAATTGCCACATTGCTCTACATAAAGAGACCTTAAAGTAGAGGTTCTCAACCTTTCCCTCCAACTCACAGAATTATTGTAAATTCAGAGCCATTAAATAAGTGGGTAATAATCTTTTCGCCCACACACCCAAATTTGTAAATATTGATCCATTAAAGGAGAGGGTGTCAGACTTTCGTGCCCACTTCCAAAAATATTGTATAGACAGACACCTGAAAGCAGTGGGTCTGATCGTTTTTCTTTACTCTCCTCACATTATTGTATATAAAAAGGAATTAAAGCAGTGGGTCTCAACCTTTCGCACCAACTCACAAAAACATTGTAAATACATAGCCATTAAAGCAGTGGATCTCAACCTTTCATGTCCAATCCCCACATTATTGTATATAAAGAAACCATAAAGCAAAGGATCTCAATCTTTTCTTCCAACTCACAAAAATATTGTAAATACATAGACATGGGTGCAGTGAGTATCAATCTTTAATAAACCCACACACCCAAAGTTGTAAATATTGATCCCTTATGGAGAGCGTCTCATACTTTCGTGACCACTACCCAAAATATTGTATATAGAGTGACTTTAAAGTAGTGGGTGTCACGATTTACCCCCAACAACCCAAAATATTGCATAGACAGAGACATCAAAGCATTAGGTCTGAAACTTTTCCCACACTCGCAAAAATATTGAATATAAAGAGATCTATATGCAGTGGCTAACAATCTTTTTCTCTCTCACTACCACAAAGTTATAAATATTGAGCCACTAAACCAATGGATCTCAACCTTTCATGTCCAATTCCCAAATAACTGTACATAAAGAGACCTTAAAGTAGAGGTTCCCAACTTTCCCTCCAACTCACAGAATTATTGTAAATTCAGAGCCATTAAATAAGTGGGTAATAATCTTTTCCCCCACACACCCAAATTTGTAAATATTGATCAATTAAAGGAGAGGGTGTCAGACTTTCGTGCCCACTTCCAAAAATATTGTATAGACAGACAACTGAAAGCAGTGGGTCTGATCCTTTTTCTTTACTCTCCTCACATTATTGTGTATAAAAAGAAATTAAAGCAGTGGGACTCAAGCTTTCGCAACTACTCACAAAAATATTGTAAATACAGAGCCATTAAAGCAGTGGATCTCAACCTTTCATGTCCAATCCCCACATTATTGTATATAAAGAGACCATAACGCAAAGGATCTCAATCTTTTCTTCCAACTCACAGAAATATTGTAAATACATAGACATGGAAGCTGTGGGTATCAATCTTTTTTAAACCCACACACCCGAAGTTGTAAATATTGATCCCTTATGGATAGCGTCTCATACTTTCGTGACCACTACCCAAAAATTGTATATAGAGTAACTTTAAAGTAGTGGGTGTCACGATTTACCCCAACAACCCAAAATATTGCATAGACAGAGACATCAAATCATTAAGTCTGAAACTTTTCCCCCAGTCCCCAAAATATTGAATATAAAGAGATCTAAATGCAGTGGCTATCAATATTTTTCTCTCTCACTACCACAAAGTTATAAATATTGAGCCACTAAAGCAATGGATCTCAACCTTTCATGTCCAATTCCCACATTACAGTACATAAGGAGACCTTAAAGTAGAGGATCTCAACCTTTCCCTCCAAGTCACAGAATTATTGTAAATACAGAGCCATGAAAGCAGAGGGTATTAATAATTTTCCCCCACACACCCAAAGTTGTAAATAATGATCCTTTAAAGCAGGGGGTCTCCGAATTCCGCGCCAACTTCCAAAAATATTGAATATACAGAGTCCTGAGAGCAGTGGGTTTCAAACTTTCCCACCAACTCAAAAAAATATTGGAAATAAAGATCCATTGAATCAGTGGGTATTAATCTTTTCGCCCAGACACCCAAATTTGTAAATATTGATCCATTAAATGAGAGGGTGTCAGACTTTCGTGCCCACTCCCAAAAAAATTGCATAGACATACACCTGAAAGCAGTGGGTCTGATCCTTTTTCTTTACTCTCCTCACATTATTGTATATAATAGAAATTAAAGCAGTGGGTCTCAACCTTTCGCACCTACTCACAAAAGTATTGTAAATACAGAGCAATTAAAGCAATGGATCTCAACCTTTCATGTCCAATTCCCACATTACAGTACATAAGGAGACCTTAAAGTTGAAGATCTCAACCTTTCCCTCCAAGTCGCAGAATTATTGTAAATACAGAGCCATGAAAGCAGTGGGTATTAATAATTTTCCCCCACACACCCAAAGTTGTAAATAATGATCCTTTAAAGCAGGGGGTCTCCGAATTCCGCGCCCACTTCCGAAAATATTGAATATACAGAGTCCTGAGAGCAGTGGCTCTCAACCTTTCGCACCTACTCACAAAAATATTGTAAATACAGAGCAATCAAAGCAGTGGATCCTAACCTTTCATGTCCAATCCCCACATTATTGTATATAAAGAGACCATAAGCAAAAGATCTCAACCTTTCATTCCATCTCACAGAAATATTGTAAATACATAGACATGGAAGCAGTGAGTTTCAATCTTTTTTAAACCCACACTCCCGAAGTTGTAAATATTGATCCCTTATGGAGAGCGTCTCATACTTTCGTGACCACTACCCAAAATATTGTATATAGAGTGACTTTAAAGTAGTGGGTGTCACGATTTACCCCCAACAACCCAAAATATTGCATAGACAGAGACATCAAAGCATTAGGTCTGAAACTTTTCCCCCACTCCCCAAAATATTGAATATAAAGAGATTTATATGCAGTGGCTATCAATATTTTTCTCTCTCACTACCAAAAAGTTATAAATATTGAGCCACTAAAGCAATGGATCTCAACCTTTCATGTCCAATTCACACATTGCTCTACATAAAGAGACCTTAAAGTAGAGGTTCTCAACCTTTCCCTCCAACTCACAGAATTATTGTAAATTCAGAGCCATTAAATAAGTGGGTAATAATCTTTTCCCCCTCTCACCCAAATTTTTAAATATTGATCCATTAAAGGAGAGGGTGTCAGACTCTCGTGCCCACTTCCAAAAATATTGTATAGAGAGACAACTGAAAGCAGTGGGACTGAAGGGTTTTCTTTACTCTCCTCACATTATTGTGTATAAAAAGATATTAAAGCAGTGGGTCTCAACCTTTCATGTCCTAACCCCACATTATTGTATATAAAGAGACCATAAAGCAAAGGATCTCAATCTTTTCTTCAAACTCACAGAAATATTGTAAATACGTAGACATGGGAGCAGTGAGTATCAATCTTTATTAAACACACACACCCGAAGTTGTAAATATTGATCCCTTATGGAGAGCGTCTCATACCTTCGTGACCACTACCCAAAATATTGTAAATACAGACACATTAAAGCAATGGATCTCAACCTTTCATGTCCAATTCCCACATTACAGTACATAAAGTGACCTTAAAGTAGAGGATCTCAACTTTTCCCTCCATCTCTCAGAATTATTGTAAATACAGAGCCATGAAAGCAGTGGGTATTAATCTTATTCCCCCATGCACCCAATGTTGTAAATATTGATCCCTTAAAGGAGAGGGTGTCAGACTTACGTGCCCACTCCCAAAAATATTGTACAGACAGACACCTGAAAGCAGTGGGTCTGAACCTTTTTCTTTACTCCCCTCACATTATTGTATATAAAAAGAAATTAAAGCAGTGGGTCTCAACCTTTGATGTTCAATCCCCACATTATTGTATATAAAGAGACCATAAAGCAAAGGATCTCAACCTTTCCTTCCATCTCACAGAAATATTGTAAATATATAGACATGGAAGCAGTGAGTATCAATCTTTTTTAAACCCACACACCCGAAGTTGTAAATATTGATCCCTTATGGAGAGCGTCTCATACTTTCGTGACCACTACCCAAAATATTGTATATAGAGTGAATTTAACGTAGTGGGTGTCACGATTTACCCCCAACAACCCAAAATTTTGCATAGACAGAGACATCAAATCATTAGGTCTGAAACTTTTCCCCCAGTCCCCAAAATATTGAATATAAAGAGATCTAAATGCAGTGGCTAACAATCTTTTTCTCTCTCACTACCACAAAGTTATAAATATTGAGCCACTAAAGCAATGGATCTCAACCTTTCATGTCCAATTCCCACATTACAGTACATAAAGAGACCTTAAAGTAGTGGTTCTCAACTTGCCCTCCAACTCACAGAATTATTGTAAATACAGAGCCATAAAAGCAGTGGCTATTAATAATGAAAGCAGTGGGTATTAATCTTTACCCCACACATCCAAAGTTGTAAATATTGATCCCTTATGGAGAGCATCTCATACTTTCGTGACCACTACCCAAAATATTGTATATAGAGTGACTTTAAAGTAGTGGGTGTAACGATTTACCCCCAACAACCTAAAATATTGCATAGACAGAGACATCAAAGCATTAGGTCTGAAACGTTTTGCCCACTCCCCAAAATATTGAATATAAAGAGATGTAAATGCAGTGGTTATCAATCTTTTTCTCTCTCACTACCACAAAGTTATAAATATTGAGCCACTAAAGCAATGGATCTCAACCTTTCATGTCCAATTCCCACATTACAGTACATAAAGTGACCTTAAAGTAGAGGATCTCAACTTTTCCCTCCATCTCTCAGAATTATTGTAAATACAGAACCATGAAAGCAGTGGGTATTAATCTTATTCCCCCACGCACCCAATGTTGTAAATATTGATCCCTTAAAGGAGAGGGTGTCAGACTTACGTGCCCACTCCCAAAAATATTGTACAGACAGACACCTGAAAGCAGTGGGTCTGAATCTTTTTCTTTACTCCCCTCACATTATTGTATATAAAAAGAAATTAAAGCAGTGGGTCTCAACCTTTGATGTTCAATCCCCACATTATTGTATATAAAGAGACCATAAAGCAAAGGATCTCAACCTTTCCTTCCATCTCACAGAAATATTGTAAATACATAGACATGGAAGCAGTGAGTATCAATCTTTTATAAACCCACACACCCGAAGTTGTAAATATTGATTCCTTATGGAGAGCGTCTCATACTTTCGTGACCACTACCCAAAATATTGTATATAGAGTGACTTTAAAGTAGTGGGTGTCACGATTTACCCCCAACAACCCAAAATATTGCATAGACAGAGACATCAAAGCATTAGGTCTGAAACTTTTCCCACACTCGCAAAAATATTGAATATAAAGAGATCTATATGCAGTGGCTAACAATCTTTTTCTCTCTCACTACCACAAAGTTATAAATATTGAGCCACTAAACCAATGGATCTCAACCTTTCATGTCCAATTCCCAAATAACTGTACATAAAGAGACCTTAAAGTAGAGGTTCCCAACTTTCCCTCCAACTCACAGAATTATTGTAAATTCAGAGCCATTAAATAAGTGGGTAATAATCTTTTCCCCCACACACCCAAATTTGTAAATATTGATCAATTAAAGGAGAGGGTGTCAGACTTTCGTGCCCACTTCCAAAAATATTGTATAGACAGACAACTGAAAGCAGTGGGTCTGATCCTTTTTCTTTACTCTCCTCACATTATTGTGTATAAAAAGAAATTAAAGCAGTGGGACTCAAGCTTTCGCAACTACTCACAAAAATATTGTAAATACAGAGCCATTAAAGCAGTGGATCTCAACCTTTCATGTCCAATCCCCACATTATTGTATATAAAGAGACCATAACGCAAAGGATCTCAATCTTTTCTTCCAACTCACAGAAATATTGTAAATACATAGACATGGAAGCTGTGAGTATCAATCTTTTTTAAACCCACACACCCGAAGTTGTAAATATTGATCCCTTATGGATAGCGTCTCATACTTTCGTGACCACTACCCAAAAATTGTATATAGAGTAACTTTAAAGTAGTGGGTGTCACGATTTACCCCAACAACCCAAAATATTGCATAGACAGAGACATCAAATCATTAAGTCTGAAACTTTTCCCCCAGTCCCCAAAATATTGAATATAAAGAGATCTAAATGCAGTGGCTATCAATATTTTTCTCTCTCACTACCACAAAGTTATAAATATTGAGCCACTAAAGCAATGGATCTCAACCTTTCATGTCCAATTCCCACATTACAGTACATAAGGAGACCTTAAAGTAGAGGATCTCAACCTTTCCCTCCAAGTCACAGAATTATTGTAAATACAGAGCCATGAAAGCAGAGGGTATTAATAATTTTCCCCCACACACCCAAAGTTGTAAATAATGATCCTTTAAAGCAGGGGGTCTCCGAATTCCGCGCCAACTTCCAAAAATATTGAATATACAGAGTCCTGAGAGCAGTGGGTTTCAAACTTTCCCACCAACTCAAAAAAATATTGGAAATAAAGATCCATTGAATCAGTGGGTATTAATCTTTTCGCCCAGACACCCAAATTTGTAAATATTGATCCATTAAATGAGAGGGTGTCAGACTTTCGTGCCCACTCCCAAAAAAATTGCATAGACATACACCTGAAAGCAGTGGGTCTGATCCTTTTTCTTTACTCTCCTCACATTATTGTATATAATAGAAATTAAAGCAGTGGGTCTCAACCTTTCGCACCTACTCACAAAAGTATTGTAAATACAGAGCAATTAAAGCAATGGATCTCAACCTTTCATGTCCAATTCCCACATTACAGTACATAAGGAGACCTTAAAGTTGAAGATCTCAACCTTTCCCTCCAAGTCGCAGAATTATTGTAAATACAGAGCCATGAAAGCAGTGGGTATTAATAATTTTCCCCCACACACCCAAAGTTGTAAATAATGATCCTTTAAAGCAGGGGGTCTCCGAATTCCGCGCCCACTTCCGAAAATATTGAATATACAGAGTCCTGAGAGCAGTGGCTCTCAACCTTTCGCACCTACTCACAAAAATATTGTAAATACAGAGGAATCAAAGCAGTGGATCCTAACCTTTCATGTCCAATCCCCACATTATTGTATATAAAGAGACCATAAGCAAAAGATCTCAACCTTTCATTCCATCTCACAGAAATATTGTAAATACATAGACATGGAAGCAGTGAGTTTCAATCTTTTTTAAACCCACACTCCCGAAGTTGTAAATATTGATCCCTTATGGAGAGCGTCTCATACTTTCGTGACCACTACCCAAAATATTGTATATAGAGTGACTTTAAAGTAGTGGGTGTCACGATTTACCCCCAACAACCCAAAATATTGCATAGACAGAGACATCAAAGCATTAGGTCTGAAACTTTTCCCCCACTCCCCAAAATATTGAATATAAAGAGATTTATATGCAGTGGCTATCAATATTTTTCTCTCTCACTACCAAAAAGTTATAAATATTGAGCCACTAAAGCAATGGATCTCAACCTTTCATGTCCAATTCACACATTGCTCTACATAAAGAGACCTTAAAGTAGAGGTTCTCAACCTTTCCCTCCAACTCACAGAATTATTGTAAATTCAGAGCCATTAAATAAGTGGGTAATAATCTTTTCCCCCTCTCACCCAAATTTTTAAATATTGATCCATTAAAGGAGAGGGTGTCAGACTCTCGTGCCCACTTCCAAAAATATTGTATAGAGAGACAACTGAAAGCAGTGGGACTGAAGGGTTTTCTTTACTCTCCTCACATTATTGTGTATAAAAAGATATTAAAGCAGTGGGTCTCAACCTTTCATGTCCTAACCCCACATTATTGTATATAAAGAGACCATAAAGCAAAGGATCTCAATCTTTTCTTCAAACTCACAGAAATATTGTAAATACGTAGACATGGGAGCAGTGAGTATCAATCTTTATTAAACACACACACCCGAAGTTGTAAATATTGATCCCTTATGGAGAGCGTCTCATACCTTCGTGACCACTACCCAAAATATTGTAAATACAGACACATTAAAGCAATGGATCTCAACCTTTCATGTCCAATTCCCACATTACAGTACATAAAGTGACCTTAAAGTAGAGGATCTCAACTTTTCCCTCCATCTCTCAGAATTATTGTAAATACAGAGCCATGAAAGCAGTGGGTATTAATCTTATTCCCCCATGCACCCAATGTTGTAAATATTGATCCCTTAAAGGAGAGGGTGTCAGACTTACGTGCCCACTCCCAAAAATATTGTACAGACAGACACCTGAAAGCAGTTGGTCTGAACCTTTTTCTTTACTCCCCTCACATTATTGTATATAAAAAGAAATTAAAGCAGTGGGTCTCAACCTTTGATGTTCAATCCCCACATTATTGTATATAAAGAGACCATAAAGCAAAGGATCTCAACCTTTCCTTCCATCTCACAGAAATATTGTAAATATATAGACATGGAAGCAGTGAGTATCAATCTTTTTTAAACCCACACACCCGAAGTTGTAAATATTGATCCCTTATGGAGAGCGTCTCATACTTTCGTGACCACTACCCAAAATATTGTATATAGAGTGAATTTAACGTAGTGGGTGTCACGATTTACCCCCAACAACCCAAAATTTTGCATAGACAGAGACATCAAATCATTAGGTCTGAAACTTTTCCCCCAGTCCCCAAAATATTGAATATAAAGAGATCTAAATGCAGTGGCTAACAATCTTTTTCTCTCTCACTACCACAAAGTTATAAATATTGAGCCACTAAAGCAATGGATCTCAACCTTTCATGTCCAATTCCCACATTACAGTACATAAAGAGACCTTAAAGTAGTGGTTCTCAACTTGCCCTCCAACTCACAGAATTATTGTAAATACAGAGCCATAAAAGCAGTGGCTATTAATAATGAAAGCAGTGGGTATTAATCTTTACCCCACACATCCAAAGTTGTAAATATTGATCCCTTATGGAGAGCATCTCATACTTTCGTGACCACTACCCAAAATATTGTATATAGAGTGACTTTAAAGTAGTGGGTGTAACGATTTACCCCCAACAACCTAAAATATTGCATAGACAGAGACATCAAAGCATTAGGTCTGAAACGTTTTGCCCACTCCCCAAAATATTGAATATAAAGAGATGTAAATGCAGTGGTTATCAATCTTTTTCTCTCTCACTACCACAAAGTTATAAATATTGAGCCACTAAAGCAATGGATCTCAACCTTTCATGTCCAATTCCCACATTACAGTACATAAAGTGACCTTAAAGTAGAGGATCTCAACTTTTCCCTCCATCTCTCAGAATTATTGTAAATACAGAACCATGAAAGCAGTGGGTATTAATCTTATTCCCCCACGCACCCAATGTTGTAAATATTGATCCCTTAAAGGAGAGGGTGTCAGACTTACGTGCCCACTCCCAAAAATATTGTACAGACAGACACCTGAAAGCAGTGGGTCTGAATCTTTTTCTTTACTCCCCTCACATTATTGTATATAAAAAGAAATTAAAGCAGTGGGTCTCAACCTTTGATGTTCAATCCCCACATTATTGTATATAAAGAGACCATAAAGCAAAGGATCTCAACCTTTCCTTCCATCTCACAGAAATATTGTAAATATATAGACATGGAAGCAGTGAGTATCAATCTTTTTTAAACCCACACACCCGAAGTTGTAAATATTGATCCCTTATGGAGAGCGTCTCATACTTTCGTGACCACTACCCAAAATATTGTATATAGAGTGAATTTAAAGTAGTGGGTGTCACGATTTACCCCCAACAACCCAAAATTTTGCATAGACAGAGACATCAAATCATTAGGTCTGAAACTTTTCCCCCAGTCCCCAAAATATTGAATATAAAGAGATCTAAATGCAGTGGCTAACAATCTTTTTCTCTCTCAGTACCACAAAGTTATAAATATTGAGCCACTAAAGCAATGGATCTCAACCTTTCATGTCCAATTCCCACATTACAGTACATAAAGAGACCTTAAAGTAGTGGTTCTCAACTTTCCCTCCAACTCACAGAATTATTGTAAATACAGAGCCATAAAAGCAGTGGCTATTAATAATGAAAGGAGTGGGTATTAATCTTTACCCCACACATCCAAAGTTGTAAATATTGATCCATTAAAGGAGAGGTTCTCAGATGTTCGTGCGCACTTCCAAAAATATTGTATAGACAGACACCTGAAAGCAGTGGGTTCGATCCTTTTTCTTTAATCTCCTCACATGATTGTATATAAAAATAAATTAAAGCAGTGGGTCTCAAGCTTTCGCACCTACTCACAAAAATATTGTAAAAAGAGAGCCATGAAAGCAGTGGGCATTTATCTTTTTTACCCCATACATCCAAAGTTGTAAATATTGATCCCTTAAAGGAGTTGGTCTCGGACTTTCGTGCCCAGTTCCAAAAATATTCTACATACAGACACCTTAAAGCAGTGGGTCTGAACATTTGTCTTGACACTCCTCACATTATTGTATATAAAAAGACCTCAAAGCAGGTGGCCTCAACATTTTGCCCCTCCTCACAAAAATATTGTAAAAACAGAGCCATTAAAGCAGTGGATCTCAATCTTTCATGTCCAATCCCAACATTATTCTATACAAAGAATCCATAAAGCAAAGGATCTCAACCTTTCCTTCCAACTCACAGAAATATTGTAAATACATTGACATGGAAGCAGTGAGTATCAATCTATTTTAAACCTACACAACCGAAGTTGTAAATATTGATCCCTTAAAGAAGAGCGTCTCAGCATTTTGTGACCACTACCCACAGTATTGGATATACAATGACTTTAAAGTAGTGGGTGTCACGCTTTTCCCCCAACTCCCCAAAATATTGCATAGACAGAGACATCAAAGCATTAGGTCTGAAAATTTTCCCCCATTCCCCACAATATTGAATATAAATAGATCTAAATGCAGTGGCTATCAATCTTTTTCACTCTCACTCCCACAATGTTGTAAATATTGAGCCATTAAAGCAGTGGATCTCAACCTTTCATGTCCAATCCCAACATTATTCTAGACTAAGAAACCATAAAGCAAAGGATCTCAACCTTTCCTTCTAACACACAGAAATATTGCAAATACATAGTCATGGAAGCAGTGAGTATCAACCTTTATTAAACCCACACACCCGAAGTTGTAAATATTGATCCCTTAAAGGAGAGGGTCTCAGACTTTCGTTCCCACTTCCAAAAATATTGTACATACAGACACCTTAAAGCAGTGGGTCTGAACCTTTTTATTTACTCTTCTCACATTATTGTATATAAAAAGAAATAAAGCAGTGGGTCTCAACCTTTCACTTTACTCACAAAAATATTGTAAATACAGAGCCATTAAAGCAGTGGATCTCTACCTTTCACGTCCAATCCCCACATTATTCAACATAAAGAGACCATAAAGCAAAGGATCTCAACCTTTTCTTCCTACTCACAGAAATATTGTAAATACATAGACATGGAAGCAGTGAGTATCAATCTATTTTAAACCCACACACGCAACGTTGTAAATATTGATCCCTTAAAGCAGAGCGTCTCAGACATTCGTGACCACTACACAAAATATTGTATATACAGTTACTTTAAAGTAGAGTGTGTCACCCTTTCCACCCAACTCCCCAAAATATTGCATGGACAGAGACATCAAATTATTAGGTCTCAAACTTTTCGCCCCACTCCCCACAATATTGAATATAAACCGATCTAAATGCAGTTGCTATCAATCATTTTCTCTGTCACTACCACAAAGTTGTAAATATTGAGCCACTAAAGCAATGGATCTCAACCTTTCATGTCCAATTCCCACATTACTGTACATAAAGAGACCTTCAAGTAGAGGATCTCAACCTTTCCCTCCAACTCACAGAATTGTTGTAAATACAGAGCCATTAAAGCAGTAGATATTAATCTTTTCCCCCACACACCCAAAGTTGTAAATATTGATCCCTTTAAGGAGAGCATCTCAGACTTCCGTGCCCACTTCCCAAAATGTTGAATATACAGAGACCTAAGAGCAGGGGGTCTCAACCTTTTTGTTTTCTCTCCTCACATTATTGTATTTAAAAAAACCTTAAAACAGTGGTTATCAAACTTTCCCACTGTCTCACAAAAATAGTAAATATAGAGCCATTAAAGCAGTGGGTATCAATCTTTATTTCCCCACTCCCCTGAAGTTGTATATATTGAGCCCTTAAAGCAGAGGTTCTCAGACTTACACGCCCACTACCCAAAATATTGTACATACAGAGACCTTAAAGCAATGGGACTCAAACTTTCCACCGCACTCCCCAGAAAATTTTATATGCAGAGACCTTGATGCAGAGGGTCTCAACGTTTTTCATTAGACTCCACACAATATTGTATATAAAGAGATCTTTAAGAAGTGGGTATCAATCTTTTTCTTCCCCCACTCACCCAAATTGTATATTTTGAGCCATTAAAGCAGTGGGTCTCAACCTTTCTCACACACTCCCCACAATATTGTATAAATAGAGACCTTAAAGCAATGGGTCTGAACCTTGCACCTCCCACTCCCCACAATATTTTATATACAGAGACCTTATTGCATTGGGTCTCAACCTTCCCCCCCACTCCCACTCCCCACAATATTGTATATACAGAGAACTTAAAGCAGTGGGTCTGAACCATTCCCCCCACTCTCCACAATATTGTATTGTTACAGAGTTCTGTGTTGTGTATTGGCCTATGTTTTTTGTGCTTTTATGTTAAAAAGTGACATTTTGCATTAGAGAGCAAACGTGAAGATCGACTCTTGAGAGAGTGGACTGGTTGGAAATAGACTTAATTACATATGTTATATTTAGGCTGGGGAATTTATTAATTTTACACTTTTTATCGAGATTTGCATAGTCACCAGTGGGAATTGTTATAAAAGGGGTGATTATGAATTAAAGTTTGAAAGTGAATTTTTGTTAATAAATTAATTGTTCATCTTTACCCCTGTGTGATATGCCTTCTTTGTGTTTGCTGGTTTGATCTTGTAACACAATGAACAATCCAACCAAGTCCTCAACGTTGGAACAGGCGGATGAAGTTAATTCTAACTCAACATGACGTCGTTAGTTCCAACGGTCGTGATTTTCATGCCATTGGAACTACTGGGTTGATTTGTGTAGTATTGTGTGCAACATTAAGTACACATTAAACAAATACAAGCACAGGTGTCTTTGCTTGGTGGGCCACTTTCCGAGATTGGACTCATAAGCCATTTGAGAATCCATAGGAATGAAGACCATCACCCTCAACCTCGAGGGATCGCCACGACGACGACTTCTACAATTTTAAACTTTTGTTTATATGTTTATTTCTTCTTATTTAATTTTAATTTGTTTATATTCCTGAATTTATTTGCCATTTGCTTGAGGTTGCCAGTTGCTTGAATTCCGGATAACAGGGGTTTTACTGTATTTGGAACTATGTGAAAGGCCCTTCATCAGAATTCAATAATGAATAGTCTCCCACCTGCAACATCATCTGTTTCTCTCTCTACAGAGTCCATCACACCACACCACACATCAACGTAACTGTAGCAAGTGGGGAAGTGACATAAACAACCCCAGATCTGAAGAGAACTGGGTTAGTGTGACATGATTATGGTGATCTTTTATTTCCCTGCCACGGTCCTATTAAAGAAATAATGAAAGAACCAGTTCCCACAATTTCCCAGCATCAGTTCTTCTGAATGAAAATTGAAAATCCTTCAGGAGTCAGTGGTGAATAAATGAAAAGTCTTGGAGTTGGTCAAAAAACAAATGACAACAGGGGAATTGCAATGTTCTAGTGATCACCTGCTGCCCTGCTGAACACTAACCTTCCAAAATGGGACAGCACCAGATAAATGACATGCAGACGGTTCCTGGTTTTTAGTCTGTGAGATGGATAATAATTTCATCCTTCCCTTTTCTTATATCAATCTCTGGATCAACAGAAATAGGTGATGTTTTATGACCGATTATGCAGTGGGTCCAATCTTCACTTGGATGGAATCTGACTATTGTCTGATTATTTTAAACCATTTTCACTTAATTTAATGAATAAATAAAAGTGCGTCAGGTCACTATAATATTTTAATATTATCCATCTATTATAAAGGCCCTCTCTACTCAGGATAATGGACATGGATTTTGTTGTCTCAGCAAGTTTCTGCGATTAAATACTGGGCCAGAATAACAAATTAAATCTTACTTTGGATCCCAATTTTATCTTGGTTCATTTGAACCAAGGTGGACCTTTGCGCTAACTATAATCTTGACAGCCTGCGTGAAGTGGGGATAACCCTCTTGTTACTAGTCGTAATTCCCCAACTTGTTGGAAATGTAATAAATGGAAAGAGTATAGTGTTTGGATCAGGCTTGCTTCAGATAATTTTGGAAAAATCACGATTCATGGGCCGAGGCAGAAGTACAGTTTTCCAAAAAACTTCCATAATATGATGATTTTTAACATTTTCCTTTCCCAAATTGACACATAATCCATTATTGAAAGATGAAGAATTTTGGCCAGTTTAGGAACTCTTTTGGGCTAAATGCTGTTTCATTAGCCAGCCCTATGATAGATAATTATCTTTTTCCACCATCCTTGTTGGATGTCGATTTCAAGGATAGTATAGAGTAGGTATTCAAAGTTTCAATGACCTCTTTATTTCAGGTAATTTTGCCACGTTCAAACAATTATTAACTAAATTTTGAACTTTGCAATCGACTATTTTTGGATATTGACAAATTAGACAAGCAATGTTATTGAATGGAAAGATGATTCTTCCCCTACTCATACACAGTGGTTACATGATGTCATGTCCTTTTCAGTTTAGAGACAATCATATCTAAAATTAAAGATAGAAAGTTCCAATTGATGAAATGATGGGGCCCATTCTTAGAATTTTTCTACAATTGGCATAACTAAATGTGTGTTTTGGCCGTTCATTGCCAGTTCTCTGACACACAACCAGACATAACACACATACAGTTCTCTGGGGGCTGCCAACGGTTCCACACTATTGTTCTTTTCTTCCTTTCATAAGGTGTAATGGAAGATTCTAACCTGATTTTTTAAACTTGCAGCTCTGGGTTCTGGAAGGCTGAGAACCTGCTTGTGTTTTAGAATCAGCAGACATAAGCTAAATTCCACCAAGGGGCCAGAGATGCTGTTATCTGACGAAAGGACATCTGTGTACCAAGAACATTTAATCTTCCTGCTTGTTTTGGTCACAGACTGTCAGAGGCCTAGCCTTGATGCAAAATAAACCATTGTATTCAAAGTGATAAGCTGAAAATTATGTTATTCGTTAGATGCCTCGCATGCTTGCTTATCTTTGTTGCTGTGCTGGGAATAGGTGCTTGGGTAAGCAGTTTTTGGGTAATATAAGTCATGGTTCCGCTGCTGAAGTTTGAGACTCTCCGAGAGGTGGCAACATCTCTCAGCAAGAAGAAGAACTTCTGGAGTCCAGCCAACGTTCCGGTCAGGGGAGGTAGAGAAGCTGCTACTGGCGCCCTGACAACCTACTACAAGTGTGCAGTCGTTGCCTCGCTTCGGCAGTTGGGACCAGTCCAAGCGTTGATAAGTATAGTTGAGAAGGGCTTGCACATTGTAGTGTGAAATCAGCTTTTGAATTTGTAGTAAACATTTGTATAATCTGAACTGCTCTCGGTGTGTGTGTCTATTTTCTTTCGGTAGCTCAAACACTGTGACCAATCTAAAATGAACAAAATGAGAGGTATAAGTTTACCCAAGAGCCCTATCCCTGTGGTAGACAAGAAATGAGTTTTGCATTCATTAATTCAATAACAAATCATAGAAACTGAATTTATTGATGTCAACACTACAATTGCAGACCCATCGTTCCACATGCACCTGCCCCACCGAACTGGTATCCACTTACCTCAACTCTGTATTGTTCCTGCTGGTCCAGTTCCTCCTCACCGACATCCATGATACTTCATATGCCGTTCATCACTTCAACAGCTTCCAGTTCCCTGAACTCAACTGCCTCATCTTTACCATGGACATTAAGTCATTGTACACTTCCTGCAACAGGCCATTCCAGTACCCCTCCACTCCACTGGCTGCAGAACATCTCCTCAGCCTCAATAACTTTCTCCACAATTCAACACATACCAATCCATGCTTTCAAATTCCTTAAACTTTCCCTTTTAGAATCTCAATCCGTGGACTTTACCATTCCTTTTACATAATTATCTTGAAACTGAAGGCATTATCATCACTGGACCAAAACCTGTCTTGTTCCTTAACAGGAGATCCAGAATTGCACTTTTTGCAGTTGGTACCTCAATGTATTGATTAAAAAAACTTGACTGTTCACATTGAACAAACCTTAACTATCCAGCCCTTTTGCATTATGGGAGTCCCTGTCAATATGTGGAAAGTTGAAATCAGCGACTGTGACAACTTTATATTTCCTGCAGCTGCCTGCGCTCTCTCTGCGAATTTGTTCCTCCAGTTCCCCTGCTCACCTCCTTCGACACTTTTTCAGTTCCATTTTCCTCCTAATTCTAACCTCACGAGTACGTGGCAAAAGTCGTAATCCTGAGAGCACAACCCTGAAGGTCCTGTCTTTCAACTTCATACCGGACAACGTAAACCTTCCTTGCCACGTCGAGTCAAACTTATTGTCATTTGTATGTACAAATATATCCCTGTGGTGGCTCACTCACTCAGCGCAAACCAGCCCCGCTAGTAACGCCATGTGGCAGTGCAGCCCTGGGAAGATTGCGCCGTCGGGGGTTTCTTCCGACAAAATATATCCAGACAAAATCGTGTTCTCCAGTTCTTGGTGCAAAACATGAAGACACACAACCAGACATAAAACACATACAGACAAACAATACATATGCAGGACAAGTATTTCAAGTATTTCACCTATACAAATAAATAGCAAGGACACTCATGATAGAGCTGCTATAGAAAGTTGATAAATAGTGGCTGGTTGCCTTGCCAGTTTCAGTCTTCTCAGGAAGTGTTGTCCTTTTCTGACAAGTCAGGAGATGTCGAGTACCCATGATAGGTCATTAGTAAACTCCTTTTGATTCCCAATCTTTCAAATAAGGATTATCCACAGAAAATGAAATTGTTTGATTCTGATATAGTGGTATCCAAGCTGAAGTTTTACCTTTCAATCCAAAAAGCTGATTCCATTCATACCATACTCCCATTAAATGTTTCAATACTGGCAGTTGATACTGCTGTGAAAGCAGAGGATTCCATCTATATATAAAATGATGTCTTGTTCTTTCTTGAATTTGATCCATCTCCACCTTGTCCCACATCGGAGGTTGGTAAATATCAAAGTCTATTGATGAACTTTAATTGTGCTGCTTGATAATATTTTGAAAATATGGTAATTGAAGACCTTCCAAATCATATCTCCATGTTAACTTTTGCATAGAAACTCTAGACAACTTACCTTTGCATAAAAACAAACGAACTGCTTTATTTAATTCCTTTAAAAAATTCCCGGTACAGCACACGGAATGAATAAAAACAAATATTGAATACGAGGATATATATTCATTTCATACAATTTACCTGTCCAATCAGTGTTAACGGTAACTCCTTCCATCTATTTAAATCAAATTTAATCTTATTTAATAACGGTACATAATTTAAGCTGTATAAAGTTTGATACTCTTTATCATTTCAACAAATTTTGTAATGGTTCTAAAGAATTCTTAGGTTGATACAAATATATCAACACATCAACTGCAAACAGATTAATTTTATACTCTTTCCCACTAATTGTAATTCCCTTAATATTCATTTCTTGCCTAATTGCTTGGGCCAAAGGTTCTATAATTAATGCAAATAAGGCTGGCGACAGAGGACAGCCCTCTCTAGTTGATCTAAACAAATTGAATACCAGCAAAATCTGTCCATTCGTCACCACATGAGCAGAAGGATTAGTATATAATGCCTTAACCCAAACAGTAAAGAGTGGTCCAAATTTATATCTTTCTAACACCTTAAATAAAAATTTCCACTCCACACAGTCAAAAGCCTTTTCCACTTCTAGAACTAGTATCATCGGCTGGTTGAGTTGTTGTCTTGAAACATTAATTATTGTAATTAATTTCATAATATTATCAGCTGAATACCTATTCTTGATAAATCCTGCTTGATCCACATGTACTAATTTCAGTAAAAATTAGCCAATCTGTTTGATAAAACCTTTGGTGCAATTTCATTATCTACATTCAATAAAGATATTGGTCTCTATGATGCTACTTTTAATGGATCTCTGTCTTTCTTTGGTATAACTGTTATTAATGCCTTGAAAATGAATCTGGAAATTAACCTGTATCAGTGGCTTGGTATATACCGGAAATAACAAATCATAAAATTCTTTATAAAATTCCATTGTAAATCTATCTTCTCCAGGTGATTTTCCACTTGGCATAGATTGTAACCCCTCCTTAAGTTCCAAATCAGTAAATAAACTATTCAACATCTTAATATCCTCTTCCTCTAATAAAGGTAAATTTAGATTCGATCAAAAAGAATCAATCTGCTCCATATCAGAAGTCCCTTCAGACGTATTTTTTAAATGTCCTGTGCTTTATAAGCTATCTGTGAATTTCTCCTAACTGCATTAATAATTAAGACACTTGTTCAATTTCCATTGCCACGCTAATACCTTAAGTGCTCTCTCATTCAACTCACAGCAGCGCTGAATCATTTTTTTCATAATTGTAGATATGCATTGTATTATACAAAGCTTCAATTTGGAAAACTGTATTTTATTATCCTCAGTTGAATTTTTCTGCAATGTCTTCTCTAATGTTGCAATTTCTTTCTCGAAAAGTCCTGAATTTCTGCTATATACTGTTTCTTCACTTTTGCTGTAGAACTAATAGTTTGACCTCATAAATATTCTTTTAAAGTACCCCAGAACGTAAACTTACTTTGAAATGATCCCTCGTTCATTTCTAAAAAAACCTAATCTGATCTCTTACAAATGTAATAAATTCAGGTTTTTAACAATATTTCATTAAATCGCTCGTTTCCACCATCTCAATGACACAACATGAAATTAACAATAATGAGTGATCTGACAGAATCCTACTCTTATACTCAGCCTGTCCAATTCGACCTGCAAATGTGCTGATACTAAATTAAAATCTATTCCTGAAAACGAATCATGATGTGCAGAATAAAAGGAAAATTCCTGTTTGGTCGGATTCCTCCATCACCATATTTCCACTACATTTAAATCCCCCATCAACTCAGTTATTCTTTTCACCATTTTGATTTTTTTTCCACAATTTTTGGAGATTTATCCATCAATGGATCCAAAGAACAATTAAAGGCCCCTCCAACCAGAATATTCTCATTTGATTGATTCAAATACAAAAATGCGTCCATAACAAAGTGAACATTATCTTCAATTGGTGCATACAAATTCATCAAAGTCCAAGCCTCCGAAAATAGTTTACAATTAACCTTCAAAACCCTACCTGCATTAGCAGAAAAAGAGTCTAAAATAAAAGGAACCATTTTATGTATCACTCGATGCAGTGTTTACCTCGCCCACCAGGGGTCACTGTTTGCACTTTTGTACATTGTTGGAGAAGACTATAATGTGCAATGTTTTCCTGGGAAATTTTAACATTTTGAAAAAAATGATTCACCGATGGAAGCAGCGCTGCTGTGAGTTGAGTGAGAGAGCACATAAGATTTTAGCTTGGCAGTTGAAAACTGAACAAGTATCTTGAATGATGAATGCAGTTAGGAGAAATTCAGAGATAACATAAACCACAGGATATTAACGATGAATTTCGTACATTTTATCAAGCCTTATATTCTAATAGTGTGAACGCTGAGTTGCGCACATATTGAAATATTAATATCAAGTATCTCTGCGTAGTTTGAAGAAAAGAAGGAAAGGACACTGCTGGTGACACTGCTCAGAGAGCAAAGGTGCAGGAAGTGGGAGAAACCAGAAGGCAATTGCTGTGTAATGTTGCTTTCTGCAGGTGTGCAGAAATGCTGGAAAACAATTATGGGAGCCATCTCTATTTCCTCACCCTATGCAAACCCTTAACAGAGGAGCAGGTAGCTGGGAGGAAATGGTGAGGCTGCAGAGAGACAGATAGATGAGGAGAATGGGAAAAGAAGAGGCCAGTGAATTCCAGTGGAGAAAAATGTCTGGTCATGAACTTTGGAGGAAGGAATAAAAGGGCAGTTGATTATTTGGATGGGGAGAACATTCAAAATTTTTATGGACTTTGGAGTCCTCGTGCAGGATGCCGCACACGTTAACCTCCATGTTAGTGGTAAATCAGCTGAATGGAATGTTGTATTTATATCACGAGGAATAGGATATAAGAGCAAGGATGTGATGTTGAGGCTTAAGAATGCACTGCACAAGAAGCTGAGAGAGTAAGAAAGGATGTGCTGGCATTGCAGAAGTTTTAGAGAAGATTCAAAAGAATGATTCCTGGAATGAAGGGATGAACATATGAGGAAGGTTTGATGAATCTTGGACTGCACTCCTTGGTGTTCAGAAGAATGGTGAGTGGCAGGGGCCCTAAGATGCATTTTGAATGTTGAGAAGCCTGGACACAATAGATGTGGTAAAATGATTTCCCATGTTAGGGGAGTCAAGGACAAGAGGGCACAACTTCAGGGTTGAAGGGCTCCCATTTAAAACAGAGGTGTGGAGGAATTTCTTGACACACAGAGTGGAGAACCTCTTGAATTTGTTAACTGGTGGCCAAGTCGTTGGGTGCATTTAAGGCAGAGATTGATATGTATCTGAACTATCAGGGTATGAAAGGTTACAGGGAGATGTCAGGGAGTGGGGCTGGGTGATAGTTCATCACGGCATGGCAGAGTGGACTCCACAGACCAAATAACCTCTATCTTCTGGTCTAATAGTTGGGGCATTATTCCCAGTATTTATTCCTCAATCATTCTTCAAGGTGTTCTATGATTGAATGTGGGAGAATGTTAAGACCAATTAGCTGTGATTCCTGACTTACAGTAATAACTACACTTCAAAAGTCTGTAGAATGAGGGCAAAGCCTTTGGAGATACTTGAAAGGATCATTAAGAACGCTGTAACTTGGCCACACTGTTGGCGTAGCAGTTAGCGAGATGTCTTTACAGCACCAGTGATCAGGACTGGACCTCTGTTCGAATCCCACACAGTCTGTAAGAAGTTTGTATGTTCTCCCTATGTCTGCATATGTTTTCTCCGGGGGCTCAGGTTTCATATCACCATTCAAACGGAACAGGGATGTAGGTCAATGGGGTGTAAATGGGCAACACTGACTCATGGGCTGAAATGGCCTGTTACCCAGCTGTATGTCTAAATTTAAAACATATATTAAATATAATTCAAAAATAATACTTTTAATAATAAAATGCACTTTGTTTAAAAAAAGCATTAAAATTGCTTCTTCATTTGAAATCAGTCAACCTTTCAGTAAAGGGCGAAGTGGGACATCAGTAAGGGGGAGATATTGATCAGAGAGGATCAATGTAGCTGTAGGAGAGGAGTTGGGTGACGAAGGGTTAATGAGCTATTAAAACATTCTGGAGGGGTCCTGATTGATGTCCCACTGTCTCTTACCTGATCAATCGTAACCCCCAAACCCCTCTTCACACAGTGCAGAGGCTTCGGGTCATGCTGCCTGTACTGGGAGGCACCACCTCTTCCTGTGCCCACACTGCTGAGGGGAACAATACCACCCTGTGTGACCTCACTGGCTGTGAAAATTTGAAACATATCTGCCAGGGCCCCTGTTATTTGTACATGAGCCTCCCTCAAGATCCAAGGCAATATCTTTTCAGGCCCTGATGATTTGTTCACCTTGCCCTCCATCACTTCTACAACTTCCTGTTCCCTGAACTTGACCGGCTCACCTTTACCATGGATATCCATTCGCTATACAGCTCCAACCCCCACATCATAGCCCCCAAATCCCTTTGTTTCTTTTTCGACAACAGATCCAACCAGTTCCCCCTCCAGCACCACCTCCCTCTGTGTAGCAGAACTTGACCTGACCCTCAACAAATTCTCCTTTCATTCATCCATCCTTCTCCAAATCAAAGGTGTAGCCATGGGCACCCGCATGGGCCCCAGCTATGCCTGCCTTTTGTTGCCCACATGGACAGAGAAGGGTTTTGCAGAAATGTAATGACACCATACAAAAAGTATTCCACTGAATCCCGTGAACAATAGGGTAGCATGGTTGGCATATATAATTACTACCCAGGAGATGGTTTTGTTGAGCATCTCGGCTTGGTCTGCTGCAATAGTGTGGATCTCCCAGTGGCCACCCATTTCAATGCCCTATCCCATTCCCTTGTTTACATGGCTGTCCGTGGACTCAAGCAAATTTTGATTCTGATGTAAGCAATTCATGAAGTCAGTAGAAGATCAATCATAGCAACTGCTGCAATATAAGTCACACAAAACTGCTGGAAAAAGCAGGTCAGGAAGCAGAGAAACCAAGAACTGGAAAAGTAAGAAAACAAGTATATTTGAATTTACAGACAGGGGACAGGTTGGAGAAAACACAGAATAGGTGTTGCGAATTTTCAAGGAAAGAAAGTCCGGGCCAAATAATGTAAGAAGCAGGGAAGTGGAACCACAAGATGCCCCTGTTATGCATTTCCCCAGCTGGCACACGGTAGTGGCCTGGTCTCGAGATGTGCATCTATATGTTGTGGTAAAACCCACCATAATGCTGGAGGAGCTCAGCCCGGCTTTTCAGTGTCCATAGGAGATAAAGATATAGTCCCAACATTTCAGACCTTAGCCCTTCTTCAAGGAATGAGCGAGAAACAGGAACTCTCAGAAAAGGCACTTTCGGGTGCCCAAATCCCCTCCGTCAAGCCGCATATATGGGCTGTCGGGAGGCCACCTGAATGCACAGGAGGCGCCTGCCAGGTGAACTTGGTGACCCTCCTCCGAGAGGGATAATCGGCGCAGCACAGTGGCCTCCCCACCAGCCATCTGCATGCAGCTTGCTGAAAGCGGCGGGCTGCTGACGTGGCAGTGACGTCGCCAACCTGAGACGCCTGGCATGAATTTTGAAACACCTTGTGCAGGCAGGCTCGTGCAGGTACATTAGATTTGTGTCAGCTTTGCAGAAAAATGTTCTTATCGAGCAATGGCTCCACAAAAGGCTTCCAAATTGTGTGAAGAAGAGGTAAGATTGCAGCTAGACCATCTGACTCAGGAATCCAAGGAAAGGGAGCTCACTGGGACAGTGAGCGATGGTCCCACATTTGAGTGCCTGTCTGGAGTACTCGCAGCACATGGGCACAGCCGCAGTAAAAACCAGGTGGTTATAAAGCTGAAGAGCCTGAGAAAGAAATTCCACATAGTCCTGGACCACAACAGGAGGAGCGGCAATGGGCGCAAGGACCGACAGTACTTGGACCAATGCCACACTCTGGGGGGCTAGCTGCTCAGCTACCCCCTTGAAGGTAGCCAGCACTCTGGAGAGCCCTGATTCCCAGAGCTCATTCCTGAGGGATCTCAGGGCTCACCCAGCAGCAACGATGCTGGTCCAGGAGGAGCATGAAGCCGCCGATGGCTCCGCAATCCCGAATTTGGATGCCCCCGAGAGAAGCAGCGCGGAGCTCACTGTCCCTGGAAGTGGTGAGGTGGCACTGTCAACAGAGAACACAGGTACAGTAGCATTGAGGTTGTGTTTATGGAGAAGCACCTAAGTCCAATACTGATGCACTTTTCCTGTTTCCACCCACAGCCTCTGGTCGCAGATGTGCAACCAGGATGGGGCGACATCTCCCTGACAACATGTGTCACCAAACGTGGACTTCTTCTGAGAAGGGAGGAGCCTCATGCTATCTTGTACCAACCGATTGGGGCAGCGATTCGGCCCGCCTGACCACGTGGTCGCTCGGCCCGCGATGAAAACCCTCATCCCTTATCACATCCAATGAACACCTTTTGTTGGGCTGGATTCGTGGCCCAGCCAGAATTCTGAGCCTTTCTGAGATTTCCTGCTTCTAACTTATTCTGCTTATTCCTTGAAGAAGGGCTCAGGCCTGAATCGGCCCCTCTGGATGCTGGAAAGACCAGCTGAGTTCCTTCAGCATGTCAGTGTGCTTTTAACAATAAACACACCATATGAAGACTTCTGTGTTGCACTCATCTTTATTTGTGATACAAAGAACCGATGTTGGCAGTGGAGGGTGTGGAACCACCTGATGGCTTCCTCATTAGTACCTGGAGCTACCATTTGGTGTCACCCTATCCCAACAACTGGGAGCTACAACCCTGTGACATTATAGGACTGTAACAGTAGATCTGTGTGGAAAGAAGAGCCTTAGCTGCTTCTCGGCCTTCTGTGTAAGACTTTATTCACAATAAATGATCGACAACAAAGAACCCCGTTCCACGTCTCTTTGAGCCCTTAGTATCATGTCCAGACATTCCCATCATTGAACATTTTACATGCATTCTCTGTTTTCACCCTTGTCACCTTGTCTCTCCTCCTTCTGTTTTATGTTTTCCCTGGGTGTCAGACCCTCAATGCCCAGTGGACCGCGATCCTTCCCCATCGCCCTCTCGCGTTTGCTGAACTAAGCCACAGTGCATCGCTCAGCCCATCCCCCTGCAGCCTGGAATGTACCAGCAGGCAGCAATCCCTCGCTGACATCTTGAGGTGCTAAAAGATGCAACGAGTTTCGGGCAGACTAAAGACAGAAATGCTGGTTTGTCCAGCTGTTCTGGATGTCTGCCTCTGGGTGGGTGCATCTCCATGAAAAGCCCATCGATCCGAGAGACCTGTGTGATTCTCCTGCCGGGGATGACCATGAAAAGTCACATTGATTGGCATCTGATTGTACAAGGGCAACCCATCGAAACAGTACAACCCGCAGACACACAACTGGACATAAGGCACATACAGACAATCCATATGCAGGACAAGGATTTCATCCATAACAATAGATCAGTAAGTCTTGTTTTGTCCCAGTGAGAGCCTCGGATGGTGAGTGGGAGCAGTTCCTCTGGTGGTTCAACCTTCTCACGGCTCCTGCAAAGAAGCTGTTCCTCAGCCAACTGCTGCTGGATCTGATCCTCCTTTCTCTTCCCTAATAGGAGCAGCTGAGAGATACTGTGGGCAGGGTCAAAGGGCATCTCCAGGATTTGGCATGTCCTCTTCAGACAAGGATCCTGCTAGATCACGCTGATGGGGAGGAGGGAGACTCCAGTGATGCTCTCTGCTGCTCTGAGGGTCCTGTGGATTGACTCCAATTCATTTCTCCGCAAGGACCCTCTCATCCAGTATAGGTTGCACTTGCGTGAACTGTTCCAAGGTCCCTCAGCCTGACGAACATTGCCAATTCTATCGTTTCTGCTGATTCCATGCGATCTGAGGCCCGCCATCCTGTCGGGTCAGTCTGATTTAATGTTTCTCGGTTTTTGTTTGATATTTAAGAGCTCTAAATGGGAATATTTCATGATTCTCAGCAGAGCTGCTCTCAAAGAGTGGCTGCTGTTAAGGGCCAGCCTGTCTCATTCCTTCATAGGAGATATAATATTGCACTTTCTCGAGTTCCAACTTCTCGCTATTGATTCATAAAACTGTCATCTGACAAACACTAACTCATCCAGCCCTTTTACAGTATGGGAGGATAGTCAATATGGGGAAAAATTAACCCACCAATTGCCAGAATTTGCTTTGCTCCCCATGCCTCTGACTCTCTACAAATTTGCTCCTTCAATTTTCCCTTGAATGTGGTCGTCCTGTTCCCATTCCTCATCTCCACCCACAAAGCCTTAGCAGTCGAGCCCATGACTCTATCCTGGCTGAGAACAGCTGGGACATTTTCCTTGACTTGCAATGTACCCGACCCTCGTGCTTCCCCCTCCCCTCTTAAATAATGGAACCCAAAACATTCAGCTGCCAGTCCTGCTCTTCTTGGAGGGACCCAGAAAATTAGAACATTGTGTGTGTGTGTGTGTGTGTGTGTGTGTGTGTGTGTGTGTGTGTGTGTGTGTGTGTGTGTGTGTGTGTGTGTGTGTGTGTGTTTGTGTGTGTGTGTGTGTGGGGGGGGGAGGTCAGTGTGGGAGGTGTCTGAGTGTGTGGATGTGTGTGTGGTGTGGTTCTGGATGGGTGTGTGTGAGGTGTGTGTTGGGTGTGTGTGTGTGTGTGTGGTGTGTGAGTGTGTGTTCGGTTGTTTGT